>NW_020665188.1:3333350-3356546 GCF_002925995.2 Terrapene triunguis | reverse complement strand
TTAGAAAGGACAGAATTAAATGTCATTTTTTAAATTAAATTTTGGAGTTCCTGATCCACAGGGAACTCTGAAATTTCAATTTTTCATTCAGTGGTTTTTTTTTAAATTTCGGAAATTCCCACGGAACAGGAATTCTAGTTTCCAGCCAGCCCTACTTCTGATATACAACTCTTGTTCTATCTACCCAGTATACCCCCAAATATATTACAAATGTGGCGATGGTATCTCATAACCTCTCAGCTGGTTCCTTTGCTGGCGAGAAGTCTGGGATTCATCATTCCCCAGGGTTTAATTACAGTCACTTCCTACAGACAGGGCCGGCTTTAAGCCGATTCGGCCGATTCCCCGGAATGGGGCCCTGCGCCTGAGAGGGCCCCGCAACGTCCGGGGCTGCCGGCGGAGCGGGAAAAAAAAAAAAAAAAAAGCTGCGTCCTGCTTCTCCTCCCTCCCTCCAGCGCTTGCGCCGCCATACAGCTGATCAGCGCAAGCCTGGGAGGGAGGGGTTAGGAGGAGGAATGAGGCGTGCTGGGGAAGAGGCGGGGCCAGGGCGGGGATTTGGGGAGGGATCCAATGGGGCAGTGAGGGGGTGAGGTAGGGGGTGGGGCCAGGGCGGGGATTTGGGGAGGGATCCAATGGGGCAGGGAGGGGGCGGAGTCGGGGCGGGCCGGGGCGGAGTTGGGGTGGGGGGTGTGCGAGACAATTCGCGTCCCGGCGTGGGGCCGCGCACCTGCTAAAGCCGGCCCTGCCTACAGAGTATGTTTTTACAATGTGTCCTCCCGTGACAAAGCTCTCATGGCATGCACCTGGTGTTTTCTTCAGTGCTCCTGTTTCAGGGGAGATGAAGACTTCCAGGAACTTTGGGATTTCCCAGAATTACAGTTGTGGGGAATCTCTATGACAATCCATGCTGCCCTCCACATGAGGATGTTGTTGACAGATGGACTGCAAGGGTATTGTGCTGCAGCACGTTACTCATTAGATACACCCAGAAGCAATGCCATGCCCTCATCAGTACATCCTGAGAAGCACTTTCTTCAGGAGATAGCACACTCCCAGGAAGGCTGTTTTATCACTGCATATTGCTGGAGAGGCAGGAATTTATTAAGGATGAGCATAAGGCCTAGAAAAAAGCTAAGGGCTCGTCTACATGAGGAAGTTATTCCGGACTAAGGTAAGGAGTGAATTTAGTGCAATTTAGTGTTCCAGACTAAGAATGTTCCTATTCAGCAATAGCTATTCTGGTCAATTTCCCCATGTAGACAAGCCCTAAGAATGGACACTAACTATGGCCCGTCCACAGAACTACACTCATTCAGAACCATTTTACAATGTTGGATGAGGACTTTCCTCTGTGACCACAGCTTCCAGACAGCAATCCTATTATGTTTAGAGTTCCCAGGGCCGAGCTCTGGCAACCTTTCTGTTGGGCACTGATCCAAAACATATAGA
This sequence comes from Terrapene triunguis, assembly GCF_002925995.2. NCBI lineage: Eukaryota > Metazoa > Chordata > Testudines > Emydidae > Terrapene > Terrapene triunguis. Next base: position 3,355,097 of record NW_020665188.1, on the reverse strand, counting down.
ACTCGGTGAAAAGACTCTTCATTGGCTTCAGCCAGCTTTGGATCAGGCCCTCACTGTGGAGTTAAAATCTCACTTGTTGTGGGGTGCACAATGTGTTCTGGGATGAATTGGCAAAACTTCTGCTCTGCAGCAGAAAGGGCCTAGCAGAGAGGCTGCCAGATCTGCTGGACCCTCACGGTGGGACCTTCAAAGGTATCAGGGGGTGGAAAGAAGGACAGCCTACTAGACAGTTGTGGGATGAAGAGAGCTGAGCATTCTGGAGAGGAGAGTAAGGAAAGGTGGCATCAGAAAGCGTGGCTACATTTAGATAAGCATCTAGTCTGTCTGACCACTGAGCAGATTCTTCAGTCCTTCTGAGGTCACCCATCACTAGCTTTACAAGCTTCACTTTGCTCTAGAAAGCTCTTTGGAGGAGTGTTTGTGGAAGGGGGATAGTCTCCAAAAAGGAGGGGATCAGCCAGTATGTCCCCTTCTGCTGTCTTCTGCCAATGCTATGACCCGTCAGGATAGGTGTCAACTTCAAAAGTCCACATGAAATTTCAAGTTGCTGTAGTAAAATGAACATGCCCAGTAGAAAACAGCCACTGGGCACCAGACCCACTGGTTAGCGATAGCAGGCCAAACCACGACACAAGGCCAGCTTTGGAAGTCCTGGCAGTGAACAACGTACTGACCTGCTGCCAAAGCCACATGGCTAACAACTGGGGTCCTTTTCTTTGTCTTGTTAAAATGGCTGCTCCTGAAATGAGTCATTTCCGTTCCTGGATGTTCAGCTGTTCTTTTCTGTCCTTTACCTTTAGCTATTGTGTTTCCTGAAACACGTTCATTGTCTGTGGGCCTCTACTTCATCCTTTCTAGCAGAGCCAGTATTAGGTGGCACGGGACAAAGAATTTTGTTTTTTTGGAAGCCTGTCCCATGACTGAAGTGTTAGACAGGAAAGGGGTCAATGATCTTTGTATATGTTTTAATAATTAAATAATAGATAAAAGCTGGAGCACATCAAAACCGCTGTAGTTACCTAAGCATTTCCATAGCAAAGGGCCTTATTCTGTTGGTTATAATGTGGCCATACTTTCACCTTTGGGCTATTTCCACTCACACCTGGGAAATACAGAATACATAAAGAGAAATCCTGGCTCCAGTGAAGACAGTGGCACTTAGTCACAGCTGGGGAAGGTCCCTTCCATGACAGCTACAGTGTGGGTTTATATACCCCACCACAGAGAAGATGGGCAGTGTCTGAGCCGTGGTGCCTGGAGACACTACTCCCATGTAAGGCAAAATGACTCCAGCGTCACTGTGGGGAGTGCTGTAAGCAGTGGGATTTCCATGGCCCATACTGCCCTGTGCTCTCATGCTGGTGCTGTCTGGTGGCCAGGAGCAGGTGGAAGGGGCTTTGGTTTCCTATGGCGCTGCTAATGCTGCTGGCAGAGCTAGCACTCCCCCGTCCTGCCATCATCCATTCACACTATGGCTGCCTCCTGTGTGGATGCACTAGGTTGGGGCAAAGGGACTTCCCATGCCCCCTCTCCCTTTCTGGTGACCTATAAAAGCCCTGGCCTAGTTCATCTCATCAGATCCGAGCTGTAAACCTCAGCATGGATGTGTCTTACCTGTGCTTTTTTGACAGCTCTGCACTGCTGTAGTAGTGGGTGAATGCTGTATAGATCCTTTATGCTGCCCATATGTGATATGTTATTTTGCTAGGGCTGCTCCCTAGTTTTGGGTCTGGAGTCAGAAGTTTCCCCTAATTAGCCCCTCAATCGTTTGGTTATTTCTCCTCTGTCAAAGCAGCAATAGTCTACTGATTTTCAGGGTCCACTGGACTCCTGCTCCTTTCCCTCTCCTTCCCTTGGGCGTAGCCGCTTGTCAGCTTTTAGTCTCTACTGTTACACATCAGGGTGATAAATGGATAAAGGTCAGGACCTCTATTTAGCTGACACAGGATCCCCTTCAGGCTCCTTGCTAGACGCCTGCCTCATGCTTTGGTGCTGATAAAGAGGCAACATGAGAAACAGGATCATTAGTTACACAAGCTGTGATCCCTGGCTGCTGTTAGCCCATCCCCAGACCTGCTCCCACTCCTCCATCCTCCTGGATGCTGAAACAATGAAGAGGACTGGAGGTACCTCCCAGCCCAGGAAATCATTCCTAGCAAAGAAACGCACAGTTATTTCCTGCTTATTTCCACAATTTGCCATTCCAATACATTTGCTTCATATCCTGCTGTTGAAAGACAAATCTGTTCAGGCAATGCAGCACACAGCCAGATAACACAATTTGGCATACAGCAACACATGCACACAACATTACAAATGCACAATACTTACAAGCCTCAACCTCAGAGAGGGAAAATAAGTAAACTTTGAGGGTGCAGGATATACCAATCCTCTACTGCATTTTTTGCCGCATTACTGCGATCCAATTGCCACTCAAAGTCATCAACACAGTTCTTCCTGAGGTTCATACTATCCGCTAGCCAGTAGCTACACCAGTTGGATGGGTTAAGGTTTCTAACCCTGCTGATGTGAACACATGCATAACTTTCCTCACATGACTAAAGTTACCATTAAGTGTTTGCAAGATCAGGGCCACAAGTTGTTCAGAAGCAGGAAATGGCTTTTCAACCAACCAGACCTTTTTCTGAAAGCTGAATGGTTTTCTGCAATGGTTTTTTGTTTTCATTTTTTCAATGAAAACCTGAACATTACTGACAAAAGTTGGGGAAACATTGTTTGTCAACATTTTTTGGGCGGGGGGAGGGAAAGAAAAATCATTTCCCAGCTAGCTGTAATATTAAACTAAGCAAGGACGGACTCCTAGTGCTTGAAGACTGGATGCCCATCCCCCTAGGAGTTCCCACGATATGGAAAAATCACTTTCAGAAAGGTTACAAAGCACAAAGAAGATTATTTCCTGATCTGCCTTGCACATTGATTTGCCGTTTGTTTTGTGCATGTCATAGGGAGCCTCAGTCCCTTGGTGATTGCAGGGAAAATGGGGACAAATTCCCATATGGTGGTGACCCTGCCTAGGCTGAAGGTGATTCCCCCCCAGAACCTGCCAGTGATGTTTCTTCAGTCAGTATACTGGAGATGCATAAAGGGACAGGCAGGCTGTGACAGAGAATCAGGTTCTGGCAGTGTAAGGAAAGAGCGCCTGCTCTATGTTCAGCAGTAGCAGAGACACAGCATCAGACATGGGAGCTTAAGTTACTGGGAGAGGAAGCCTTGGGAGGACATTGGAATTATTCCCTGTTCCTCTTCAGAATGAGCCATAAGATCTTCACCCTCTCTCCAGACAGCAGTAGGACTTTGATTTGAAGTCTCTTATGAAAGACAATACATTTCTGCTTCCAAATGCACCGCAGTGTCAGCCTGGGTTATAAGCGAATAGCTCAGCTAGTGCTTTGACCTACAGCTGACTGCAAGATTTTCAAGGAGGCCTTTATTTGATGAAAAATGTCTCTTAGGTGAGCCATTTTCATGAAACCAACTTCCATTTTCACTGAAAAGCTGAAAATGGATTTTTTCCTCCCCAGTTTTGACACCCAAACATGGATTTTTTCCCTGAAAGAATCCACAACAATTTTAAATGAAAATGAAATTGCTAAAAAATGTTGAAATTTTTCATGGAAAAATCCATTTTTTCATCAGTTCTGGCTTGACCCCAGGACTCCTAAGTCAAACTCAGAATTGGCAGGGCTTCAAGGTGAACCACAACAGACAACCCAGAGTTACCTCAATCAATGTAAACCGTTATCGTTTATATTTGACTTTTTAAGCAAAGTATGCCATGCTTTTGAAGCCTTGAGGTGGTGCATGACGTTTGGAGTATGGTTTATTATTCCCTTTTACAGATGAGGTAATGGAGGTCCAACTTTGCCAAATGATTACCGTGTAAATCAGTAAGAGAGCCAAGCAGAGCACCCTGGAGTCCTGGTTCCCAGCCTCTCTACCCACCAGATAAGGGATCAGCAAGGAAAGCTACCTTACTGAGGTCAGAACATGTAGGGATAAAGTGAGAAAAGCCAAAAGCCATGTAGAGTTGGACCTTGCAAAGGGAATTAAAACCAATAGTAAAAGGTTCTATAGCCATATAAATAAGAAGAAAACAAAGAAAGAAGAAGTGGGACCTAAACACTGAGGATGGAGTGGAGGTTAAGGATAATTTAGGCATGGCCCAATATCTAAACAAATACTTTGCCTCAGTCTTTAATGAGGAGCTTAGAGATAATGATAGGATGACAAATGGGAATGAGGATATGGAGGTAGATATTAGCACATCTGAGGTAGAAGCCAAGCTCGAACAGCTTAATGGGACTAAATTGGGGGGCCCAGATAATCTTCATCCAAGAATATTAAAGGAACTGGCACATGAAATTGCAAGCCCATTAGCAAGAATTTTTAATGAATCTGTAAACTCAGGGGTTGTACCGTATGACTGGAGAATTGCTAACATAGTTCCTATCTTTAAGAAAGGAAAAAAAGTGATCCGGGTAACTACAGGCCTGTTAGTTTGACATCTGTAGTATGCAAGGTCTTGGAAAAAATTTTGAAGGAGAAAGTAGTTAAGGACATTGAGGTCAATGGTAATTGGGACAAAATACAACATGGTTTTACAAAAGGTAGATCGTGCCAAACCAACCTGATCTCCTTCTTTGAGACGGTAACAGATCTTTTAGACAAAGGAAACGCATTGGATCTAATTTAGCTCGATTTCAGTAAGGCATTTGATACGGTTCCACATGGGGAATTATTAGCTAAATTGGAAAAGTTGGGGATCAATATGAAAATTGAAAGGTGGATAAAGAAACGGTTAAAGGGGAGACTACAATGGGTCATACTGAAAGGTGAACTGTCAGGCTGGAAGGAGGTTACTAGTGGAGTTCCTCAGGGATCGGTTTTGGGACCAATCTTATTTAATCTTTTTATTACTGACCTTGGCACAAAACGTGGGAATGTGCTAATAAAGTTTGCGGATGACACGAAGCTGGGAGGTATTGCCAATACAGAGAGGGATCGGGATATCCTACAGGAAGCTCTGGATGACCTTATAAACTGGAGTAATAGTAATAGGATGAAATTTAATAGTGAAAAGTGCAAGATCATGCATTTAGGGATTAATAACAAGAATTTTTGTTATAAACTGGGGACGCTTCACTTGGAAGTAACAGGAGGAGAAGGACCTCGGATTATTGGTTGATCACAGGATGACTACGAGCCGCCAATGTGATACGGCTGTGAAAAAAGCTAATGCGGTCTTGGGATGCATCAGGCGAGGTATTTCCAGTAGAGATAAGAAGGTGCTGGTACCGTTATACAAGGCACTGGTGAGACCTCATCTGGAATACTGTGTGCAGTTCTGGTCTCCCATGTTTAAGAAGGATGAATTCAAACTGGAACAGGTACAGAGAAGGGCTACTAGGATGATCCGAGGAATGGAAAACCTGTCTTATGAAAGGCAACTCAAAGAGCTTGGCTTGTTTAGCCTAACCAAAAGAAGGCTGAGGGGAGATATGATTGCTCTCTATAAATATATCAGAGGGATAAATACCAGGGAGGGAGAGGAATTATTTAAGCTCAGTACCAATGTGGACAAATGGATATAAACTGGCCATCAGGAAGTTTAGACTTGAAATTAGACAAAGGTTTCTAACCATCAGAGGAGTGAAGTTCTGGAATAGCCTTCCAAGGGGAGTAGTGGAGACAAAAGACGTATCTGGCTTCAAGACTAAGCTTGATAAGTTTATGGAAGGGATGGTATGATGGGATAGCCTAATTTTGGCAATTAATTGATCTTTGACTATTAGCGCTAAATATGCCCAATGGCCTGTGATGGGACACTAGATAGGGTGGGATCTGAGTTACTACAGAGAATTCTTTCCTGGGTGTCTGGCTGGTGAGTCTTGCCCTCATGCTCAGGGTTTAGCTGATCACCATATTTGGGGTCGGGAAGGAATTTTTCTCCAGGGCAGATTGTCAGAGGCCCTGGGGGGTTTTCGCCTTCCTCTGCAGCATGGGGCACGAGTCACTTGCTGGAGGATTCCCTGCACTTTGAAGTCTTTAAACCACAAGTTGAGGACTTCAATAGCTCAGACATAGGTCAGGGGTTTGTTACAGGAGTGGGTGGGTGAGATTCTGTGGCCTGCGTTGTGTAGGAGGTCAGACTAGAAGATCATAATGGTCCCTTCTGACTTTAAAGTCTATGAGTCTATTCCTTCCCCAGGAATGGCTGTGAACAGAATTTGTCCCTCAGAGCCTGATCCAAAGTCAATTGAAGTCAGTAGGAATCTTTCCACTGACTTTAATGCGTGTTTGATCAGGCCCCATGGATTGGCTGTGCAGTGTGAAAGTCACAGCTGATTGCAGGTAGGGTGACCAGACGTCCCGATTTTATCGGGACTGTCCCGATATTTGCTTGTTTGTTCCACGTCCCGACCGATGTTCGGTCCGGACATGGGACAAACAAGCAATTTTGCCCTCTGGTCCGGCGCACAGGTGGAGCCCGGAGGGGCTCTCGCCCCCCCCTCCCCGACTCCGCCCCCTCCATCCCCCATTGGACCCCCTCCCCAAATCCCCGCCCCCAGCCCCACCCCCTCACTGCCCCATTGGATCCTGAGCCGGGCCTGGGGAGGAGACGCCCCTCCGTGTGCAGCAGCCTGAGCAGCCCTAAGTTGCACATGGGCCATGGCTGGGGCTGGGAGCGCAGCGCGGAGGCTGCTCCAGCCCTGCAGCCCACGGGGCAGCGCGGTGGGTCGGGGGCAGCGCAGAGCGGGCAGCGCCCGGGTGGGCGGCACGGGCCGGAGACACGCGTGGGGCGGAGAGGGGTTGCGGGGGCGAGTGTCCCAGGCGGGCGGAGCGGAGCAGCCCCTGCTGCGGGGCCAGGGCAACGGAGCCCGGGAGTGGCTGGGCCGGGAGCTGCAGGAGGGGCCTGGTCGAGCGCAGCGGCAGGAGGGCAGGGCGGTACCTGCAGGGGCAGCCCCGGGTCTGGCCTGGGGAACCGGCTCCCTGTACACGCCCATGGGCAGGGGTGGGGGGAGCAGCTGCCCGCACGGGGACTCCGACGGGGCTTCACCTCCCGCCACGTCTGCGCCGCCCCGCAGGGTGGGCTGTAGGGAAACCCTGCCCCGGGACGGAGGCAGCGGCAGCCCCGTTCATTCCCTGCAGGACCCGAGCGGGACGGGGAGGCTGGGGCCTGCTGCCCCCACTCCGGGGCTGCCGCCTGCAGTGCTCTGCGGGGCAGCTGGGCATGGGCCGGGCCCGGGCACACTCGGGGTGACGGGATTGTGCCACCCCACAGGGCAGGCTGTAGGGAAACCCCGCCCTGCAGGACCTGGGCGGGACGGGGGGGCTGGGGCCTGCTGCCCCCACTCTGGGGCCGCCCACAGGATTGCACCAGCTGGGCACCTTCCCCTACGGGGGGAGGTGGAGACGAGGCGAGCTGGTGGGGGGTGGGGGCGCTCTGGCGGATTTTTTTTTTCTCCGCTAGTCCCCCCCCCCCGCGTCCCGATATTTCAGTTTTGTCATCTGGTCACCCTAATTGCAGGTGTCCCCTCTCCTCCCCGCCCCCCCACCAAAGACACTGCGCCTCCCTTCACCCAGCTCCCTAACAGGACAGGAGCCCTTAGGTTGTGGGCACTAACAAGGGGTTTCTTTGTACCCACACTCCTGATTGCGAGCACCAAGTGGGTGTTTCCATGGGCTCTCAGGTGTATGCACACCCTTACTCTTGATCTGCCACAGGCTCAAGTGGGAGCAGCCTGAGGGTCACAACAGCAGGGGGTAGAGCAGTAAAAACACCCCCTTCTCTTCTTTGTGATAAGAATAAGCTCCTCTTTGTCTGGGTCACATTCCAGAACAGTAACCTGAATGTTAGAGATGCAGGGAATGTGTCCAAGGAGGCTGTTTACCTCTTCTGGACAGCACCACACTGTGTTTGAAAAACACGCCCGCCCAAATACCAAGCAGAGGCACACACAGAGTCACTCAGTAACAGAGTCAGATGTACTGAGTAGCCACTGAAACCCAGCTAAACACACACAGCAGTGCACAAATGGGCTCATCTCTGATTCTTGCTGATGCCCCCCTCCTTATGGAGAAATGCAGTCATTTGTGATGCCAGCACAGGGATGTCAAACAGCTGGTGCCCAGTACAGATTCAGATTCTGCAGAAACCACTCTTCCATTTAAATCCCAAAGCAAGCTCCAAGGCCTCCTGGTTGTGAAGTTTGCCTTCCACCAACAAACTGAGTGCAACTGATGCAAAACCAATGCCATATCATCTTCCTGAGTCTGCTGACAGCCTGAAATACTAGCTCTGATAGGTGATCACTGCTCTACTCATCTCAATGATGTGTTAACTCTTATGCCTAACGGTGACTCTTCAAAAGCCAGATTGTTAAATCATTTTATGTGTGCAACTGTTACACCTATAATTGCATAATGACCCGCACAAATTGGACAATCACATGTATAAATAGCCAAATAAACAACAGAAGAAAGAGCGGTTGCACTAAAAGTCCCTGGTATAATTTTTTCCCTACAAAGTGACACAGAATGCAACAGTAATTTTCCTAAGGTTGTAAGCTTTTTTAGGCAAGGACTATATTTTTGTTCTGGTTGTACAGTGCCTAACACAATAGGGTCCTAGTCCATGACTGGGGCTTCTAGGCACTACTACAACTAAATAATAATGATAATCACCAAAAATTTAAGTTACTGTGTAGGAGCCCCATTCCACTCTCAATCTTTGTATAACCTCCCCGCCCCCCCCTCCATTTGTTATCAGAAGGAACTGGGTAACTCTGTAGTTACTCACTGGGATGAATCTGATACTCCTGCATGAAGGGAGCTCAAGAAAATCCTAATTAGGGCCCATCCAGCTTTAAAGGGAAACTAAAACCTCAATTATTTATTAATTAATAATTAATCAAGCAGAGAAAGGTCTAACATGATCCAATGGCTGGAAGTTGAAGCTAGACAAATTCAGACTTGAAATAAGGCATACATTTTTAACAGTGAGGATAATTAACCCTCGGAACAACTTACCTAAGGGTTGTGGTGGATTCTCAATCACTGACCATTTTAAAATCAAGACTGGATGTTTTTCTAAAAGCTCTGCTCTAGGAACTATTTTGGGGCAGTTCTCTGGCCTGCGCTATACAGGAGGTCAGATGGTTGTTCATCGTGGTGCCTTCTGGCCTTGGAAACTACAAGTCTATGAACTGAATGTAGATATGACAGAAAGACTTGCACATGTGGAAAGACTGTCTCTTTTGCTCAGAGAGGAGTTGAACTAAACAGGACACATTAGAAATACAGAAACTAATGAATGTACTCAAGTCAGCTGAAGCTATCTTAGAACCATTAGCAATTATCTTTGAGAAAGTATGGAGGAGGGTGAGGTCCTAGAGGACAGGAGAAGGGCAAACATAGTACCTATCTTTAAAAAGGAAACAAAGAGGACCCGGGAAATTATAAACCAACCAGTCATTCTAACTTTGATACCTGGAAAGATAGGAACAAATTTAGAGATGTCAATTAATGGCAGTTAACTCACACGATTAACTCAAAAAAATTAATCACGATTAATCGCACTTATAACAATCAACTGAAATTTATTAAATATTTTTGGATGTTTTTATACATTTTCAATATTGATTTCAATTACAACACAGAATACAAAGTGCACAGTGCTCACTTTATATTATTATTTTTTATTGTAAATATATGCACTGTAAAAATGATAAAATAAATAGTATTTTTCAATTCACCTCATACAAGTACTGAAGTGCAATTTCTTTATTGTGAAAGTGTAACTTACAAATGCAGATTATTTTTGGTTACATAACTGCACTCAAAAACAAAACAGTGTAAAACTTTAGAGCCTACAAGTCCACTCAGTCCTACTTCTTATTCTGCTAATCGCTAAGACAAACAAGTTTGTTTACATTGACGGGAGATATTGCTGCCTGCTTCTTATTTACAATGTCACCTGAAAGTGAGAACAGGCCTCAGCTTTAGAAAAAATTCAGCAAATTGGAGAGAGTCCCGAGGAGAGCGACAAAAATGATCAAAGGTTTAGAAAACCTGCCCTGTGAGGAAAGGTTAAGAAAACTGGGCATGTTTAGTCTCAAGAAAAGAAGACTGAGGGTGGGGGACCTGAGAAGGACAGTTTTCAGAATGTTAAGGGCTATTATAAAGAGGATGGGGATCAAATGTTCTCCATGTCCTCTGAAGGTAGGACAAGAAGTAATGGGCTTAATCTGCAGCAAGGGAGATTTAGGTTAGATATTAGGAAAATCTTTCTAACTCTCAGGGTAGTTAAACTCTGGAATAGGCTTCCAAGGGAGGCTGTGGAATCCCAGTCACTGGACTTTTTAAGATCAGGTTGGACAAACCCCTGTCAAGGACGGTCTAAATCTATTTGGTTCTGCTTCAGTGCAGGGCGCTGGACTAGCTGACATGGGCGGTGAGTTATTTTCTCTCGTGGTGCCCGGGCTCCATGAATATTCAGGGCTGGAGGCCCTGCTCCACCAATATTTGGAGCTGTGTCTCTCCCCCAGCCCCCCTCCCGCCACTACCTCCTCCTGCGCGTCCCGCCCCTGGCCCCGGAGCGCCCTGTGCCCCTCCCTGCCGCGGCCCTGAATGAAAGTGGTGGTGCACGACTCTCCCTTGTCTGCCTGTGCTTCTGGCTGCTGCTGCTGTTGGTGCCTATGGCAACAGCACAAGAGACTCCGCTGAGGCAGCTGGCTGCTGCACCTCAAGAGGGGGAGGGGGACGAGGCACACACGTGCTTGCCAGCCCTCCCCTCCCCCGGCACCCACCAGGAGGAGACGCCGAGGGGGCTTCCGGGAGACATGATCATCTGGAGTGGACCTCACTCACCTGAGCAGCTGCTGGGGCTTCAGTGAGTGTTTGATCCCGTGATCTGCTCCCCCCTGCAGTCACCACTCCTGCCTCACGCTGGACAAGGGGCAGCTCCATCCCCCACCCCCAGTGAGACTACAGTGAAGGGCAGCAGGGGAGTGGAGGGGTCCCTCACCCGGAGCTCACTGCTGCCGGTGGGGTGGTGGGGGGGAGTCCTCTCTGACCCTAGCCCTGGGGCAGCCTGTCTGCACCCGAAGCTCCTCATCCCCCTGGCCCTACCCAACCCCAGAGCCTGCGCTCCCAGCATCCCAACCCTGAGCCCCAGCCCTGAGCCCGCTCCTGCACTGTGAGCCGCTCATCCCCAGCCCCACCCCAGAGCCCTCACCTGAGGGGAAAAACATGCAACTTAAATTTGGTGGTCAGTTTGGGGTATGATCGTCTTTAGCACAGTACTTGATTATTTTACACCCTTTAAAGTATAGAATTGGTTGTGTACAGGTGTTATGAAGTGGGAATGTTCTTAATGTTTTCTCTGAATACTGTGTGGGTGCCTCAGTTTCCCCTATGCATTTCTTAAGGATCTAGGTGGTGGGATAAGGGTGTGTGATTGTTGTAGAGCCCTAGAGGGCCAGTGTGATGCTGCCTGCACAGAGAATGGCTGACACCCTGTCTCCTGGCAACTGATGGCCTGGGCCCTCCCCTGCAAGGTGCCAACTGAAGGTGTTGGAGAACAAAGAGATCAGGTGGCCTCCTTGTCCAGAAAAGAGAAAAGGGCCAGAGAAGGGGCTGGAGGGAGTGTCAGTTTGGAGCTGGCTGGGGATAATAAACTGCTCAAGATAGTTAAGACCAAAGCAGACTGTGAAGAACTTCAAAAAAATCTCACAAAACTAAGTGACTAGGCAACAAAATGGCAAATGAAATTTAATGTGGATAAATGTAAAATAATGCACATTGGAAAAAATAACCCCAACTATACATACAATATGATGGGGGCTAATTTAGCTACAACTAATCAGGAAAAAGAACTTGGAGTCATCGTGGATAGTTCTCTGAAGACATCCACGCAGTGTGCGGCAGCAGTCAAAAAAGCAAACAGGATTTTAGGAATCATTAAAAAAGGGATAGAGAATAAGACGGATAATATCTTATTGCCCTTATATAAATCCATGGTGCGCCCACATCTTGAATACTGCGTTCAGATGTGGTCTCCTCATCTCAAAAAAGATATACTGGCATTAGAAAAGGTTCAGAGAAGGGCAACTAAAATGATTAGGGGTTTGGATCAGGTCCCATATGAGGAGAGATTAAAGAGGCTAGGACTTTTCAGCTTGGAAAAGAGGAGACTAAGTGGGGATATGATAGAGGTCATGAGTGGTATAGAGAAAGTAAATAAGGAAAAGTTATTTACTTGTTCCCATAATATAAGAACTAGGGGCCACCAAATGAAATTAATGGGCAGCAGGTTTAAAACAAATAAAAGGAAGTTCTTCACACAGCGCACAGTCAACCTGTGGAACTCCTTGCCTGAGGAGGTTGTGAGGGCTAAGACTATAACAGGGTTTAAAAGAGAACTCGATAAATTCATGGAGGTTAAGTCCATTAATGGCTACTAGCCAGGATGGGTAAGGAATGGTGTCCCTAGGCTCTGTTTGTCAGAGGGTGATGATGGATGGCAGGAGAGAGATCACTTGATCATTACCTGTTAGGTTCACTCACTCTGGGGCACCTGGCATTGGCCACTGTCGGTAGACAGGATACTGGGCTGGATAGACCTTTGGTCTGACCCAGTACGACCATTCTTATGAAACAGGGAGAGGCCCAGAACTTGGGTCTGGGCTCCCCACCCCCCAAGATGGACCTGACTGAGGGGTCCTGTTTTCTGTACCTACAAGCTGTGTTTTAGACTGTGTTCCTTCTGTTTTACCGGGTGGCAGAGTCAGGTCTGACTGCGGAGTTGGGGTGCAGGGCCCTCTAGCATCCCCAGGAGCCCTGCCCAGGCAGAATCGCTGCGGGAAGTGCACAGTGTGGCAGACAGCATCACACTGACCCTCTAGGGCTCTACAACAATCACACACTCTTATCCCACCACCTAGATCCTTAAGAAATGCATAGGGAAAACTGAGGCACCCACACAGTATTCAGAGAAAACATTAAGAACATTCCCACTTTGTCACAACAGGTACAACAAAATAGAATATATTGAAGCAGGCAAGTGCTGCTTCTGACTTTTCACTTTTAATTGACCCTTGTAATCTTGTGGCACCGGCACGTTGTAGCTTCATTTTATCCCCGCACCCCCACCTCTTCCCACACACCTTCTCCTGCCCCCAAACTCCCTTCCAGAGCCTGCACCCAGCCCTCCGCATTCCCTCCCAGAGCCTGCACCCCTCCACCCATCCTGCACCCCCAGGCCCTGCCCCAGCCCGGAGCCTGCACCCAGCACCCAAACTCCATCCCAGAGCCTGCACCCTCACCCCCTTCCCACACCCCTCCTCCTGCACCCAAACTCCCTCTCAGAGCCTGTACCCAAACTCCCTCCTACACCCCCACCTCTTACCCCAGCCCAGAGCCTACAACCAAACTCCGTTCCAGAGCCTGCACCCCCTCCCTCTGCAGCCTCTCCCATCCCCAAACTCCCTCTCAGAGCCTGCACCCCTCCACCCATCCTGCACCCCCACCCTGTGCCCCAGCCCAGAGCCTGCACCCAAACTCCATTCCGGAGCCTGCACCCCAGACTCCATCCCAGAGCCCAGCTTCTCAACCGTCCTACACCCCAATCCCCTGCCCCAACCCAGGACCTGCACCCCAGACCTCCTCCCCCCACCCAAACTTCCTCGCAGAGCCTTAGGCAGGTGGGGGTGGAGTTCGGAGCGGGTGGGCTCTGAGTGTTCTGGGCACCACAAAAATTTCTACAAACCTGCTGCCCCTGCTAGCTGACCTCTGAAAGTCCCTTCCACCTCTACATTTCTATGATTCTATGAATGGCATAGAGAAAAATCAGATGTTTCCATTTACTCTGACTTGTAACACAAGAACAAGAGGTCACACAAGGACACTGGAAAGTGACATCTGTAAAACTGATCAAAAGATACTTTTTCAGCACAACAAATACTTCACCTGTGATGCTTGCTAATCTTGAGATCACGGAGGCTGGGAGCTGAGTGGGATTGAAAAACGGATTTGCTATTTATATAGATAATGAGAACATCCACAGTTATATTAGAAAGGACAAAAACATGTAAGGGATATATAAACCCTCACAGTTTAGGGCAGTGGTGGGCAACCTGTGGCCTGCAGGCCGCACGTGGCCCATCAGGATAGTCTGCTGGCAGACCGCGAGACAGTTTGTTTACATTGACCGTCTGCAAGCACGACCGCCCGCAGCTCCCAGTGGCCGCGGTTCGCCATTCCCGGCCAATGGCAGCTGCGGGAAGCGGCGTGGGCTGCAGGGACATGCTGGCCGCCGCTTCCCACAGCTCCCACTGGCTGGGAACAGCGAACCTTGGCCACTGGTAGCTGCGGGCGGCCGTGCCTGCGGACAGTCAATGTAAACAAACAGTCTCACGGCCCACCAGCTGATTACTCTGACGGGCCGCAGATTGCCCACCACTGCTTTAGGACATAAATCGTACTTTAACTGCCTGGGGTTTGGAAGAAATGTTCTCTATCGGCTGTTTTATTGTGTGATTGTCCATTACAGGAATTCTTGTACTTTCCTTGGCAGCATCTGGTACTGGCCACTGTCAGACAGAAGATACCAAACTAGAAGGACATAGTGGATACCACTGATCCAGTATGGAAATTCCTAGATTCCCATATATATAGACTTGGGAGCAGATCTTCAGCTGATGTAAAGAGAAGCAGCTCTGGTGAACTCTGTAGAGCTCTGATGATTCACACCAGCTGAGATGCTGGTCCTTAAAGATAGTTCCAACATTCTATGTGCTGGGGCTAATTTCCAAAGTTCTTTCAAATAGAAATGGTGCCACTCTGGTTCCATTGACAAGCGGTTAGGCAAATGCTTGAGTTGTGCTGTGTTCACATAATATGAAGACATAAGTAAATCTGAATGAGTCTGAGCTCTTGGGACCAGATTTTCAAGGGCTCAGAACCCAGGAGCTCCCTTTGTGACATCTATGGCCAGATTTTCAGGAGAGTTCAGAACTCAACATGCACCTTGTAGCACGGTCTCAGTTAGTCCGCCAAGCCACTGGGGGCAGCAGGGAGCTACTGTCTCACCAAAAGGCTCTGATCACCCCTCTCTCAACAGGGAATTAGCGGAGGGAGATGTGCCATCACAGTTGGTACAACACAGGAGCACCGGCAAGAGTCCATGGCACACCCCTCAGGCAGGGGAGCATCGGCAAGAGTCCTTAGCACTTTATCGGGGTTCTGACTCCCCAAGGCAGGGTGGCAGGGGTAGGGGAACACAGGCCCACCTGACTCCACTACATTCCAGCCCAGGGCCCTGATGTGGTGGTGGCAGGGAGAGGGGTCCCACCACTGGGTCAGTAGGGATCCACCCACAACATGCTAACCAAACACCAACTCACTGCACTGTCCAGTTCTGCCCCTGAGCTACTTCCTACCCAGTCTCTTAAGTGGGTCCCTCTGGTTCCTCCAACTTATCGGGGTATTCAGACACCGGTAGCCCCGGTAGCTTCAGCTCGCCCTCAGCATCGGGCTCGGGTCGCCGCCCAGCTTCTCCAGTTCCTCGGGGTACTCTACAGCTGGCAGTCTTGGTAGCCCGAGTCCTTCCTCTGGGTCAGGTTTCCCTCGGTCCAGGGCATCCCCTGGTTCAGCAGCAGGGTCCACAGGGAGCAGCCAGTAGCCTGGGTCTGTCTCCTTCCCTGGGGCTGCCCTCATTGCGCTAAGGGCCCCCCTTTTGTACTTCCTGTTCCACCCCTCCCCTTCCAGGGGATGGAGTAAGCTTGGCCTGGCTCCGCCCACTCAGGCTGAGAGAGTGGCTCATCACCCTCTGGTTCGGGAGGAGACCACACTGGCTCCCTACACACTTGACATGCTGTGCTGTCCTAAACTCTGGCCACTGATTTTGGTGTCCAAATGGGAGCTGATCTTGTCTGAAAATCCAGCCTTTAATGTTCCATTTTGAGGAGTTAATTGTTTCTGCATGGGGAGATCTTCGGAAATTGTAACATGGACTGCATGCCTTCAAAACAGGACGAAAGGAACAAATTCACTTCCTGTTTACCAGGGCTTTCCTGGCATTCCGGCCATCAAACTGCCAATCCTGGGGAAGGAGCTTGTATGTACAGCAGCAGCAAAGCAGGGTTCTCCACAATGCTGGGATCATGAGCCTACGCTGCTGGAGCCCTTTCCAGGAGTGTGGCAGTTTAAAAGGTGTTTTTGTTTGTTTGTTTGTTTGTTTGTTTGTTTGCAGCAGACAGGTTCTGAGTCTCAGCATTCATCGGGGTGGGGATTGGGACTGAGTTCATACGCAGGCAGGTGACTGAATGATTCTTGTAACTGCCATAGCAATAGCCAATCTGTGGTGGCACACTGGGGTCTCTGATCATTTATTTGCATTGCGTTTCTAAGTCCTTCCTTTTCTAGACATTTAAGCTTTTAGGTGAAATTCTGTGCTTTGCTTCTAAGAGGCACAGCACACAACTTGAGCCCAGAGCAAGGAGCAGCAAAAGTGGCTTTAAGATGGAGTGTAGCTTGGACAGCCCGGGGCAACTCTCTGGCTGCCTTCTGGTCTGACACAAGCACTTAAAAATACAGTCATATTAACAAGTGGTTAAAAGTGTGAATTAAAATATATGGACGAGGCAGCATCCTCTCATCAGTCTGCAGCTATTGCTATCAAAAGCACTGATATTGTTACAATGAGCATCAGGGCCGGCTCCAGGCACCAGCTTCTCAAGCAGATGCTTGGGGCGGCCGTTCTGGACAGGGGCGGCAGTTCCAGGTATTCGGCGGCAATTCGGCGGACGGTCCCTCACTCCGCCTGGGAGTAAAGGACCTCCCGCCGAATTGCCGCTGCAGATCGCGATCGCGTCTTTTTTTAGATCGCGATCGCGGCTTTTTTTTTTTTTTTTTTTGGTTTTGGCTGCTTGGGGCGGCCAAAACCCTGGAGCCGGCCCTGATGAGCATGGTATAGAATTAGGGCCTTCTCACTGTGGGTTCTGTCTGCAGGTCCCCAGTGTCAGTCTCCTTGTTGTCCTTTGCTCTGAAGCGGCTCTGTAGTTGCAGGGAGCTGGAATTTGGAATAAGGACTGGGCTGGTACTGCACCCTCATGAAGCGTGCGTGCGTTTGGAAGTGAAGTGTGTTCTCCAGATTTCCTCTGTGAAAGGATCGTGTGCTACATGCATAACATGTGATGTTGCACTTAAAGATCCACTGATGCTGCCACAAATCCCCTAATAATCTCCTGGGCCTGGACCCTTGGCTATAGATAGGGAGTGCACAGTGCAGCTCAAAGGACTCATCCGATCCCCCTGTGTTAGTTAGAGCAGCCTGCCACTGGCCCCCAAGGGACTAAGGCAGCCAGGGGTCCATGGTGTCATTCCCCCTTTACACTGGTACACCCCATATCACAGCCGCTGGAGTGTGGTGGTTTAAGAATTGCAAAACTGCCTCTACTTCATAGGGTCTTCCCCTCGACTGGGGTGATATGACACTCCCCTGGCCAGCTAAACTGTCTTTAGGGCCATAATCTGCTGGCACAAAGCAGCTGAGCTGCACCACCCCAGAGGAGCTGGACTGCTATGGAAATAATTTGGTTGATGCATTGTATATTTCCTTATATTCCATCTCTCTGTATTTTTATTATTTGGGACATTTGCATGAAAATAGGATTTTATTGCCAAGGTGTGATCAACTCCCCCTAGTCATTCCCCATCTGAAGTCATATCCCCCTCTGCAATTTCATAAACAGCTGCATAGAAACGAGTTGTGTGGTCTCAAACAGAAGATCAACTTCGGGGGCAGAATAAGCTGCGACAGCCAACGAATTCTTAGAAATAGGGAACTAGATTTCTTGCAATGTCTGACTAATAAACATTGTGGGGAAGACAAAGACCGGACAGATGTATCAGAGGAGTTCTCATTAAAATGGGCCAAATTCATACTCCATTGGAGTTACACTAAGGATGCATTTGACCTGATAGTTTTAGGTGGCAACAGATGTTTAACTCCCTGTCAAATCATAAAGACAATTCAGAGAGATCGAGCAGATGGGGAATGTATAACGTGTGACTTAGGTTCTGAGCTAATCTTTGGCTAAGGAAGATGAAAAGGAAGGGAAAAAAAATCCCCCAGCCTGAAACCCTGATTGTAAAGGCTGTATTATAAATGGTGTCTTATCACTTTGCTCATTACAGTGAAGAATTCTTCAAAGCCCTGATGACACTTACAGTCCTTTATAACAGGCTCAGCCACTGAGCACTTCCTTTTGTGGTTGGCCTAGGCAGAAGTAAGTGCTTCTTGCAAAAAAAGAGATAAGTGCCAACAAAGAGTCATTTAGATGAAGTTCAGATAGGGGAGAGGTTAAGCAATGCATCAAAGGTACAGTTCTTGGCGTGCACCAAACCAGGTCTGAAAAACAGAAGGGGGAGGGCGAGGGGCAGGGAAGGCATGGCCAGCAGCTGCCTCTCTCTCCCATGGCAGTGGTATGCAATCAGTGTATTCCTTTAACAAGATTGGGAGAGGCCAAGAATGAGCTCTGATGACACTTACTCCAGCTTTAACGCAGATGCCCTGCTCCCCCCTCGTTCCCCACATCTATCTCCCTTGCCATCTCCAAGCGAGAAGAATCTGTTGAAAAGATCTCTACTACCCCACAAGGACATCAGACCTGCCAATTTTGCCACCTCTAATGTCCTCTACCATTAAATCCTCATTTTCCCTGCCCCTTTCTGCTCTCCCTTTGATCTCCTGACACTCTCTCAAACAACATCCTTTCTTCCAATAAAAGGGCATCCTGCATTGGCTATATTCCCTTGTTTTCAACCCCTGTCTCTCTAAGTTTATTTCACAATAATCAACCACTCCTTTTTCACTGATATCTTCCATGATATTCCCAAGCAGCCAAGATCCCCTGTCAAAAATCTCTTCCTACCACCCCTTCTCTCATTGAAAACAAAGACAGACTTTGGGCAACCTTTATAGTCAAACATAGCATTTTGGGGCCACAGCTATGCTAGGAGAGAGAAAAAACACAGGCTATTGAAATTAATAATCAGGTTTAAACCTAACTCAATGTGATATGGAGGAGAAGCTGCCCCCCTGACTTATCTTTGAACTCATGTGGTAGGAGAGGTGTTGGCATGGGCGCTGACCGGTGGCCCTCCATCATTTTAATTCTTTGGGTGGTCCCCAGCTGGTGGAGGGGAGGGAGCACTGTCTCAGCAGTGGGCAACGGAGATCAAAGTAGGAGAGTAGCTCATAATTTCTGGTGTCATCATGGGGGTTGATGCCACGTGGAGATGTGTCATTGTATCTTCTTGTGTGATGGGACGTAGCACATGCCCAGACACACACACTGAGGAGCAATGTAGAGAAATATGCCTTGTGCTCCCAGTCCCCACACCGAAATCCTGTAGGAGACAGGAGGGAGAGAGGGGACCCCCAGCTGAGGCAGTTCTTCTCCCCTCACTCACTGTTGGGAAAAGCTAGCCCAACCTGAATTTCCCCAGCCAGGTGCCAGCTCCCCCTGCTGCTCCCTCTTCATATTCTCTCCTGGTAAGTCATTTCCTCAGTCAGTGAAGAGGTGGGAGGAGAAGAAGGAGACAGAGCTCCAGGACAGCTGAGCTCTGCCTCTGTCAAGCCCAAGACAGTAGAGGAGGAGGATCTGTGCTTCCATTACCTCTCCCTCACTGCAACCCCTGCCCCAGCTCTTCACCTTGGGTTGCTGATGACCAGTCACAGACCCCTCGGGGAGGTTACTGGCTGAGCCTTTCTGCTTGGCAGTGATAACGGCCAGACGCAGGCTTCACTGAACTACATAACTCAGCTCCTCTGTTGTGCCAGGCTGATGTCAAAGGACAGGCTTTGGAGAGGTAACTGGCTCAGCACTTCTAGACTGCTGGGAACAAGCCTTGGTGAGGTCATTGTATCAACACCTCTACCTTGCTGGGCTGATGCCAAGATACACGCCTCTGGTCACAGATCAGTAGTTTAGCATGCTGGTCTGATGTCAAGACTCAGGGCTCTGTTAAAGTTACTAGCTCTGGGCACAGGCCTTTGTGAAGGTTATTGGCTCAGCACCTTTTCTGGGTTTACATGAAAGTCAAGGCCTTGGTGAGACCGTTGGAGCAGCTCCTTGAGCTTGCTGGTTTTATGTGAAGGTCCAGGTCTCTGTGAAGTCTGTGGATCAGCACATCTAGTTGACTAGTTTGATGTCAAGGGACAGGCTGCTGAGAGATCACTGGCTCAGCCACTTGAGCTTGATGAGCTCATTTCAGGTCATGCATTTCTCTGAGATGTATGGTTCTGCTGTCTAGCCTGTGGGGTTGATGTCACAGGTTGGGTCCCTGGAGATGTGAGGCTCAGGGCTTCTAGCTTTCTGGCATGAGGCTGTAAGACATAGGCCATTCGGAGATTATTGCCTCACCATCGCTGGATTTCTAGGCTGACATAAAGGTCCAGGCCTGCATGAGCTCACTGGATCAGCACCTCTAGGTTGCTGGGCTGATGGGAAGATTTATATATTTTTTAAGTCTCTGGATAAGCAGTTTTAGCTGTCTGGGCTGATGTCAAGGCACAGGTTCAGTTCTTGGATCATTGGTCTGATGTCAAGGCACAGGTTCAGTTCTTGGGTCATTGGTCTGATGTCAATGTAGAAGACTTTGAAGTTCTCTGCTCTAATGGTTAGCTGCCCCTGTTGGCTGGTCTAATGTCCAGGAACAGGCTGCTGTGAGGTCACTAACACACCACCTACAGCTTGCTGGGCCAAAACCAAGGCACAAGCCTTTGTAAGTGTTACTAGATCAGTACCTCTAGTTCACTGGGCTTATCTTAGGGAGCAGGTGTCTGTGAGTTGATAGGATTTGCTAGGATGGTGACAAGAAAAGGCCTTTGTAAAGTTCCTGGCTTAGCAGTCCTATCATATAGGGCTGATGTGAAAGCGCAAGTCTCTGGGAGGTTACTGGCTCAGCCTCTGTAGTTAGAGATCAGACTAAAAGGAAAACTCACCAGGTCTGGTGCTTGTGTGTCATCATCGGTGCTGATGGCATGTGGCCAAGTGGCATTGCATCATCTTGTATGATGGGACATGGACCAGGGAAGATAATAGGTACAAAGGAATAAATGTATTGCACAAAGATTCATGTCCCCAAGAAAGTGCATTGCCAGCCAAACCTGTGTGCATGTGGGTATGCATTTTTGTGTGCGCGCAGAGGGTGGAGCTGTGCAGGTGAACATCCACTGAGCACCCAACTACAGCTTCTTTGAGCTCCATCAGTGCCAGGAATGGCTTTCACCCAGTGCTGGTGGGTGTGGGGGTGGGGTGCAGAGAGGTGAGAGCTGACTGCAGTTCTTTGCAGCCCCTTCCCTCCAACTAACATAGGTGTCTGAAAAACACACATTCCTCTCAACAACCATCACGAGCATCGAAGGGTAAGCCAGGGGTTAAGGGCAGGAGACTCCAGCCAGAAGAGGCATGCTCTGGCAATGGGCCCATGATAGATTGTAAGCTGGTGCCCTGGCCAGCCATTCCAGCATTACAGAGAAAACATGTAAGGGGATAACCCCTCCCCCATAGCTTTTCCCAGGTGCTCATCAATCGCCAGGACACAGGGCCGGCTCTAGCTCTTTTGCTGCCCCAAGCAGCAAAAAAAAGCGCTGCCCCCGAACCCCCCCAGCCGAGCGGCCGCGCCGCCCCCCCGCTGAGCACTGTAGGAACCCCCCCC
>NW_020665188.1:3292533-3323350 GCF_002925995.2 Terrapene triunguis | reverse complement strand
TAACTAGTCACTGCACTGTATATGTGCCCTGCTGCTGGACCTGCCCCCTGCTAAAGGTGACTGTCCTGTCCAATTACCAAGCCCCTTCCCCCCCCTTCAGACAGACTCTCCTCCAAAAGAAGAGGATGGAAACAGTAATGAACAGAAACGTATTTTTTATTAACAATCGCACATGGAACGGGGGGGGTGAAACTTGGACGGGGTCTTGTGTGAGGCGGGTAGGAAAGGACTTTTCAAATTTTGGGGAATGAGAGCCTTCTAGTGGTAGAGCAGTCCGCAGGGGTGGAGTGAAATTTTTCACGGACCCTGCCGCCCCTCCGTGTTTGGACTTTGGGTGAGGGGGGTATGGGACTTGGTGGCGGGGCAGGGCAGTTAGAGAGAGACTGCAGCGGGGCTCTCTCCTCCTGCCTCCGGTCCTGCAGAACATCCACAAGGCGGCGGAGCGTGTCCGTTTGCTCCCTCATTAGTCCAAGCAGCGTTTGAGTCGCCTGCCGGTCCTCCTGTCGCCACCTCTCCTCCCGTTCCATGTTTGCCCGGTGCATTTGGGACAAGTTCTCCCTCCACTGTGTCTGCTGGGCTGCCTGTGCTCGGGAGCATCCCATTAGTTCAGCAAACATGTCTCCCGTGTCCTCTTCTTCCTCCTCCTAATGTGCGCTAGCCTCTGGGCAGATGTGGCTGTGGGAATTGGAAAAAGGGAGTGAATTCCTGAGACAGATCAATGTATCTGTGAACAGAGAACATAGTCTTTCTCTGTGAACAAGACCATGCAGAGCACCTATCACACGCGCACTGAGGACAAGGTAGAATTTTCGGCCCTCGCCTACAGTGCCTGCGGTCTTGCTGTGGCGAGCTGAGGAGCGGGGCAGGACACCGGACTTTGTCTAGCTGGCAAACATGGTAAGCCGTAGACTTGGGGCTGCTTAAAACTTTAAGAGTGGCACTGGCCTCCTTTCACATAGAAAGCAATGCGAGTCTCTGCTGGCAGCAATCCTGCAAGCATGAACTCTGCCCCTGTCTCAGCCCCTCGCGGCTGTAAACCGCGTGGCTGTAAACCGGCGGTTGCAGTTCTGCAAAGGAACGGGCAAGCAGTCCCAATACTAACTTTCCCCTACCTAATTCACAGCAGGGAGTCATGCCAGACATCACCCTCCTGAAGGTCTCGGAGAGCCAGAAGGAGCGGATGCTTCGGGACAGCCTGCAGAAACCGGGGCCATTTGCTGCAATGCTCTGCAAGGCCATGATCCCCGAATACCTGCTGGCGTTGTGGCAGGGAAACGTGTCCTACCACAGGGGGCCTAATAAGCTCTCCCTGCCAAAGAACCTGCTAAGTAGGCTGGAAAGACACATGCAGGAGGTCTATGAGGAGTTCTCCCTGGGGGATCTCGCCTCTATCCCCGGACACATCGACCAGCTTTTGGGTTGGGTGCCCTTGGAGGGACAAAAGAGTGGAGCGTCTTGGGCAGTGTAATCATGAAGCGGACATTGTTGAATTTTCTTAAAATGGTTTGGACTATACATTGAAGCGGACAAAGACACAGTAATCATGATACCCTTTGTTCAGATTCCCCTTTTTGTTGCACTTTCCTGTTTACATGTTTTGAAGCACTTTACCCATTGTTAATATTTTAAATCTTCCTGTCCTGTTATAAATAAATGTTTACATGTTTGAAAGCACTTTAGCTATTGTTAATATTTTAAATATGCCAGTTATGTTATAAATAAATGTTTAGATATTTAGAACACTTACTGCTTGATCCTTCCCCTGAATCTGTGTCTGGGGTAACGGCGGGGGACGGTTGGTAGGGGATCTCTGTGAGGGTGATGAAGAGCTCCTGGCTGTCGGGGAAATCAGCGGTGCCAGCGCTGTCGACTGCCTCGTCCTCCTCATCTCCTTCTTCATCTTCCCCGTCCGCTAACATGTCGGAGGAACCGGCCGCGGACAATATCCCATCCTCAGAGTCCACGGTCAGTGGTGGGGTAGTGGTGGCGGCCGCACCTAGGATGGAATGCAGTGCCTCGTAGAAACGGGATGTGTGGGGCTGGGATCCGGAGCGTCCGTTTGCCTCTTTGGTCTTCTGGTAGCCTTGTCTCAGCTCCTTGATTTTCACGCGGCACTGCGTTGCATCCCGGCTGTATCCTCTCTCTGCCATGGCTTTAGAGATCTTCTCATAGATCTTTGCATTCCGTCTTTTGGAGCGCAGCTCGGAAAGCACGGACTCATCTCCCCACACAGCGATGAGATCCAAGACTTCCCGATCAGTCCATGCTGGGGCCCTCTTTCTATTAGATTGCACGGCCATCTCTGCTGGAGAGCTCTGCATCGTTGCCACTGCTGCTGAGCTCGCCACGGTGTCCAAACAGAAACTGCGATTCAAACTGCCCAGACAGGAAAAGGAATTCAAATTTTCCCGGGGTGTGGCTGGTCAGAGCATCCGAGCTCGGACTGCTCTCCAGAGCGTCAACAGAGTGGTGCACTGTGGGATAGCTCCCGGAGCTATTAGCGTCGATTTCCATCCACACCTAGCCTAATTTGATATGGCCATTTCGAATTTAGCGCTACTCCTCTCGTTGGGGAGGATTACAGAAATCGATTTAAAGAGAGCTCTATGTCGAACTAAATAGCCTCGTGGTGTGGACGGGTGCAGGGTTAATTCGATTTAACGGTGCTAAATTCGACATAAACGCCTAGTGTAGACCAGGCCTGAGTGCAGAGAGAGACTATTGAGCTTCTGGCTGCCCTGGCCTTAATAGGGCCAGCTGGGTCTGTTTGGGGCGTGGCCACAGCTGAGGCTGTTTCCCCAATCAGCCCAGCTTTCCCTGCCCCAGCCTTCTCCCAGGGCTCTTTCAGGCCCTTCCAGGCAGGAGCAGGTGTCCTGTCCACCCTGCTACACTGCCAAAGCAATTGGTAGGAAAGGAGGAGATGCAATGAATACTTAGTGGCTACATGCACTCCCCTTTCAACTCTGGAGACCCCTGTTCTGACTGTCTTTCACTCACAAGTGAAGTGAGCTAGCTAGTCTCTCGGCCTCATCCATCCTTTGCTTTTGTCCATACCCTAAGTCCATTACATCACCTGGCACATTACATCACCTGATTGGGAAGAAACTGCATATGAAATAGCATGGCAGTTGCAAGGAGGACTGAAGAGAATTGGCTGAGCTGTGTGGGGCCCCGCACTGGAATAGCATGGTCATGAAGAACAAACTTACGTTCTTACATCCAAGGTCTCTGGAACTGTGTCTTCCCTCTGTATGGGGCCAACTCCACAACGAGGCACTAATGATGGAAAATGTAATCTTATAACAATGCATAGCACTTACCGTTTATAGTGCTTCTTGAGTTCAAAGATCAAACACTAATTCCTCCACTAATTATTGTTCTTTTTCTTTCCTGCTCTCTCTACCTATGTTTCAGGAACCTTTGGTTCTGACATCATAATCTGCTGCTATGGGAATAAATGAGGTAATGAAAAAGGGTGCTTAGGATGAGTTCTGACAGATGATAGTAATACATAGGTATCTTTGGTAAGGTTTTAGAGACAATATAGAGACAAGAGAGATTTTTGACTCAAGATGAGAGTCCCGCTTTAACCATTCCTCTTTGCAGATGTCCTTGTGTCAACCCCTATAGAAGATACATAGGTTCATTAAGCTGGGGAGAGAGTAAATAGGACAAGAATTTTCTCTCCATTTTCATGGCTGCTTTAGGCTCCAGAAGGAGTCAGTGATGTTTATGAGGAGTGCTGCTGCCCCCTGTGTGCTCCTTAGACAAGCCTTTATTTTCCCCTTTTTAAATGAGAGCAGTTCTTGTTCCTGTGAGGCCTGGCTGGCAATGCTGAAATTCCTCTGCCTCTGTTTGTTGCTATTCTGGCAGCCAGTTTCCATGGCGACGCAGATTCCATGCGAGCTGGCGGAGGGCCTAGCACAACCCCATATCTCAAGGTCTCCTTGGAAAAGAACCTCCCCCCACCAAAAGAAGGAAGAAGAGCAGGAATACATCCGTGCCCTTCCCCAAACCCAGCACACCCACACTCCAGCATCAATTTGGCTCCTTTGTTGGGAGCAGTGTAGTTGTTTGGATTGTGAGTGTTGTTTTAGGGTGACAGGAATCCACAGCACACCTCCCCCTACCCGTCGCCCCCGCGTACACTCAGGAATTACCACATCATGCTAACATTTCAACACGAGCAAGCACTCCAGATGGTACGCATTAAAATTCCGAGATTTCTGATTCGCCAATGACAGCTTGCTCCCTAAATTATCTCCAGAAATACAAACCAAATCTAAGAACTGGGTAAAGACAGAGGGGGGAATGAAAGTTAGATGAGGAAAGGGAGAAAAGACAGGGACAACCATTCCTTTTCCCCATCTCCCTGCTTGACATTAGGCTTTCCCCATATATTTCATTGCTACAGTGACTGTGGTTTGCTGCATCGCCATAGTGACTGGTGGTTTCCTTGCTGATGACACTGTCTCTGTGTGGGTGAACTGGAGGTGTTTTGGGGAAAATTAGTGCAGCTGGAACTTCCCCTTCTGTTCTCAAAATTGAATTAGGGGACTCGGGCTGCGTGCTTTGTTTTTACTCTTGCTTAGGGGAGCCTATCCTATCCCTTTTTGCTCTGTAGGTGCCCCACTGAACAGCATACTGTTTAACTGGGTATCTGCTGGGGCTGATGATCACTTTCCCCCTTCATGGGGCTCTCCAGCTGGAATGGAGATGGCTAAGAAAAGTGGTGCTATCATATGGCAACTGTGCAACGTGATGAATTTGAAGGAAAACAATGTTTGAGACAGAACTCCAAGCCCTGGTTCCATGGGTCCTAAGAAAAGTGGTGCTATCATATGGCAACTGTGCAACGTGATGAATTTGAAGGAAAACAATGTTTGAGACAGAACTCCAAGCTCTGGTTCCATGGGTCCTAGAAGTGTGGCTTCCAACCGATCAATGAATCCCTCCCTCTACAGCACCTGCTACTACTAAATCTAGGGAATAGTACTGTTAATATCTTATAGGTGGTCCAGCCCCTTGCTCTGCTTTTACATTTCACCTTCTGGGTCAGTCTATAAGTTGGTATTGACCCATAGAGGTGGTTGTGGTACATCTTGCCCTCTGACCTGGATGCAAAATGACACAATGATGGGCCTAATGGAAGGGGGAATACAAAAGGGATTATTAGTGGCAAGGTAAGGAAGTGGGCATGAACTCATATTGGCCTTCCCCAGTTGAGATGTGAATTAAATCAATGTTATGTAGATTTAGATCCAGAGAAAATAGGATCTGGTTCATCAGTAACAGCTTCTTTACACTTTCCCTGGAGTGACACTTGGTCACGAACTGTAGCCTGCTGTCTGGAACACTCACTAGAGGACAACGGCAGCAGGACTATTACAAGAGAAAGCAGAGCCTTCTCAAAGGAATGTCATCCCAGCTCTTGTAATGTGCTGTCATGGTTTGTATTTGCATGTCGCTGCAGTAAAGCACAACTGCCAACACTGAGAGATTATACCACCAGGCATGTTAGAGGAATGGACACATTAATGAAACCCATACTTAATTCAGCATGCTTAAGTTCCATTGGCTTCAATGAGACTTAAGCATGTGCTTAACTGCTTTGCTAAGTAAGGTTGTGCTTACTCATGTTCTCAAAGTTAAGCATGTACTTTAAGTGCTGTACTCAATTGAGGCCATGGAGGTCAAGCAAACAGGATTTCGCTCCAGACTGATATAGGGTTAAAAATAAGATACCTTTTGTTCCAGCTTATTTTATAATGCAATATCCAAATTGAATTAGTTCATATGTTACCCAAAAAAGAATGTATAAGATGGGCAGACAAGCTAGCTAGATGCTAAATAGGAGGTAGCTCTGTTGCCAGATTTAATCAGGTGGTAGGGTTTAATGGTAGGTTTACCCGCCTCCCTCCAAAATTCTGAAGATTCATAACTGAGCAATGTGAATCTATCAGAAAAGTATGTTGCTGAAACTGGTACTGCTGGCCAAGATAGCAACAGATGGACTGTAAGGCCACAACAAGGTATATATTAGTTGGCTAGTGGTGTGCATTATGGATACTTCGTAAGGCACAAGGCCATAGGCCAAATGATTTCATCCACACAGAAACATCAATAGCCTATTAATCCATGCCTTGTTGTGGCTCAGTTGAAATATTAATTGTTTTTGGCTAACAGTTTTTTATTTTGGCACTGTGGTGGAGAGTTTGAAACACAGAAGGTAATTTGGATGTACTTTATAATACAGTGATTTTAATTACAGAGTAATTACAATATAGTTGTGCTTTCTGATATCTGTAACTATCAATCATTCATATATCTCAGTCTAAATACACAATGGAATTATTTAATACCCCGTTAGTTTGAAACATGTAGCTTTAAAATCCAGGTACATTAAGTACATTGCATTTACATTGAAATTAGTCTGAAGGTATAATTTTGGTTGTGAAACATACATAATATACCTGGATTCTAAAAATACATGTATTAACTATGAAGTTCTTGGGGTAGTTCAGTCATCTATTTTATTGTCTGGTTATAGGATCCTGTAGTGTATCAAAAGGGATAACTTTAGAGAAATTACAGTATAATGTACTAAGTATGGAAATAAAAAGGATAATAAAGGATCAAGTTATGAAGTTAACCTTCAGTTATGTTAATTACAGGGACTGAAAAGCATAACCAATGTGCAATTATACTATAAGTGCAATGCAACTACAGTCACTGTATTATAAAGTACACCTCTACCCCGATATAACACAAATTCGGATATAATGCGGTAAAGCAGTGCTCCTGGGGGGCGGGGCTGCGCACTCCAGCAGATCAAAGCAAGTTTGATACAACGCGGTTTCACCTATAACGCGGTAAGATTTTTTGGCTCCCAAGGACAGCGTTATATCGGGGTAGAGGTGTATAGCCCATTTTGAATATATTTTTAGTTATTATTTTTTTTTAAATAAAGTATGTAGCAGAAATGGAAGGGATATCAAGATGATTAGAGGCATAGGAAAACTTCCATAGGAGGAGAGATTGAAAAGTGTGAGATGGTTAAATTTAGAATGGAAATGAATAACAGAAGATACTATTAAGCTGTTTAAACTAATGAAGGGCATAGAGTATGGAAGTTGGGCACCCGTATTTATTCCCAATTTATAAAACAAGCATAAGGGGATATTCTGCCTGATTCTGACAAAATCCTTGGTCAACTCAAATTGACTCCAATGGTGCATGTGGTGAGGCGGCTGCCCCACACAGGTAGATGGAGGGTTAAAACAGCCCTCAGGAAGGTTGAGGGCTTGTAGAGAGCCAATCAGGAGAAGATTTGTTGGAGCAGCCAATCAGGGCCAGGGAGGGCCATATAAAAAAGGCTGCTCAAACAGAGCAGGGGCAGCCTCTTCCTGGAGTACAAGGGAGGACTGGCTGCCTTAGAGGAGTACCTTAGATAGAGCAGTGCTGGGCAAGGTCAGGAGAGCAATAGGGAGCTCCAGACTGAGGCCCCTGATACAAAGGGCTGGGAAGGTGCTAGGGCTATGGGCATGTGGCTCAAGAAAATAGGTGGTGGGAGTTGGAGGAGTGGCAGCATATGAGTTGGGGCCTGGAGTAGCGGGTAGGCCTGCCCCCTCTTTTCCCCCCACTTGCACCAGAGGGGGTGGCCAGTATTCAAACTGCAGTTTACCCCTTAAGGTGAGGGGCTAGACTGAAAGCTGCAGTAGGCCACAGCAGCAAGTAGATGGACTAGAGACAGCTAGTTCCCCCCCAGAAGGGGGGAGAAAGTGGAGTGGGGCACAGGCGGAGGGCTGTGCCCAGAAGAGGATGCTGCAGTTTGGGGAGTGATGAGGGTCTTACAGGTGGAGCAGAAGTGATGGTGGTGAGACACCAGTAGAGAAAGGCGCACTGGGAACCAAGAGCTAATTCCCAGCACGGCCAGCAGGAGGCACCATGGTGGTGAGTCCCGCTGCATTGCAGTGCAGTATTGAAATCCACATATTTTATATTCTCTAGTAAGCTTTGTCATATGTACTGTAATGCACCTTTTCCATACCATACTGATTAAGATTTATTCATAAAAAACCCCACTCACCTTTAATTATGCACATAAGACAGTTCAAATGAAGAAGGGTTTTGAGTATTCAGGTAAGGTATGGCTTGGGCTTCTGAACCTAACTCTAAGTAAAAAAATATCTTTTTAGTCTAATAAGAGGAGGCATTTAATGTGGTTCTAATACATTTTTAGATGGTTATTGATGTTTTAGTGCTAATGCAATCAGATGAATCCATACTAGTTGCATTCACATATCTGGAACCAATCTGCTAGCCTGTACAGTCCAGTAACCAGCTCATATTGACTTCTGATCAGTTTCCCAGCTGTATTAATCCTATTGTTGGTATAATTTATTTGTCCATAGAGTTCTTTGTCATAGTATAAATGCCTCATTAAACATTTACCCTCACAATGGCCTTGTGAGGTAGGGAAGTATTATCCCCATTTTTCAGAAAGGAAACTGAGGCACATTTGCTGAAAAGCAAACAGGAAGTCTGTGGCAGAACCAGAAAGAGCACCTAGATCTCCTGAGTTCCAGTGCAGTGCCTTAGCCACCAGGCCATCCTTCCTTCATTACGAGCCTTGTGGCCTGGGGACCCATTCTTTTTTTGGAGACTTTTATTTTTGTAGACTTCTGTATATTTGCTCAATTAACAATTTGTGCTCAAGATAGGCCAGCACAGAAACAGTGGTTGGGCAGCAGATGAGGCTCAATTTGGCAGAGCGGAACAGAGAAAGCTTACATCCATGCTTAGGCAGCAATATTAAAAAGACTCAGGAGCCTCCCTTCATTTCCCTAGCAAAAAGACTAACAAGAATTCATTTCAAATGTGCCATATGGGCAAAAATCACAGGACAGAATAACTGATTTGAATAGGCTTTCTCAGAAGCCTCATAAAACCCTTCGAAGGTTTCAGCCTTTCCATATGTCTACACTGCAAAAAAAACCTGCATGGCAGCGAGTCTCGGAGCCCAGGCCAACTGATGCGGGCTTGCGCTGCAGGGCTAACAATGTTTCTGCTCAGGCTGGAGCCCAGGTTCTGAGACCCAAGCCGCTCTCCAGGTTTCTGAGCCCAGGCTCCAACCTGAGCATGAATGTCTACACTTCTCTTTGACCTGGGCTCTGAAACTTGGTGCCATGCAGGTTTTTTTTGTGTGCAGTTTAAACATACCCATAGAGCAGGGGTGGGCAAACGTTTTGGCCTGAGGGCCGCATCGGGTTTCCAAAATTGTACGGAGGGCTGGTTAGCGGAAGCTGTGCCTCCCCAAACAGCCAGGCGTGGTCCAGCCCCCGCCTCCTATATGACCCCTCCTGCTTCTCGCCCCCTGATGGCCCCCCCCAGGACTCCTGCCCCATCCAACCCCCGCCCTGTCTCCTGACAGCCCCTGGAACCTCCACCCCAACTGCCCCCCGCCACCCCATCAAACCTCTCTTCTCATTCCTGACTGCCCCCCCACCTCGGGAACCCTGTCCCATCCAACCAACCCTTCTCCCTGACCGCCTCCGGAACCTCTGCCCCTGACACCCCATCCAACCCCTCCTCTCATTCCTGACTGCCCACCCCTTCTACTTGACTGCTCCCGGAACCCCTGCCCCCATTCAATCCCCCATTCTCTGCCCTCTGACCACCCTGACCCCTATCCATAGCCCCGTCCCCTGACCACCACCCTGAACTCCCCTGCCCTCTATCCAACCCCCCCGCTCTCTGCCCCCTTACCGCGCTGCCTGGAGCACCAGTGGCTGGCGGCGCTACAGCTGCGCCGGCCGGATGGAGCCAGCCACGCCACCGTGCAGCACAGATCACCGGGTCAGGCCGGGCTCTGCAGCTGCGCTGCCCAAGGAGCTCGCAGCCCTGCTGCCCAGAGCATTGCGTGGGCTGCAGAGTGAGCTGAGGCTGCGGGGGAGGGGGAACCGCAAGGGAAGGGTTGGGGGCGAGCCTCCCGGGGCAGGAGCTCAGGTGCCAGGCAGGAGGGTCCCCCGGGCCGGATGTGGCCCACGGGCTGTAGTTTGCCCAACTCTGCATAGAGTCTAAGCTAAGTGCCAGGTCTTGAGATAACTAAGCAAACCACTGCTTCTGTGCCCTCTACTGGCTGTAGTCTGTTAACCAGTGTATTCAATGCAGCTGAACAGCATGTTGAGTGTTGTCCAGACATTACAAGGGAAGGTCCTTCTACTCCCCCTGCTGGATTTCAAGAGGCTAGCTTGGTTTAAATGTCACTTGATTGAACTTGTTTCTTAAATCACAGTTTGTACTTAAATCATAATCATTGATATTGAAAGGACAGATAATAAATGTCTACAGTAGCTGTCAACATTGTTTTAATCAAACTTTTCTATAATCATGTGTACTGCAGTAGTGCCTAGAGGTGTCTCACAATGATTGGGGCCCACTGTGACACACACACACACACACTACAATCCCTCTGCCAAGCACCATCCATATCTGGTTGCTCTTGTTTTCCTGATCTTTGCATATTATTCTGCTGTTTCTAAAAAGATTTCGGCATTCTTACATCTTCATATTTAAATTAGGTTAAAGTTTCTAGCCAAGAGAAAATATTTCATTTCAGCAGGGCCAAGACTCAGTGTATTTGCTACAGCAGAATATGAAGAAATTACATTATGGGATAGAGTAAATCTAGGTTACACAGGTACAGACTGTGCCCAGAAGCAGAAAGTCTGTCTAGAAGGCAGTTGCAATGGCACAAGTTACCTACAAATTCCCCTCCACCAGGGGGCCTGCCAGCATAGCCCCATTGGTGGATAAAAGGTGGTTGGGGAAAGGGTACTGTATTGTCAGAGTAGCCAATGCATGCATTGCTGTAGTTCCTGAGCAACATTAGTCATGAGGACGACTCCTATGAATCACTGCATTTGGGGCAAGCTGCACAACCCTAGTTCAATCCTGGTGCCCTGTCGATTCTGTGCACTGAATGAGGTGGGGACCTGTAGAAAAAGTAGTACAAGAACATTCATAATAAGTATGCAAAGGGGGGTAGAATTAAGGTTACACAGAACCTTTATTCTGGTATTTCCTAACTTTCACATGTTTGACTTTGCAACTATAACATTCTCTTAATGTAGTTTTTGTATGTAATATCAGTTTTAATTGTATATGTATCTATTGTATATGTATCTATCTGATAATGTTAAATGTATGCCTATTGTTGACTGGTATTCTCATGCAAGCAAGATGATGGCTCTCATGAGCCAAATTAAACCCTGGAGTAAGCAGTTGCAACTCTTATTGATTTCAATGGGCATTTCAGCTGCTTATCTCAATGACCATGTTTTAAAATAAACATGTCTCCATCCTTTGCTGCAGGCAACATCTCCATGGCTGAGATGACAATTTACTCTGTCTCCTATCTGAGACTGTTAATGGTGTGGACACCCGTTCACGGGAATTGGATTGAGGTCAGCAATACTTTCCACGTAATTCACAAACATACATAAAAGGTGGTGACTCAATTACTTTGAGTCACCACTAACAAAGCCTTTTAATATAAATTGTTCTTTTACAGTATGCTGGTTAGTAAACAGACTACAGGATGTCCGTGTTGGGAATGTGCTCCAACCAGAATAGGCAAATTCCAAGACTGCTTACTTTATAAAGAACTTCTTTCCCAGTCTCATTTGTGTTTACAAATTTCAGTCCCTTAATCCTGTTCATTAACCTTTCTCTCTGTCCCAAACAACCTTCCTGTGTCACAGGCAAGTTAAAGGCAGTAAAAGTTGGTTCATAGAGACCATGGTGCAAAACCCGAGCAACTAACAGTAGCACCAAACCATAAAAGAATAGCTTTGGGTCTATAAAACATCAAAGCAACCACAAATATTCACCAAATCACTTCTGAGATCAATGATCAGCTTTCAGGTAGTGATAACTACCTCTTTGATCATATGCAAAAGACAATTAAGATGAACTTGTAAAGAAGTTGTCAACACAACAGGACTCCAAATGCTTTTGTGTAAGTGAAAAAGCACTCTATCTCCCCACAGCTTTAGGATGTCAGTTATTTTACATTGGTTACATGGGGCCTTTTAAACTGTATTTTGCTTTTGTGGAGTAGAGCAGCTGTTTGAGACTAGAAGGTTTTTAAAGGTTTTGACTCCTCCTTAAGCAGTTGGACAGGAGATGGTGAAGATATGCTGGAAAACATCTTCTTGTATTGGAAATCATTCCATGAAATAACACTGATTCTCTAGTTTCCTGTTGGGGGAACATTTTCATGCAAATATTGTAAAGCCAAGTCTGTCCATTTCATTTCTTGTTCTTTTACTGACTCCGTTGTGCCGCCATTATCTTGTTCTGGTTCAGGAAGCTCATTCTGAGAACACAAAATGGTACAATGCATTCTATACTTACAAAGCACCCTAACGGAAGCAAGTTAGTAACATTTGATACTGATAAATACACAGATCCACAACTAAGACTGGATGGAACATCAGAAGGACATGTACTGTACATACTGCTCCCATTAAAAATATCAACAAGCCCAAATATGGGCATTCTATTTTCCACAAGAATTCTGTGCTTAGTTTGAGACGTGAATTCGTTTCCTATCTTGGTGGCTGGTGGACCCAAGTAGTGCACATGTGGCAAAATAAATTATTGTAATGTCTGATAAATATCAGATATCAGTGCAAATATTCTATTGCTTGTTTACAATCTTTCTCCAGCAATGAAGTCCAAATATAGGTATTCCATTTCAGAATTTTAAATAAGGCATTCTATCAAATATCTTTTTACTGTCCTATAGAAGGTAATAAAATAGCAAAATAAGCACTCTGTCTCGAAGTTGAGGTCAGTGACCTAAAAGAGGTGAGGCTGTGCTAGTGCCATAGAGAAAACTGGAAAGCACTTCTAAAGTTTGCTTTAGTAACAGAAAACTGATGAACAGACAAGCTGTCAGGACAAGCAATGGTTTAACTGTTTTGTTTTTCTTTTAAACATTATTCTCTAAGTGCTGTCATAACTGTGCAATTGCTAGAGAATGTGTTATTCCCCAGAATATCTGGTCAGGGTTCTCACTCCTGTCATGGGACCCCTAGCATGAGACAAACAGAACTCCTCAAACTTTAGGATTTTGTTCACTAAGGACCTGATCCAAAGCCTGTTGAAATCAGTGGGAGTCTTTTCATTCTTTTCAATGGGCTTTGGATCAGACACTGAAGGCAGAAGTAGTGGGTCAGGGCTCAAGTGGGGTCACCTACTGCCCATGACTCTAAACAACACCAACTTTCCGGTCAGCTTCTGCTTGACTTTGTTGAATGAAGGAATATCCCACAGTAGCCATGCTGGTTTTATAGCCTGCTAACATCCAATCTGTGTCAATGGCTGAGGCCTCAGAGGGCCTCTCTGTACTGTTAAGTAAGAGTGCCCACAGGGACAGGACACCTCAGAAGTATGCTGCAAGTAACTCTTCCTCCTCTACAGATACTGTTTGTGTGCACGATTCTCAATCTTCAAGAGTAAGTACATAGCTTGTGGAATCTCTCCCATCCCTGACCACCCAAAAAAGTGACTATCTACTGAACCGATCATAAAATGAAGGCAAACGCCAGCACAGAGCTGTTTCTATATTTAGTCAGTTTAATGAGGCACATCCCAGTAAACTCCAACGGGTTGGAGAGTCTGGGCTTCCATGTCTCAAAAACATAATCACAGATTGGTAAGATGGAGGTAGGATTGTTTCCTAAAGCCTGAATACAAACAGCAGAGCTAAGTGAAGATAGTGAGTTGCTATACATATGCCTGCAACAGACACCACTGACTGTCCTAAGGCAGACAGGATAGGCTGCCTCACCTGTGACCCAGCTGACCCCGAGATGGGCCTTTAGGCTTCAGACTTCAAAGTAATGTAAAACGTAACAAGACAGCTATCCCAGCAGGGTCCTTTAGTGACAATACCCTCTGGAGCAGTGATGTTAAACAAATCCAGAAAGTCAGGTAGCCTGCCACAGAGACGAATTCCCTTCAAGTAACCTTCTCAAGAACTTTGCATACTGAAAGAATGAAGAGAGGCCTTGCAGGTTTTTGGGTACGTGGATGTGGGAGGGAAGAAGTCTAGCATGAGAGACCTACAATTTGGGAGCCCATCACTACCTTAAGACAGGATCTTGGCAAAAGGTAGAGTAGGTACAAAAGCCTGAAGTACTCTTACTCAGTGAGCTAAAATCACTGCTGGTTGGGAAGTGTCTCAACATGAAAGGCAACCTCGAGCCCATCAAAATAGAGTGGTTCAGGAAGGCCTTTAATCTGTTAATTAAGGACTACAATGTCAAGGCTTACTGGGTTTAAATGAGGGGTTTCCATTAATGATAAGGCTGTGTCTGTGCCTCAGGACAGGGGGCTGTGAAGATCCTGGTGTACCATCAAGTAGTCTGTGATAGACCAAAAATAGTTGCTGAATGAGCCTAGGAGGAGTTATCCCTTTTCCTCCCTTGGCTTGCAGCAGCAGAAGTGAACAAGGGAAGGGGAAGTCTGTGAGTCCTCCCCCTCCCCTGCAGCTAGCTGCATAGCACTTAAAAGAGCTGAGGAAGAGGGGAGTCCTGGAACCCCTCCCCATAGACCGGTAATACCAGAAGTAGCTGGGGAAGATTAGGACCCCTCCACCTATCTCTGAACTAGTGGCAGTAGAAGCACAGGTGGTGGTGGGGGGTAACGCTAAGAAAATCTGCCCTGTGTAGCAGTACCTCTGTGAGCAGAGACCTGCCAACAATGGGTGTGTCCAAGCACACAGGTTAGAGGGTACCCCTGGTGTGGATACATTTTAATAGATATCATATCACAGACACCTTCATGATTACATACCATCCTCGTACCAACTACAGCAATTACTTTCATGTAATAGTAGGAAAATATTTAACCTATTTTCTCTTATTTTAATGGCATTTTAGCAGCTGGAAATGAAGAGTAGCCAGCATCATGTGACTAGCCAGCTCTCTGCATACTGCTATAACCTGGCTGATCACCTGTGGCCTGCAAACCAGAGTTTGGGAAACTGCTGCAAACACAAGCAGTGCAAAACTGAAGTGTAGAAGGGAGGAAAAGCATCACTTATGTCTGCCCTGTACTCCACACAAAGAAAGAGGGAATTATGGGAAGAAGCATTCTACCATCCAAAGAAATAGATAACTGGTCAGGAATAGGGGAAAGCATTTTCTCCTTCCAAAGAGAGGCAGTTGACTGCAGGGAGAGAAGCACTTTTTCTTCTAGCCACCGAGAGAGATGAGAGAACAGGAAAAAATCCCCCACAAAATAAATGGGGAAGCTGGCCCCTGGGGTGTGGGAGCATCATTCGTACAACTGGCAGAACTGTAAGGCACATTTGCTATGCCATGTCTCTGTTAAGAGGTTAAAGAGGGTAGAAATGTAATTCAGGCTTATAAGCAGCCTATAGTATTCACCTACCAACGGTATTGCTACATCCTCATAGGGTAATTTATCTTCTCTCCATGCATCATCAATCAAATCCAGGATTCTTCCATCCCTCTGCACCTCACTGTCCATCTTTGTGCAATTTGCATATGGATAGATCTGTGATACAAAGCAGAAATTATTTGTGATATCCAGACCCCAAAAAAGATGAAGCTTAACTCTATGCTTGCTCTGGCCTTGATCCCTTTATTAAATAGCATGTTTTTTTTTTTTTTTTTTTTTTACAGTCCATACAGCGTGGCCAAGTTGGTTTTCATAGTTATTGTTTGAATTATCCTATGAGAAGCTTGAATACAACATTTCTTTCTCTACCAATTCAGTTTTTGTCCATGTAACATTTAGTTTCCCTCCCTATTCAAAAAGGGGTTTAAAATTGCACTACAGCCATCTCTCTTAAAGGGTCACTGTCAAACATTATTGTAAACAAATTTTGTTTCCTGATAGAGTACCATCTAAAATTGTGTCTCAAATTGATTTAAATTCCTTTATAAAAAAAAATGGTTAAGGATATTTCTGCTCTTGTGTTTGTTTATCCAGCTTCAGCTATAATGACCGTCCCCACAGAATGTAAATACTTAGAAGCATCTTTAGGATAGGCCTGAGAGCTCAGACCACTCCTCCCCTGCATGCAAATACCTACCTACTGCTTGTTACCTGTTTACTTTCCATCATGGATCTGCTGCCATTACTGACAAACATTCTCTAGCACCATCAAGACAATGAAAGTGACCCTTCTCAAAATACTGTCAAAGGCAGTGGCACAAATGAAGAAGACTAATAAAATAGAGGAAAAAGGAGAATCTTCTCCAAGCCTCAGTGGCCATAGTAATCTCAGGGGTTGCGTGTGACAACTGCATTACTACACTCTCCTTCAAATAGTATCTCCAGACACCCCTACTGCAACGCCTACAAGCAATCAGCCAGAGGATGATGGCTCGGGTTGTGTGACAGCCAGGCATAGCTGACATTTTTTATTTAAAACCAAAGCACAGGTGGAACTAGGTTTGTGCCAGAGCGGACGCACGTAGCCGCCCGGCTGCCGCTTTTCCACAGGTGACACATGAAACAGCCCTGTTCCTTGCAGCAGGTGTCAGGCGAGGCACGAGCCAGGGCAGGGCGGTGGCTGGGGGTCAGCCTGCCAGAGAGCGACCCCGGCCTGGGGCAGCGGGGGTGGAGGTGCGCAGGGGCGCGCAGCCTGGATGCCCAGGGAATGGGCTTCACCCCCACAGCTCCCATGGAGACGCACGGGGGGAGGGGGAGCAGCCTCCACACAGGACCCGCCCCTCCGACTCAGGGAGGGGGCTCGAGCTCCCCAGGCAGCGGCCTCAGCGCGGTTAGTGCGCATGCTCACCCGCTGGGCATACGGAGTAACCCGCCCCGGTCCCGGGCTGTGTTAGCGGCCTCGGCTCCCCCGGGGCTGAGGGGCCGCGGCGGCGGGGCCCAGCCTTCTACCCCACCCTCCGGGCCGGCAAGGAGCCGTCCTCTCCGACGTCCGGGCCTAGCCCCCGCACCTGACACCCTGCGCGCGCGCTGTCTCCTGCCAGCTGCCCTAGGAGGAAACCACGTGACCGGCGGCGCTAGGCCGCGCGAACCATAGAGAGTGGGAGGGTGCGAGTCCGCCGAGGAGAGAGAGGCCGGCCCCGGAGGTAACGGCTCGACCGGGCTAGGCTGTGGCGAGCGTGTCTGGTCGTGACTGGATCTGCGGGGCTGGGTCTGACTGTAAGTGTCTGACTGTCCCTGGTGACCAAGTGGC
Source organism: Terrapene triunguis (assembly GCF_002925995.2). Classification (NCBI taxonomy): domain Eukaryota; kingdom Metazoa; phylum Chordata; order Testudines; family Emydidae; genus Terrapene; species Terrapene triunguis. The sequence goes on along the minus strand of NW_020665188.1, from coordinate 3,306,102 downwards.
TGTAGCCTGCTGTCCGACCGTGGCTGTCCCTGCGGAGCTGGGTCTGATTGTACCTGGCTGTGTGGCGAGGTAATTGTAGCCTGGTGTCCAGCTGTGGCTGTCCATGTCTGACTGTCCCTGCATGACCAGGTGGCTGTAGCTTTTTGTCCAGCTGTGAGCCTGTAACTGTCCCTGCGGGGCTGTGTCACACTGTGTGTGTGTGTCCAACTGTGCCTAACTGAGTGTCTCTGTGTGATGAGGTGATTGTAGCTTGGTGTCCAGCTGTGACTGTTCCTACAGGGTTCTGTCCCCTGACCCCACTGGGGCTTTCACTGCAGAACTGTGGTTGTGCATCGAGAGCACCAACTTGAGATCAAAGTAAGATGGTTCTCTCGCTGTGAGAGCCTAGTGGGGATCTATCATAGAATCATAGACTTTAAGGTCAGAAGGGACCATGGGTGTCTCCCCCCTCGGGGGAGCCAGGCAAAGTAACAGTTTACAGCATCTTTCTGTTAGTTGACCTGAATTACAAGTTGGCTACCTCAGTGTGCAAACGTGCCGCTTCTGCAGTGGAGACAAAACGTGTGCCCCGGTGGCTGTGGCCCTGTCTTGGCTGGGACTCACTGGTGAGTTTGGATTAGTTTTAGGAGTTGGTACCTGCCCAACCACTCACAGTTTCTGGATCTGGAGTTGGAGCTGAGTTCCGAGCAGCAGCTGCTGGTGGGAGAGTTTGGGGTAGGGATAGCAGATGGGGGCACTCCTATCCTTGGTGCTGCTGCTGGTGCCCTGTCACTAGCACTACTTCCTGCTGAGTGATGAGACTGTGATATTAGAGGAGAGCGATGAGCTGGGGAGACACTTTGACATATTAACTTACTCGACGAATGTCAGTCATAATGCATGTCTACATTGCAGTTGTAATGTAATTGCAGCACGTGTAGGTATACCCAGTTTAGCTTTATTCTGGCTAGCATAGGTACCAATGGCAGTGAAGCCACAGCTGTCAAAAACCATGATGGGGATGGTTAGGCCTAGCAGTCGGAGCCGTGATAGTCAGAAAGTGAAAACTAGTTGCTTTTAATAATTCTTATTCTATATTTTTATTACTATTTATATCAAACCGTGAGGAACCTGGGTAGTCCCTTAAAAGAAACACCTTTTCAGTCCACCTTCCATCTAGTCTGGTCTCTGACGGTGCCTGATAACAGATGCGTCAGAGGCAGATGTAAAACTCCATAGTGCACCAAGGTGTGTAACACTAGCACTTAAACCATTTTCAGTTCTGGTTCATGGAGATTCAATGCAGGCAATGGTTCAGAATAACAGTTCAATATCCCAGTGGTAGATTGGGCTTTTAAAGACTTACTTTCTGTCCTTGGGTTTTACCTAAAAGTTGAGATTGATTTTGTTAATTTGGGTACTAGGGGCTGAGGATTCTCAGTGGAGCAGCTGTAGGTTCCCTCATGCTTGCCCCCAGTTGGCTGAATTTCAGGGCACATTGTAGAATCTGCTTTAATAAATACCATTTTAAGGTCTGATGTCTTACAACTCAGGAGTTCTAAACATGAAGACTATTTTATGCCATTGGAAAGCTGGTAGAAAAAAACCCCTCTCTTAAGTGGTAAAAAATTTCATTTCTAGTCCATTCAAGTCAGGAGATGTCAAGGCTGAATCCCCACTCTGTCACTCCGAGTGCAGAAAGTGGGGGCCCGCAAGGATTCTAAAAATTAATACTTGTCACACCAGGTTTGTATTAAACTCCCAAGGTTAAACTCTGACCTTGGCTTGGTAAATGCTGCCACCACCCAAATGCAAAAAGCCCCCTGTGGATCCAGGAAGGAACACTTGGGAATTCCTCCCTGTGGGGTACCCTCAAGCCCTTTCACCCCCCCTCCCTCCACCCCGGGGAAGAGCTGAGAAAGAAAACAAAGGAAATTAGCTGTGGCCACCAGCTAATCAAACAGCATGTGCACAAACCTATTAGGACACAAAAATCCAAATCCTCCTTAAAAAAGGTAAATTTTATTAAAACAAAAAGAAAGAAAATACACCTGGAACTTAGGCTTTTGCTAGATTTTAAAAGAGCAATTTCCAAGAATTAAGCACCCAAAATAGCTTCTTGGGGTTCAACTTAAAGGTTACAAGCAAACAAAAGCATCTGGGGTTAGCACAGAGGAGCTCCACAAGCCAAAATAAAGAATAAACCTGATCGCATTTATCTAAAGGTTCCCTATCCAAATGTTTCCTTCTAGGTATGGAAGATAATTTTTCATACCTGCTTCAAACTTTACACATCATTCCTGCTTATAGCATTGCTGCTCTGTCCCTGCAGCCCAGAGAACAACAGACAAAGGGAAAGTTTTTTTCCCCAATTTTAAAAAGTTCTACCTTCCCATTGGCTCGTTTGGTCAGGTGCCCACTCCTTTTCTTTTACCTATGGGCTTGCTAACCCTTTACAGGTAAAACAAGCAGAGAACAGACCAAGAGGGATTTTACAGCTGTCTGTCTGTCTGTCCATCCATCAAAGGGAGCTACTCCCCCCCCCCCCCAATGTATCACAGGAAATATTACAATTTAAGATCACATCATTCTGAATATCATTTTGAGTTTTTCCTCAAGTAGGCCGCAATGCAGCAAGGTACTCGAGCATAGGTCTAAATTTCACTTCAATGGGACTACTTGCGCTTACAGTTGGGCTTGTGCTTAAGCATTTTGCTGAATGTTAAGGCCTTAAAGTCTGACGCTATTTTAGCAGCTGCCGTCTTGCGTTGTTAAAACATTAATTTCTAGCTTTATACCATCTGCAAGCTTGGAATTGCACTCTGTAGTGTTTGTAAGATATCTGCTGCTAGAACCAAATCAAGGGTTAAAACAGGAAAAAAAACCCCAAGCAGTGTAATATGGTGATGTAATTATAATGTCCGGTATCTTGTTACCTCTCAAGGCTGGAAACACCTGTGACAGGTCAATACAAATGCTTTCAGCATCAATAAACTTTTCTAAGCAAAAATCCAGGACCGCTGCTGAGAGGGGGTGGGGGGAAGATGCTTGAAGGTTCTTTTCCATCTGGCATTGAAGCACACTAGCTTTGTTATTATGGACTCCTTAATTATGGAGTTGGAATTTTATGTTTTGTTTTCAAGAAATACGTATTTTCCATTTATTTTGAAGATAAAACGAATGGACTTTGCAAGCTGATGCGATTGGAGGGAATGGAGGGGAGGCCACCTGACATTTTTTGAACCAATAGCAACGTTGATAGCTACCTGTTGTTATGTTATAAGTCAGGGCCTCATGTGTGATTGCAGAATCTAAGAATTATTTTGGGGCAGTTCCCTGGTCTGTGTTATACAGGAGGTGAGAGTAGATGATCACAATGGTCCATTGTGACCTTGGAATCTATGAATCCACTGCTTGCTGTGAAATTGCTCTCCAGAATCTAGGGTGTCACTTAAAAAAAGTTGTTTTGAGCCTATATGTTTGGAAGTCTGGCATTGTGACAAGCAGTGTGTCAGGGTGTGTATGGGAGTTTGTAGCTTAATGTGTAAGGTAATAGGATGGACATGGATTGGGGATGTGGGGGAGGAATAGCAGTGAGAAGTGAGGGGATGGGGTTGGGGTAGGCTATACCAGAATTTTGCATGGGTGTGTGTTAAAGAAGCTGGAGGAGCAGTGACTTGAGGCTTTGATGTGGGGAGGAAACTGATGTACAAGCTGATGTACTAGTAAGCTCAAGAGTAATCCTTTGACATTGATTTCCCTCTCCACTTCAAAGCCTCAAGAGCTAGGGAGCTGTCTCTGGGAACCCTCATGGAGCTGGATGAGAAGGGATTGCTTGCAGTGTGTGGCATGAGAAGGCACGCGTCCTTACATATATAACGCACAAGATGCTTTTTAAAAAGCACAGTTCACTTACACTTGCAATACATAATATTAATACACGGCAGAAGGTCTCAATGCTGGTGGTGTCACATTTCCTGTAAGGATCAGAAATACAAGAGCCAGGTTTCCAATGAAATGCATGAGCACAGCTATATCATTTTGCTGGGGCACACAAACCAGCAAATAAGGCACTGTTGAGCATGTCACCTCTTTTATTCATGACAACTAGCAAAAAAAACCCTCAACCTCAGAATTGGTAAAAGCCTGATTCTAACTGCAGACAGATGATAAAGGCAAGCAAATAGTTCTGAAGCTGACAATGACCTTTCAAGGCAATAATAAGCATAGTACTCTCTTCATCAGGCTATGGAAACAATGAAGTAGGCCCATATGCAGTCTAGAATTAAGATTTGTTGGGAAGAGTATGTGATTCTCAAAAGCTTGCTTACTTTGACCCCTTCCTTGCTGACTGTCAGGACCCTATGATGAATTCTATTGATGTACCAGTACTTCAAAGGAGATATAAAAAAATTATTAAAGATAATGTTAAAATTATATAATACATAGGTTAAGAAAAGAGTGGCACTTGGCTTAGCACAGGTCTGGGTAATATCTCTGAATTAGTCCAAAGATTACACTTACAAGGTTTTAATTTATCTTCACAATGGAACAAAAACCCTTGTGGCTAATCACTGTCTATGCCCTTTTCTTCTATATGCATGCATTCAGAGCTGAAGAGCTAGAGTCATCATCACTACTATCATCAGCCTCATTCAGTTTTAGTTGAAAGCCTCAAGCAACCCTATCCTGGGGCAAATGGGGCCATCTAAAGACTTCCACCGTTACCAGTGCCTCTCCCAGCATTCAGTAGGTGAGCTCTCTGCTGCTCACCTACTGATATGGTGTGAAAGGGGACCTTGAACTCCTCCAGCAGAGCTCCCAACGAGAGTTGTTGCCAGAGTACTGGTCACATCAGAGCACAAGCCGGGATCACATCATACTGACACAGCTGCCAATGTTTGAGGAAGAATGTGAAGGGAAAGTTAGGAAATAAAATCTTGCAGAGGAATAGATGTGCATTGAATCCATTATTAGTTTTAATAGGAATATCTTTGTTATTGGGGATTCAAAACTGGTGCCTCTGCATTATCCTCACTGGATGCCAGACTGACATTGCAAAAATACCTAGAGACTAGCGATGAGAGAACTGCAAGAGGTCTGGTATTTAGAGAAGGTACCAATGGAGGCCCTGTGACCTTTCTCCCCAACGGATCCAAACTGTAGTTATTTTCTTGGCAGGAGAGAAAGGGGGCAGCAGCCTGTTCCTCCCCCACAGACACACTCACTCCCTCTTTCTAGGGGCAGGTGGTCTGTACTGGCACCTGTAGCGAAGGCCAGTAGGCACATGTTTCCTGGCAACTGGGGCGATCTCCTTCCTCTTTCTTCCCTATGGATACCTTCTTTCTTTCCATGTCTGCCCTTTGATGTTTTTCCTGTCCCATTTTTTTCCTTCCATCACCAGCTGATTGGACCCCCTGTTCCTCAGAGTGATGGGCAGCCCTCTTCACTGCAGCTTTAATGAGTGGGGAGGGAGTTGATGCTGCCATTGTATTGCTCAGGTGGGTCAGGGTGGGAGGCTGGTGAATGATTGCTCCTGGCTGTTTTTCCCTATCTCACTGTCTGCTTTGCACCTGGAGTTGGGGGTGGGGGGCAGTCAGCTGTCTGCCTCATACAAGATCAGCACAGCAGGCTTTAATGATGAAAATCCAGTATTAAATAAAAAAACTTCATGCAGCAGCAATCAACAGTCCTGGGGCATTGGCCAAGACTCTATATCTAGGATTGTTCCATCCAAATCAGGGCAGGTATGTGAAGCTGGCAGATGAGGCACTTGCCTTGTGATATATAATCTAGGGAGCTAAGTGGAAGTGGAGGTGGATGTTTCCCAGTTTCCTATGACAGTAAAACATCTTAGTGCTGAACATTAACTCCTTCAAACTCTCCTGACAGGAGCTACTGTGTGAGAACTCAGATTGTTCTCCAGGTTCAGTGTCTAAATTTAAGTAAAAACAACAAGGAGTCCTGTGGCACCTTAGAGACTAACAAATTTATTTGGGCATAAGCTTTTGTGGGCTAGAACCCACTTCATCAGATGTATGGAGTGGAAAATGAGGAGCCAGGTATAAATACATGAACAGATATGAGTTGCCTTACCAAGTGTAAGGTCAGTCTAATGAGACCATTCAATTAACAGCAGGATACCAAGGGAGGAAAAATAACTTTTGGAGTGGTAATGAGAGTAATTTAAGTAAGTTATCTGTAATTGCAGTATTGCCAACCCCAAATGTTCAAAAGTCACGAGTCAGGATCACCAAAATCATGAGATTTAAAATCTTTAAAATCATGAGATTATGTAAAATAATAGATTTGGGGTTCTTTTTATTTGCTTTCTGCTTTTTGAGCCTTTAGAGTGTACTGGGGTCACATTTTGAAGCTCTCTCCACAGCCACGAGGGCTAGAAACTTAGTTTTCCTTTAAGAATGAAGGCTGAAATCATCACATATCCACTTGACTCCAGGAGTTGGGGCTTTAAGGAAAGCAATAATTATCATGAGACTCCTGACAAAATCATGAGAGTTGGCAACACTCCAAGTTGCTTCAGGAAAGTGTGAGTTGAGTCTTTTTGGTGGTACACGTTGAAATGATGGCATGGTAATATACTGTAAATGTAAATCAACAGTGCTTATTTTCATAGCTTCGAGACACCAGAAGACTGTTTTAAAAATCATTGATATAAGCAATATCAGTTGTTTGTTTGTTTGTTTGTTTGTTTATTTTGCACAATGTTACGGGATTGACAAGTAGCAGTGCAGTCTGGAAGGGAAATTAAGCCTCATGCTTGAGCATTTAATCCCATTTCTATTGGCTCATGTCTACACTATAGCTGCTACAGTGGCACAACTGCCGTGCTGCAGCTGTAGTGCAGTAGTGCAGACTCCTCCTACATTGATGGAAGGGTTTTTTTCTATCGATGTAGGTAATCCTACTCTCTGAGAGGCAGTAGCTAGGTTGACAGAAGACTCCTGTAACCCAGCTGCATCTACACAGAAAGCTAGGTTGACCTAGCAACAGTGCTCAGGATGCAAAATTTTTCACAGCTCTGAGTGTTTCAGCTAGGTCTACGTGTAGACCTGGCCTCACACAGCAGGGTAAGATCTAATGTGGGGACAGGTTATCCCACAGCTGCCTACTGTGGGGTTCTTATACCCTTCATCTGAAGTAGCTGGTGTTGGCTACTGTCAGAGACTCTACAGTAGACCAGATGGACCTTGGTGCTGATCCAGTCAGGTAATTCTTATGTCTCATCACTTCTCTGCCCTAGAGAGTGAAAATCCCTCAAAGTCCAGTATATCCTTAACAGTTGGATTAACAAGACTACTAATGTTCACATACTGAATATGTATTTCACCTCCACTATTGAAGCATTGTATTCACTGGATCAGACTATTGTATCATCCAGCCAATGGTGATGAGTGAGAAGTAATTCTGACTCTTATTGTAATGAGGTTTGTTTTGCTGCTTTATCTGGCCAACATTTGGCCTGTAAACTCATTGAAATGATAACTGTTCTCCCTGTTATTCCCATGCACGCACTGTAAATTGTGTAATTCTTCACCTTCCCTGCCTCCTAGACTTCTATCATGATCTCCAGTCAGCTGTGGAGGGACTACACTGGCTGATGAATTGCCATGGCGTGATCTCTGCTTTGTTTGCTTTCCCAGCTGCCAAAGAGTACGTGACTTGGTGATGGAGGCTTTGCTGGAGAGAATGCAAAAACAAGGGCATGGAGGGTATGTATACCGCCATTTACAATGCTCTCTCAAACTCATGCAGCTTCACTTTTATATCGGTTCAAATCCTACAGTCCTTTGGTTCGCTCCTTAGTCAGACAAAATCTCCTTTGCTTATTGTGACAGCTAGGAGCCACAAGTAGGGACCAGGACCCATTGTGCTAGGAGCTGTAAAGGGTGTTATGTTTGAGTACGGTCTTTAGGATTTGGCCAGTAGGGCCTGATCGTGTATCATTAACTTCAGTTGGAGCAGGTGCAGGGCCATAGTGAATTGCTTTTCCAAATAGTCCCTGGCTACAAGCCTTTGTTGTTTTAATAGCTGGCATTTCTGTACTATTATCTTTCTGCAAAATCTCTGTTATATTTTTCAGCCTTCTTACAAGTTATTCTACTGCTAAGTGCAGTTATGGCCATAAAAGTGAATATGTAAAAATGCCACCACCTTACTCTGTGGATCTATTCCAATCTGCTTACTTTACTGATGGAAATACGGCTAGCACTGCATGCACCTATAGGAGAGTGAGCTGGATTCTCTCCTGGCTCGCACAACATCAACAGATCTTAACTAAGTTCCAGTTGCAGAATCTTGCTGCAGCCAGGATAAAAACATAATGACCCATAGACTTTAAGGTCAGAAGGAACCATCGTGATCATCTAGTCTGACTTCTTGCATGTTGCAGGCCATAGAACCTCACCCACTTCAGATCCTAGTTGAGTCAGCAGTGCTGGTAGTTGAACAAGCATCTTTTTTCTTGTCAGTTGAGCAAATAGGACATAAAAGTAATTGTTCCCTTTGTCTCAATGGCATGCCACTTTTATATTCCTTTTTCCAGAATTTGCCCCAGCTCTGAAGATGGCAAAGACTTATCTCTTTGCCAAGTAATGGTTTCAGAACTTGGATATGAATTGTACAACTACTGTCACTGAGTGGGAAATGTTCTTAAGGACCATTATTACTGCTTAATGTTTGGTCAATTCACAGGACAGGGTGAACTTCAAACTGAACTGTGAGGCTGGCTCCTTTAAGAACGATTGGCATTCCCTGTAGAAAAGCTGTCAAGTTTTGAAGTGTACGGACGCTCCAGGGAGACAGAGGAATTTCAATCCCTTGACCTATTGATTTCCATTTCTTTTCAGTCCTTCCTATTTGACAAGCAAATTAAAGGGGTAAAGATCAGTATGGAGTTCACTTCTCTCTTGGGCTCCATCTTGCAAGCTTTAATATTGTCCCAAGTGTAGCAGCTTGTAAGGTTTCAGAGAAGTTAGTTGATTTGGCTTCAGTGATTACTGCACCAAAACTGAAATTTCAGCATGTCTAGGGAGCTAACTCTCACCAGTAGACTGGAGATGTTTTATTCTTCATTACGGTGTTGTTATCCACTCTGCTTTACTTAAGTGTTTGTCAGCATTTATGTGATAAACCTCTATTTTCAGGAGCTGATAAGTTAGCTGTAAGATTTATCTGTGTTTGGAACTTGGTTCAAAAAAAATTCTGCTTGGGGACTGTGGACTGTCCAAGCTGTTTCCTGCGGAGCCCGTGGGACAGTTGTGCCCCTTAACTCTCCAGCCTGGACTGTCCCTCACAATGCTGTGCCAGTGACAAGCAGCCAGTCCCTACAGGTGCTGTGATCACTCAGCTATCAGCATGTGGAGACTCACACCCAGCTAAATTGCATGAATGCTCTCCAAGCCACTCATGAATCATACACAAAGAGGCACCAGCCAATCACCCCAGACCCCAGTCTTGCACCCTGGAAATATATCATCTTACAGTGCTCAAGACTCCCCTGGATGGTGCAAACTCATTAATTAGTTCACCACTCCTACAAAGGGTAGTAGATGTGCAACAGCCATTGTTAACCTGAACTGAGATTCCCCAAGCTCTTCAACTGAAAACACACAGTTTTAGATAAAATATAAAACAGATTTATTAACTACAGGAAGATAGATTGTAAGTGATTATTAGTAGCAGGCATAGAGACCAAAGTTGGTTACATAAGAAATAAAAATAAATTTGCAGTCTAAATTTTACAAACTATGCGAGATTTGAATCAAGCAGTTTCTCACTCCACTAGATGTTCTAGGCAGTTTACAGCTCTTAATTGCCTTCCCAGCCTGGGACCAGTCTCCCCAGTTCAAAATCTTTGCCTTCCAACAGTCTTCCAGGTGTTGAGATGGGGGAGGAGAGAGGCCAGGTGATGATGTCATTGTCCCTCTTTTATACTTTCTTCCAGTTGCTAGAAAGATCCTTGCAGTGACATGGGCGTTAGGCAGCCCTCATTGCATAGGTTCCTTTTCTGAGAAGTTTTTGGCAGAGTGGATTCTTCTTGATGGGCCATCAACACCTGTCTGGCCAGTGATAGCTGCTTCTTTGTTGCCACTGAAGGGCTGGCTGTGGGTGTCTTCCAACCTCACATGTTTCAGTAACACACACATATCAAAACTTCATAACTTCAGATACAATGATAGTACATACAATTCAACAGGACGTTAATGTTCAGCAGATCAAGACTTCTTAAATGATACCTCACAAGACATACTTTCCACAAAACATATCATAATCATATCACAGTGGTGAATATGGGGGTTCCAGGGTGCTATTTTGAGATAGTGTCATAGGAACAAAGTCGTGTGTGTTTGTTTGTTTTTTAATTACAAAATGTGAAAATCCCATTCAGTTAACTGTGCATTATCCAAGTGTCAAAACACACAGGTTTGTACAGTAACTCCTCGCTTAACGTTGTAGTTATGTTCCTGAAAAATGCTACTTTAAGCGAGACGATGTTAAGCGAATCCAATTTCCCCATAAGAATTAATGTAAAGGGGAGGGAGGGGGTTAGGTTCCAGGGAAATTGTGTGTGTGTGTGTGTGTGTGTGTGTGTGTGTGTATATATATATATATATACACACACACACACACACACACACACACACACACACACACATACACAGTATAAGTTTTAAACAACTTAATACTGTACACAGCAATGATGATTGTGAAGCTTGGTTGAGGTGGTGAAGTCAGAGGGTGGGCTATTTCCCAGGGCATGCCTTACTGCTAAATGATGAACTAGCACTTGGCTGAGTCCTCAAGGGTTAACACATTGTTGTTAATGTAGCCTCACACTCTACAAGGCAGCACAAATGGAGGAGAGACAGCATGGCAGAGAGACAGAGACACACACCGTGTGTGAGAGAGAAACGTGCATTGCCCCTTTAAGTACGCTGACCCCCAGTCTAAGTACATTGCCCTCTTAAGAAGATCAGCAAGTTGAGACAGCAGCTGCTGCCAGCAAGCTCCCTCTGTCCTGAGCCCTGTTGTGTGTCTCGCCCCTCCCCCCCCCCCGCGCTATGGAAATGGGGTAAAGGAGCGGAGGAGGAGGGGGACACCCTGACATCAGCACCCCTCTTCCCCACTCCTTGCACAGCAAGCAGGAGGCTCCCGGGAGCAGCTCCAAGGCAGAGGGCGGGAGCAGCACACAGCAATGGGGGGAGGGACACCTGAACTGCCAGGCAATTGATAGCTTGCTGGGCGGCTGCCCCACAAGGAACTTAGAGGAGTGGGGGGCTGCTGATCCACCCTGGTTCCAAGCCCCCACCAGCTAGCTCCAATGGGCTGCTCTTTCTGCAAGCAATGGACAAAGCAGGCGGCTGCCAAACAACGTTATAAGGGAGCATTGCGCAACTTTAAACAAGCATGTTCTCTAATTGATCAGCAACGTAACAATGAAACAATGTTAACCGGGACAACTTTAAGTGAGGAATTACTGTATTTATAGGTGCTTTTTGTACTCCGTGAGTAAAGAAATGCTCCTGTGATTAAATAAAGAGAGGTTTTGCCTTTAATTTAAATTGTATAGGCTATTTGTCCTGGCTGAGATTTTTATAAGTGCTCAGCATTGGCCTAATTTTGCTCCCATTGAAGTCTGTGGTAAAACTCCCTTTGATTTCAGTGGATCAAAGTTAGGCCATGCTAAGCGCTTTTGAAAATTCTACCCCTTGGCTAGCGCCTTGACCTGAAGAGATGGGGGGAAAATAAGTTATTTTGTTTAGAAGTGCAAAGTACTACATGTGCGTTTATGGTAGGATCCGTAGCTAATGCAAATCAGTGTGTCCACTGGCTTCAGTTGGAGCTATGGCTGATTTACACCAGCTAGGGTTCTGGCCTCTAATGTTTGAATGCTCTTTTTAGTTTAGTACACAAAGAAAGCATATGTCAACACGGTAGTTCTAGCACATAGGTGAGGAACCCCCTGTGATCCTGAGCTATACTAGATTGCCTGGTTAGCTGCCACAGTGTTAAATAATTCTCTGCTTATGGCTTTCCTTGATGAGGAGAATGTTACACATTTTAATGTTGCCCTAATTACTGTGCCTGCCCCTACTACCACTCTAGTCAAGGAGTTCAGTTAGCCTGTTTTGGTGAAGGTGCCCATCATCATGGGTGAGGGGGGTTTATAAGAGTGGAGGGAAGAAGTACTCTTGTTGGGCTAGGTTCAGTAGCTCTTTTGTCTACTGTGCGGTTTTAGCAAGCTGTCTTCCTGCCAGCAGAGGGTTCTTGACGTCCTGCGAGGCAGAGCTGCAGGAGCTGATGAAGCAGATCGATATTATGGTGGCTCATAAGAAGTCTGAATGGGAAGGACAGACCCAGGCTCTGGAGGCCTGCTTGGAGATCCGAGATCACGAGCTTTCCTCTGTCAAGACTCTGTTGGCTGAGAAACACAAGGAGGTACAGCCCCAGGCTCACTCTATCTAACATTCAGTGATATTCCTGTGCACATTGTCCTTCAATATAGAATATACAAAGGCAGCATAAATTTTCAGAACGTTCATTGTCTCTGCACAAAAATGTATCCCCGTCAGTCACTGTTTTGTCAGTAGGGTGACCAGATGTCCTGATTTTATAGGGACAGTCCTGATTTTTGGGTCTTTTTCTTTTATAGGCTCCTATTACCCCCTGTCCCGATTTTTCACACTTGTTGTCTGGTCACCCTATTTGTCAGAAGCATCTTGTTTTTTGTTACTGTTTTATTGATTAAAGCTCAGAAATTAAGTGGTGAAAACTTCAATGAAAAAATGTAAATGTGTAACATGTCAGGTCTGTTAACCCTGCGTCGGGGAAGCAGGGACCTGCTTCACAACTGCAGACTGCCTGTCATTGGCAAAAGAATGAGTTGTCTAACTCCCAGTGTTATTTAATGGAAACTGGGTGCCTAACTCCCTGTTTGAAGAAACCAGCCTGGACTCTCAAAGCCCCTGGTGAGATCCCAGAAACACTTGCTCTGGTCACAGAAGTCAAAAGCAGACTGAATACTTCCAATCACAAGGGTAGTGAGAAAGCTAGTTGCTAAACTGCATCAAGTGATGATCCAATGTTTCCAAACTGATTTGTTTTTGAGGGCTGAGGCATTGGTTTTGTGGGGTTTCAAAAATATATGTAACAAATTCCCGTGTCAGTACTATACGGATAGATCAAGTAGCAGAGCTTCTGTGGTTTGTGTTTATAATGATATTAAACTCATTTTACAAGGAGCAATGTTGCACCTTCTCTTGAGTGCTAGGAGATCAAGAGGAGTGTGGTGGGCTATGGGACTCTCTCTGACCTTTAGCTGTACTTCATTTATTTTAAAATATTTTAAAAATCTTCCCTCCCATTGTACAGCTTCTTTGTCCTGTTTGTTCCTTGTCAGCACATTGCCCTCCCCATAAGTAGCATCAGGGCCAGCTTTAGCAAGAGCGGAGCCCGATTCCTGGGGGCGGGGCTTGGTGCAAGCCCCGCCCCCAGGAATCGAGCCGTGCTCCGGACGGGGTTGCCGGGCTTGGGTCCGACCCGGAGCCGCGCCGCGGGGGCCGGGCC
>NW_020665188.1:3195005-3292133 GCF_002925995.2 Terrapene triunguis | reverse complement strand
CCCAATTCAGCCGAATCGGCTGAATCGGCCTAAAGCCGGCCCTGAGTAGCATATTAGCTGCACTCCAGGGATGTGGGGAAGGCATTCAAGTTTTAACACCTTGGGACTGGAATTTGCACCTTCATCACAAAACTTGTTGGTGACTGAGTATATAAATTGTGTTTTGAGTGCCTTTGTCACTGTGGAACTGCAAGTATTTCTAGGGTTCCTAAACTACATGTAAGTATGTACATAACTACTAGTAGATCTGTGTAGAATCTAGGTTAACAAGACAATGAGCAGGAGAAAAAAGAGATTCAGGTAGCTTATATTGGTAACATGCTGGGAATTTAGTTTTTAATGCCCTACCCTCTTCTCCAGATATTAATGACTGACAGGGTATGTATTAGGATTAGCATGTCCAGAATGCAGTTATTTTGTATCAGGCCACTAGTATTCACAACCAGTTTGAATGAAGTTTCTTTGTACGGGTCGTGATCACACTTTTACCAGTTATATTTCACTGAAAATTTTTGAGAGATTCCCTATCACCAGAGACAAACTATACATTTCTTAGGCTGAGATGTGTTTGTAAATATATATATATATATATATAATTTATTTCATTGCCCAAATCTTTGTTCTTGTTCAGACATACAATTAGACAGGTCTCTGCCCTGGAGTTCTGGGAAGGGGAAAGGATGTGCGGAAGAAAGAAAATGAGTTTAAAGGCTTTTTTTTTTTTTTAATAAGGAGGAATAATCTCCCATTCACCTGTTTTGAAGCCTATTTTCTTTTATTCCTCTCTTCTCCCCTCCCTGCATATAGAATTTGAAGAATTTCTTCTCACTCCCTGCAGATGAATCAGCAGAGGTGGCTATCTTTGTTGCTGATAAGTAGCTTGAAATGAAATGAATCTGATCAAAGTGCCCCTCCCCACACCCCCCAGTCCCCTTTTGGCATAAACTGAGTTTGGCAAATTTCAGCCCAAAAGATGCAAATTTCAGAAAACTGATTGGCTGAAAACAAGGGGTTGAAATGGAAGCAATTCTGCAAATTTAGGTCCCAATCCGGCAAAGAGTTAAGCCCACACTTAAACTGATGCGTGGTGAGTAACCCCATTGAAACCAGTAGGACAATAGCATTTCTTGGGGCAGGACCTTATCTGTAACAGTTGCTACTACTTATACTATAATGTGTGTTTATGTATGTAATATATACTATGAAATTAAAATACGGAAATCCTTCAATTTCCTCATCTACTGGCAAGACTGCCAGCTGTGTTGGAGTCTGCTGCTTCTGTGCTGATAGTCACTGTGTTGTGTTTTAACTCTTTCTTTAGGTTGGTAGGTTGCGCCAGCAGTTAGAACACACGGAGCAAGACAAACAAGGCATGGCTGTAGAGTATGAACAGCAGCTGAAGAAGTTTCAAGAAGAGGTGGGTGTTTCAAGTTTCAAGATGAGATGAGATTTGGTGTTGAAACACCAGTCTATGCCTTGTGGTCTGACAGATTAAATGTTTCATTTCATCACTGTCCTTTGACTGCTGTGATTTTCTTAATCCTCCCTTCCCCACTTGGGTGCCAAAACAAGAGGATTGATTAGCAACAGAATAATATTTTACATTTATGTAGCACTCTTCATCTCATTCCAAAGGATCTTAGTGCTTAACAAATTACTGTGGAAGTGGAAATATTTGCTGTAAACCAGAGGTGGGCAAAGTACCGCCCACGAGCCACATCTGGCCGGCGGGACCCTCCTGCCCGGCCCTTGAGCTCCTGGCCCTGGAGGCTCGCCCCCGTCCCCTCCCCTGCTGTTCCCCCTCCCCCGCTGTTCCCCCTCCCCCGCAGCCTCAGCTTGCTCTGCTGCTGGTGCAATGCTCTGGGCGGCTGGGCAGCGAGCTCCTGGGGCAGCACAGCTGCAGAGCCCGGCCTGACCCGGTGCTCTGTGCTGCGCAGTGGCGACGGTGTGGCTGGCTCCAGCCGGGCCAGCCACCAGTGCTCCAGGCAGCGCAGTAAGGGAGGATAGTTGGATAGAGGGCAGGGGAGTTTGGGGGTGGTGGTCGGGGTGGGGGTGTGGATAGGGGTTGGGGCGGTCAGAGGGTGGGGAACAGGGGAGTTGAATGGGGGCAGGGGTCCCGGGGGGGCAGTCAGGAATGAGAGGGGGGGTTGGGGGCGGGGAGCAGTCAGGGGCAGGCATTCCGGGGGCAGTCAGGAAGGAGAGGGCGGTTTGGATGGGGGAGTGGGGGCAGTCAGGGGCAGGGGTTCCCGGGGCAGTCAGGGGACAGGGAGAAGGGGTGGTTGGATGGGGCAGGGGTCCCGGGGGGGCAGTCGGAACGGGGAGCTTGGATGGGGCAGGGGTCCCGGGGGGGCAGTCGGAACGGGGAGGTTGGGTGGGGCAGGAGTCTCGGGGGGGTGGTGGATAGGGGGTGGAGGCTGGGCCACAACCCCCTCCCCTAACTGGCCCTCCATACAATTTCCGAAACCCGATGAGTCCCTCAGGCCAAAAAGTTTGCCCTCCCCTGCTGTAAACTGAAGTCAGGTCCACACTGTAAAGTTAAGTTGACCCAGCTATGTTGCATAGGAGTGTGGAAAAATCCACACCCCTGAGCAGCATAGTTAAACTGACCTAACCCCTGCCATGGACAGTGATAGGCTGACGGAAGAATTCTTCCATCCCCCTAACTATTGCCTTTTGGCGAGGTGGATTAACTATGGCGATGGGAGAATCCCTCCCGTCGTTGTAGTGAGTGGCTACACTGAAGCACTATAGCCGCGCAGCTGTAGCGTTTCAAGTGTAGACTAGCCCTTACTGTGGCTACTTTCAGGTGTGTTAAAAAGCTGCAGAAGTTTAGAGCCAAGGTTTCCTGTCTTCTCTCACCCCAGCCACCCCTATGCTTGTGCTTATGTTGCTATGTATACAAGCAGTTGCTCTCCCAGCATAGCATGAAATTTAAAGAATGCACAGCTCTGCAGCTGGCCTTTTTCATGTGAAATAAACATGAGATGATGACTTTTCCTACAGCAGATATATACGTCCCTCCAGAAGTAGAGTCATGGTGGCCGGGAGAGAAAGTGACAACCATCCACCATGTGGTATACTGACTCCACCAGTGCATGGGCATATGTCAGGGGATTTGAATTGGGCCAAGGGTACCAACCTCCTCCTGACAATTGCTATGGAGTCTGTCATGTCCCTGTAGATCAGAAATACTCTGTGTTTTACGGTCTCCTACAAAATCTCTGTATCTCCTTATCTTTATCCTGACGCCCATTATGGTAGTCTGTGAGCACTTGCCACGTAAAATGGGTTCAATTTGGTAGTGACAGAATATCATTATTCTGGTGGCTTTTCAGAGGCTAGTGTGAAGTCAGTTGATTTCAGTCCTTTTAGCAGTGGATGGGTGTCCACATTCCAGAGACCAGCATGCCCGTTGATATTCTTGTTGATATCTCAAGGGAAATTCTAGCTGTTGAATCAGCATAGAGCCTGACCCTCCAGGCCAGGGCTGAAGGAGATTGGCAGAGTGCGTGGGGGGCGGGTGTGTGTGTATGGAGTTTTATACTGGTTCTGCCTGTATTCTTGTTCTTTGAAGATGACTTCATTCTCCCAGGCATGTTAATATCACTAAATTTACTTGACAAAGACCTTTTAAAAAGAGTTCCACACTCTTCATTCCACAAAGGACGTCCTGCCCACTGTAATGCAACAGATGCTGAGATTTTCTGCAGGTGGGCTGACAGCATTTCATGTAAGTGCCTTAGTGATTACTTCTGTTTCCATTGGCTTGTCCGTAGTGTGGAGCTAAATGCCAGGAGAGGGTAGCAGTGCATTGACCTCTTATCTCTGGAGGATTGGGCTCAATTCCTGCTTACCGTAGGTCATAAGTATAATTAATTTGGTAGTCTCAATTTAGTGTGCAGAAGACATCTATCCTCATTTAAAACCCCCTTACATTTCAACATGATGAACAGTCTTTGTTCAGGAAATGTCCCCACTGGAATAATAGAGATGCTGCTAGGCCAGTGTGACGGGTTGGATCACAGAAACCCCCTTGGGAGCTGCCACCTGATGTGCCAAGACCACCCCTGCTTCTGTTTTCCCTGCCAGCTCAGAACTCCAGCACCCTGTCTTGCTGAATTAGACACTCCAGTCCACTTCAACACAGACCCAGGGTCTGAATCACTTGTCCCAATGCTGCAAGTTTACCCAAAAACAGCTCACAGGAGCGTGCTTGTCTTTAGCACTCAGATGCCCAACTCCCAATGGGGTCTAAACCCAGATAAATCCGTTTTACCCTGCATAAAGCTTATGCAGGGCAAACTCATAAATTGTTCGCCCTCTATAACACTGATAGAGAGATATGCACAGTTGTTTGCTCCCCCAGGTATTAATACATACTCTGAGTAAATTACTAAATAAAAAGTGATTTTATTAAATACAGACAGTAGGATTTAAGTGGTTCAAAGTAGTAACAGACAGAACAAAGTAAGTTACAAGCAAAATAAAATAAAATGCGCAAATCTATGCCTAATCAAACTAAAGACAGATAAGTTCCTCACCAGTTCCAGAATGCTCCCTTTTACAGGCTAATCTCCCTTTAGCCTGGGTCCAGCAATCTCTCACACCCCTGTAGTTACTGTCTTTTGTTTCAGTTTCCTTCAAGCATCCTGGGGGGTTGGAGAGGCTCCTTCTTTAGCCAGCTGAAGACCAAAATGGAGGGGTCTCCCCCAGGGTTAAATAGACTCTCTCTTGTGGGAGGAGACCCCCCTCCTCCCTCCTATGCAAAGTCCAGCTCCAAGATGGAGTTCTGGAGTCACCTGGGCAAGTCACATGTCCCTGCATGACTCAGTCTTTACAGGCTGAAGCCATTGCCCACATGGAATCTTGCATGTCTCTAGGAAGACTTCTTATGTGGATTGGAGCATTCCAAGATGCATTGTTCCCCAAGTGTTTCCTGATCAGGTACTTAACCTGGCGAATTCCTTCCTAAAGAAGCTGACCAAATGCCTCGCAAAGCTTACTTAGAAACCAAGCAAGCATACAGCCCATATTCTTAACCTCAAGTAGAAAATGATATATATATGTACAAATAGGATGAATAGATATAGTAGACCATAACCTTTACGGAGATATGTTACCTGGCACAGGCAGCACCAAACATATTCCAGTTATGTCATACATACATTTATAAGCACCCCCTCCCCATAAAGCCTTATGGGGTACACTGTCACAGCCAGACTGAAGTGCGTTAGGAGATCCGTCTTAAAGCTCAGGATTGGAATCACAACTGTGTTGTGGTCAAGACTGAGGAGCATTAGTATTGAACTCAAAAAGGGATAATGTGGTGGGGGTTAGAACTGGAGGCTGAGGAATCCTGGGATCTAATCCCCGAACTGCTTGCTTTGTGTCTGTAGGAAAGCCTCACAACCTCTTCCATACCCCAAGTCACCCATCATTATAAATGGGATAGTTGATATTATATATTCTATAAATCACAGGGATGTTGCAAGGCTAAATCAATATTTATAAAGCTCCGGCTCCCACTCAGCAAAGCACATAAGTATGTGCTTAATTTTAAACGTGCGCGTAAGTCCATCCCTGTTCAGCAAAGCATTTAGGCACATGTTTAAGCACTTTGCTGAATCAGGAGATCTTCTTCTGAAAGGAAGCATGGCTTTGTGGGTAAAGCACAGGACTGGGAATCATGAGATTTAAGTTCGCTTCCTGGCTCTGTTCACGTGTTTCTTTTATAACAATGGGCAAGTCACAAACTCACTCTGTGCTTCATTTTATCCATCTGTAAAATGGAGATATTTCCCCAAGTCATAGGTTTCAGAGTAGCAGCCGTGTTAGTCTGTATCTGCAAAAAGAACAGGAGTACTTGTGGCACCTTAGAGACTAACAAATTTATTAGAGCATAAGCTTTCGTGGGCTACAGCCCACTTCTTCGAATGCATATATATATATATATAAGCTTTCGTGGGCTACAGCCCACTTCTTCGGATGCATATATACCGTGTTTCCCCGAAAGTAAGACATCCCCCGAAAATAAGACCTACTTCCAGTTTTGCCTCTCGCTGTAATATAAGGCATCCCCTGAAAATAAGACCTCCCCCATAATAAGGCCACCCCGGAATATAAGGCCCCGAAGCTCCAGGAAAAATAAGACCTCCCCTGAAAATAAGACCTAGCGCATCTTTGGGAGCAAAAATTAATATAAGACACTGTCTTATTTTCGGGGAAACAGGGTATATATGCATCCGAAGAAGTGGGCTGTAGCCCACGAAAGCTTATGCTCTAATAAATTTGTTAGTCTCTAAGGTGCCACAAGTACTCCTGTTCCCCAAGTCACAGGATGTTAAGAGTTTTATTTCGTCAGTGTTTGTAAAGAAATTAGATAATCAGGTGGCAAATGTTCTGTTTAAATTCAAAATATTTGATCAAAGGTGCTATTTAAATACAAAGTATTTATTATTCAAGTTTTTAAATAAAATTAGAATTCTAGCAATAGATGTGGGTGACATTCTTTCTTAACTTTCTCCAGTCAGTGGGGAAATTTATGACCTAGCTAAGTAACCAATATGACAAGATGAGTGGCTATTGTATCGCATTCACTGGGATTTCATGAATGTCTTTCACCCACATCCTTGATACGTTTGTAGTCAAGCCTCGCAGCGTTCTGTTTCTCTTTGGGTGCTGTCACTCCACGTTTCTGTAACCCATATCTGCTTAGCAAGGTGCTCTGTCAGAAGTTTATGAGCCGGTACAGCCTTGGCTGACAGAGCTGGGTATTGGGTATTTTAGCTCAGGCAGTAATGGCTCCTGCCTTAAGTCCATAGGACCCAGGTTCAATTCCTGCTGATGATGATCCACCCAGCAGGGCACCAACATGGCACAATCCAGCATATTTTGATACATTATGGAGTACATATAGTACTTTTTGTTTATTATACAGTTAGAAACCTTCTGCCAGCCAGATGGTCTTGGTTTGAGGGAGTGTATCTATAAAATGACTTTGTCCCTTCCTTCAGAATGCTTCATTAATTTAATGCAGTGTGACCTTAGCCAGCATTATCAAAAATTGCACTGATTTCCTTGCAGCTAGGCAGGCTGAAGAGAAGCTATGAGAAGCTGCAGAAGAAACAACTGAAAGAAGCTAGGGAGGGTCCCAAGTGCCAAGGGGATGACCGGTCCGAAGTGAGCAGATTGACTAAGAAGATAGAGGTCTGTGGATAATAGCAGCTATGGCCATGGTTCATACAAATCAAACTGACCGTTTCAGGTTCAGTAGCAACTCTGAATGTTTAATAGGCAAGTGGACTGTGCGTGCAAATACTTAGTCCACTCCCCCTGCATTCGCTGTCCTTGTGTTCTTGTGGGGCAAAGGTCATTTCTGCACTGCTCCTGTCATGATGCTGCCCAAATTGATTGGGATCCCATGTGAGTTCATGAACATTGTGTCCACCAAGATTTTATAAAGGAGCGGGGCAAGCTGTCACAGGTGTGTGTGTGGGGAGTAGGGGAGAACTGTTTGAAAATGTAAAAAGAAACATATGGTTACTGGTAAACATATTTGTACTTCACCTAGGACAATGGTGCCCAATCTTTGTTGGGGCTTGCTGCTATTTTAATACAGTTAATAAATGATATTATTATCATGGATTAAATCAAAGGTGAGTGGATGTTTTAAGGACAAGACCGTATGTAAAGGTAGAAAATTCAAGTGCGTTGGTGTTGTTGCCACAGGGTTTGGAGGAAATTCTCTGCATGAGTGTTTTCCAAGTCCAGCTTGTCTTTAATCTTACTACCATGATGAGACCAGCCACATTCTCTCATCTTTGATAGCACCACTCAGAACTTGGTAACGAATCTCCCCAAAACACCTCTATGAGGCAGTGTCTGATTTCTGAGTTAAGAATTATTGTTACTTCACTCAGCAGTAAAAAAAACCTTACACTGTGCTGTGGCATTGCTCTCTTCGAGTTAAAACCTTAATGTCAATTACTGCTACTTACAGATGTTGACTGCTGATTCATGACCAGCTTTACAGATTTGCTGTCATAGCATTAACAATTCTACTTCCCTGTAACTTTACAAGAAAAGGCTGCTACTGAACTCACTAAGTTTGCAAGTATGCATTAAATGCCTGGCTAATGGTTTCCCTGCTGTGGAGGAAGGCCCACAAGTGTATAGTGGGGGGGACAGGGAACATTAGTGAGAGTTGGGAGGGGATGATCTTGACAACCAAATGGGTGGTAAACTCCAGATCATCCCAATTGTCCTTGCAGGAGTTCCGTCAGAAATCTCTAGACTGGGAGAAGCAGCGGTTGCTTTACCAGCAGCAGGTGGCGTCACTGGAGGCTCAGAGGAAGGCTTTGGCTGAGCAGTCTGAGCTCATTCAGGTACAATTAATCTGTGCTGAAAGTTGTTTGCAGTGACGAGCTAATGAAATCCCTCAAGTGTGAATCCACTTCAGATCGCAACTGAAATGAATTTATCCGTCCTAATGGAGTGAACTCGTCTATACAGTACAAGCCGTGAAAGATCTGAAGTCTGTTAATGGAGGCTGGCTGAACCTTCCCAATGGCTTCCATACACTCAATCCCACTCATAAATATTAGCAGGGGGAAGATAGTAAGATGATGGTTTCTGGGAGTGGGGGGAGATTACAGGACATGACTCTTTAAAATAACTTTTCTGACATGTCATGTTCAAAGCTATGTACCTGCCAGTCCTCAGCTGTGTAACTGCAGCTATACAGAAGTTGCTCTTTGAAAATAGTCTTGTCATACAAAAGGCACTTGCCACACGGTAGCAAAGTAACAGCAGTTTCTAGCTCTGTTTTTGAGGCTCTTAAAACAGGAGCAGAATGGTGCTGTTGTTCCTGAAAAGTTAATCCATTCTCTGAGCTAGTGCTGCTGCAGTAGTCTGATGAGCTGACCCAGACCCCAGCTGTGAAGAAGCTTACACTGACACAATCACAGCAAATGCTGATAAGAAGCTCTTGTTGGGAGCTTTGCACTTAACGGGTACTGAATTGCTGCTGAGTGGAAGCTCTGCAAGGAGGAATTTTGCAGTTTGCATTGACAGGCTTGGAGCTGGCACTGATGGTGCTTTGTGAGGGGCCAACACTAGCCGATCCACAAATGCCGAGTGGGCCTTTGAGCAGAAGGTCTCACCGCTGCTGTCTGTCCTTGATATTTCAGTCTTCTGAGGAGAGACGTGTCCTTGGCGCACTGGCCAGTGTGTTAGATCACAGTGTAGCAGAAAAACGGGACATTTAGGTTGAAATTTCCAAAGCAGTCTCAGGGACTTAGGCTCATGTTTGCCATTAAAGGTGATGGAAGATGTGTGCCTAAATCCTCACGACTGGTTTGGAAATCTCAACCTAAAAAAATAAAACCTGTCACAAACACATCCTCACAGCATTTTCTGTTTGTTTGTTTTTTTCTGACACGGGGTTGGATGAGATCTGCAGACCCACGCACACTCTTGCCCCCACCCAACCCAACCCATTAGTCAGCGGTGCCATTTTTCCAGCTAAGGACTACTGGATTCCCTTTTGTCACTGTAACTGCATAGGTTACTCTGGAGTAGACCTTGGCTTTCTCTTGCCCAGTGAGGAGTGCATTCCCTCCACCCCTGCCAGCCTAATAAACTAAAGGCCAGCAACCGAAACTGGGTCTCCTACGTGGCACCATAGGACATTATGGCTAGGCCTTTCCTTTGTGGGTCTTAACTTTTACTTTCAGGCTTCCCCTTATTGCAGAAACTGTCCATGAATTCAGCCAGTCTGGCATGTTGGTTTCTTGGGCCATCATGGCCCAAAAACATCATATGTTTTTACTTTCGTAGCCATTGCTCCTTGTGATCCAGGTTTGTGTATTGATTGCCAGGGTAATGACAACATTGCGTATATTGGGCACTATATTAAAAAGATGTTCAGAAAGTGAATATGATGTGGCTCATTTGTTAAATTACATCAGCCTTCAAATAATAGGGAAGGTATTGTTTGCCAGTGATACATTTAATATAATTATTCTATTCCTTTCCTTTCTCTAATTTACATTTAAAACAATAAAACCTTCAAATCTCAAGAAAGTGAGTGTTCTAGCTTCTAGTACCAGAGAATCACTTCATGAAACAGAACACGACTGGCTGTTCCCGTCACTCCAGTTTCTAACTTCTATTTGATTCCTTTTCCATCTGTCAGGAGTTGCTCCCTGTCTCCATGTGGTATTACCAGATTCGCCTGGCTTTCTAGCTCATATATGGTTTCCAAATCTGCTTCCACTTTGTCCTCTGGCTAGATCTAACCCCTGGGTTGATGGACAGGGAAATTAGGCTGCTTTACTGTTCGTTCAATCTGTTGGGCAGTGTGGGTTGTCTGCTTTAGAGATTCTCTTTCCTTAGATGCCCTCAGAACCTCTTTTGGAATCATAAGGATCTCGTCAATTCCTTTCTTCTCCCCACCTCAAAGGCTGCACCTATGTACAGTCCTGAGGCAGCGCCTCCTGTTGTTCCCTGAGGGGCAGCGTTGCTTTCAGAGAAAATGGCATGTTGCATTGAGAAGTATTAGTGTGGAGCCTTCATGAAGCTTCAAATCTGTTTATTTCACCTCTCTTTATATGTAATTTAGCTTTAACACAGCAACATCCTCTGTCAGCAGACTCAGCTCACCAATCGGAAGCAGGTGCTGGAATCTGTGCAACTGGCCAGCCAATCGGAAATCCAGCATTTAACCAGCAAGCTGGAGCGAGCCAATGATACCATCTGTGCCAATGAGCTGGAGGTGGAGAGGCTTAACATGAGAGTGGATGACTTGACTGGAGCCAGTCAGAAGATTCTGGAGGATCACCAAAGAGTCCAAGAAGAGCTGGGGCATTCTAAGAAAATGCTTGAGGTTTGTGAGAAGTAACAGTGAGAGCTGTCCATGGAGGATGTTGGGGGTAGTTCAGTGCATTCCCTTACCATCTCGAGTTGAGATTATCACCTGGGAGGTACAGTCACCCTAGAGATTCTCCCACCCTTCCATTCATGCCTTTGTGTCAGGCTCCAAGCTGGCCACGAGGCCGGCTTTGTACCCATGTGGCATTGTGATCCCATTACCTATCTAACACTGAGGGCTTCTTTTGGCATCTGAAAATTCATCTCCAGACCAGCTATACTAACTGATTCTGTCCATCCCTGCGACAGTCACTTTCATTTCCGTTCTTGTAGGTATTACAGGAGGAGAAGTTGGAGCTGAGAGTCACTCTGCAGTCCCAGGAGGATTTCATTAAGAGCTCAAAGATGCATCAGGAGCAGTTACAGAAGGAGCTGGCCAGCATAACTGAAACCCTGCACAGCAAGGAGCTCCTTATCAGGTCTGATCCTTGGCATCTAAATGTGGTTGGCCATTACCCCACTAAATAATGTAGATCTGTGACCTTGAGTCACTCTCTGGGGCTGTGGAGCCCTTTCTGTGTGCTTGGAGTCTGAGATCATGGCTGTTGTTGTATGCGGTAGGGGGACACTGTAAGGTAAGGGTGCCCGTTCTTCATTTCATTCGCCGCATGTGTTAAATTGTATTTGCTTTAAAAGCAATTGGCATCTGAACAGTAAAGTAGTATTGTAAATACAGAGGGATTCAGCCTTGCCTCTTTGGTAGGTTTCCTGAGTCAGTGCGTTGTGTTTGATTCCCTTTCTGTGCATTTCAGGTGAGTAGTGGAGAGAGAAATCATCCTTTCGCCACTAAATGTGCTCATTGAAGTCAGTGAAAAGGTCCCATTAACTTTAAGGGCATGGATCAAGGTTTCAGCAAGGTGATAATGATTGTGGCAAAGGCATCAGCACCTTTCTGCCTTGATACTGGTGGAGAGAGACACTGAAGTATACACAGGAGACTTAGCAGCTATGCCTTTCCCTGCAGCAGGGATTACTGAGCATCTGCCAGTGGGATTGAAATTGCTGAGTTGTGTTGGTTTTTTACTAATTTGGTGGCAGCCTGTCATAATCTGACTGAATTCAAACATGGGCTTGTCATCAGGATGAGACACTTGCGGCATCCAGAATGTCCACAGATGCCACATTATAGCATTACGTTTTGGTGGATTTTGTAGAGCTAGAGTAGAGACAAGATGGGTGAGGTAATGTCTTTTATTGGACCACCTTCTGTTGTCAGAGAATAGAAAATATCACAGTTCTTATAGCAACACTCATAGGGGTGAGGTGTGTCAAGAGACTAAGACCTTCTGGGATGGTCCTGTGTTTGTGTATAGGTCACTGGAAGAACACCTGCATGAGAAACAGCTGTCACAAGAGTTCCCAGAGCTGGAGCACGTTCTCCTGCAGTTGGATCTTGCACAGAAGAATGAAAAGAACCTACAGTCAGAGGTGGCTCGTCTTGAGGGCAGGTAGAGGACAACTTCAAAATCCAGTAGCACACAGACAATATGGCACGTATAATGTCTTATTCACCAGTGCTGTTAACCATAGTAGAATCGTCCAAACCACTAGTATTTTAAGAGTCCACAGAAATCCGAGTCTAAAATCTTACCACAGTGGGATGTTAGGGTTGGTTGGTTTGATTGTTTTTTAAATATACCTTTTAGGCTTTTAAAAATATTTTCTTTAGTCTGCTTAAACATGTCATTTTCCTTTGTAATGGAGAGGGAAATCTTTGTTAAACTAAACAGACAGACAGCTGCTGGGAGCTACATCTCATCTTTCCTGTTCTGAGTAAAAACTGTGATGGGATTTCTCCACTGATGGATCTGTAGAGATGATCCCAGGTTTACAAGGGAAGTTGGTAACTTTCCTTGGGTTAGGAAAAGAGAAATTGCTGTGTCTAATCAGAAAAGATTGCAGCAGTCTTGGTCTGTAAAAATGACTTTGGTAGAGAGGATAGATGTGTGAATGCCGGTTTCCTGAGACCACCTGCATTGTGGCTCATAGGGGTGTTTTTAAATTGTGATTTTTTTTTGTTTCTGCCCCCAGCCTAGGAGCCATAAATGCCAGGTGTATACAGCTGAGCAAGGAGCTGATGGAGAAGTGCAAAGAGCTGCGGGTGATGGAAGAACACCACTGCCAGGCCAAGGCTGAGATTAAAAAGGTCAGACCCCTGACTTTTGGAGGAGGGGGAGCGAGGCTTGAGGACTAGGTAGCACAGCTGCCCAAAACACCTCTCAGTGTGCTCTGTATTAGTAAAGCTAAGAAAGGGATGAAAGAACAGAGTGTGTTGTGGGGGAAATGGTTGCCCCCATAATGAAGGGGTGGGAGAGAACTGAGGATTCCACACGCAACTGACCCTTACGTCTCTCTCTCTTTTTTTTTTTTTTAAACCTTGAGTGGAAGAGAGTAGGCTTGGTCTGTGCTTTTAAAAGTGGCAGTGGATGGCTGATGGAAATTAGCAAGGGAAGGGCCTCACTGAAATAGCAGTTCTTCGAGTGATTGCTCATGTGCATTCCAATAGGTGTGTGCACGCACTGCGTGCACGATCATCAGAAGGTTTTTCCCCTAGTGGTACCCGTCTGGTTGGCTGTGGAGAACCCTGGAGTGGCACCTTCATGGGGATGTATATAGGTCCCTGCCTGCTCAGTTCCTTCTTACCGCCATTTACAGTTGCATTCACAAGTGGCTACCTAGTGGTTCCCTTTTCTTATTTGTAAATAGTTAACTGATAGCTGTATAGTATCAGGGGGTAGCCGTGTTAGTTTGTATCTACAAAAACAACAAGGAGTCTGGTGGCACCTTAAAGACTAACAGATTTATTTGGGCATAAGCTTTCGTGGGTAAAAACCTCACTTCTTCAGATGCATAGAGTGAAAGTTACAGATGCAGGCATTATATACTGACACATGAAGAGCAGGGAGTTACTTCGCAAGTGGAGAACCAGTGTTGACAGGGCCAATTCAATCAGGGTGGATGTAGTCCACTCCCAATGATAGATGAGGTGTCAATTCCAGGAGAGGAAAAGCTGCTTCTGTAATGAGCCAGACAAGCCCAGATTAATGGTGTTAAATTTGCAAATGAATTTTAGTTCTGCTGTTTCTCTTTGAAGTCTGTTTCTGAAGCTTTTTGTTCAATGATAGTGACTTTTAAATCTGTAATAGAATGACCAGGGAGATTGAAGTGTTCACTTACTGGCTTATGTATGTTACCATTCCTGATGTCCGATTTGTGTCCATATATCCTCTAATCCCACTGAGGAATACCAAAAGACACTACAACATCTGCTCAAGAAATTCCCAGCTACAGTACTGGAACAAATCTACATGGACGCACCCCCAGAACCCCGACCAGGGGTATTCTATCTGCTACCCAAGATCCATAAACCTGGAAACCTTGGACACCCCATCATCTCAGGCATTGGCACTCTTACAGCAGGATTATCTGGCTATTTGGACTCTCTCCTCAGACCCTACGCTACCAGCACTCCCAGCTATCTTCGAGACACCACCGACTTCCTGAGGAAACTACAATGCATTGGTGTTCTTCCTGAAAACACCATCCTGGCCACCATGGATGTAGAAGCACTTAACACCAATATTCCACATGAGGATGGACTACAAACTGTCAGGAACAGTATCCCTGATGAGGCCACAGTACGCCTGGTGGCTGAGCTTTGTGACTTTGTCCTCATCCACAACCACTTCAGATTTGGGGACAACTTATACCTTCAAGTCAGTGGCACTGCTATGGGTACCCACATGGCCCCACAGTATGCCAACATTTTTATGGCTGACTTAGAACAACGCTTCCTCAGCTCTCGTCCCCTAGTGCCCCTCCTCTACTTGCGCTACATTGATGACATCTTCATCATATGGACCCACGGAAAGGAGGCCCTTGAAGAATTCCACCTGGACTTCAACAATTTCCACCCCACCATCAACCTCAGCCTGGATCAGTCCACACAAGAGATCCACTTCCTACTACACTACAGTGCAAATAAGCGATGGTCACATAAACACCACCCTATACCGGAAACCTACTGACCACTATACATACCTACATGCCTCCAGCTTCCATCCAAGACACATCACACAATCCATTGTCTACAGCCAAGCCCTAAGATACAACTGAATTTGCTCCAACCCCTCAGACAGAGACAAACACCTACAAGATCTTTATCAAGCATTCGTAAAACTACAATACCCACCTGGGGAAGTGAGGAAACAGATTGACAGAGCAAGACGGGTACCCAGAAATCACCTACTACAGGACAGGCCCAACAAGGACAATAACAGAACACCACTGGCCATCACATACAGCCCCCAGCTAAAACCTCTCCAGCGCATTATCCACAATCTACAACCTATCCTGGAAAATGATCCCTCATTCTCACAGACCTTGGGAGGCAGGCCAGTCCTCGCTTACAGACAACCCCCCAACCTGAAGCAAATACTCACCAGCAACTACACACCACACCACAGAAACACCAACCCAGGAACCAATCCCTGTAGCAAACCTCGTTGCCTACTCTGTCCCCATATCTACTCTGGCGACACCATCAGAGGACCCAACCACATCAGCCACACCATCAAGGGCTCATTCACCTGCACATCCACTAATGTTATATATGCCATCATGTGCCAGCAATGCCCCTCTGCCATGTACATTGGCCAAACCGGACAGTCCCTCCCCAAAAAATAAATGGACACAAATCGGACATCAGGAATGGTAACATACATAAGCCAGTAAGTGAACACTTCAATCTCCGTGGTCATTCTATTACAGATTTAAAAGTCACTGTCATTGAACAAAAAAACTTCAGAAACAGACTTCAAAGAGAAACAGCAGAACTAAAATTCATTTGCAAATTTAACACCATTAATCTGGGCTTGAATAGGGACTGGGAGTGGCTGGCTCATTAAAGAAGCACCTTTTCCTCTCCTGGAATTGACACCTCCTCATCTATTATTGGGTGTGGACTACATCCACCCTGATTGAATTGGCCCTGTCAACACTGGTTCTCCACTTGCGAAGTAACTCCCTGCTCTCCATGTGTCAGTATATAATGCCTGCATCTGTAACTTTCACTCTATGCATCTGAAGAAGTGAGGTTTTTACCCACGAAAGCTTATGCCCAAATAAATCTGTTAGTCTTTAAGGTGCCACCAGACTCCTTGTTGTTTTGATAGCTGTATAGTAGTTTATAGTTAGTTAAGATTACTTTGAGGGACTCTCCCCCATCCTCGTTTTCCCCAGGCACTGGGGCATGCCTCGGTCGCAGGAGTTTAAGCTGTGCGAGAGGTGTGCAAAACCTATGCCCAGAGGCGATCCGCATGCTGCTTGTCTTAAGTGCCTAGGAGAAGGTCATCAGACAGACAAGTGCCCAATTTGCAGGAGCTTTAGACGCAGGACTAAGAAAGAGTGGAACTATTGTTGAAAGCTCCTCCTGATGGAGTCGGCCCTCTGCCCTCAGCCAGTACCGGAAACGGCACCGGCATCATCGGTGCACAGCGCCCCGGCCTCAGTGCAGGATGCCCTGGCACCAAGGAAGGAGCATCGGCACCGCTCCCTGGCTAATAAGGCCAGATCTAGCAGGCAGCACCGCTTACAGTCCCCAGTACCACATAAGAAAAAGAAGGCGAACAGGGTCATTCCCCCGTTAAGAAGGTGCGAGGGGATTCCAGCGGGGCGGCATCCCGCGGTGGAACACCCACAGCTTGGTCCTCAAGACCCAGCATCGTTGACTCCAGCCCCAACTGGAGGTCTGTCAAATCTGGTGCTGGTGGACTCCCCGACTCCCCTCCACGCCAAATACCTGTGAGGCAGCATGGGACCTTATTGCATGACGGCGCAGTCCCTGGCCCCGCAGATGTGAGCTCTGGCACCGCTGCAGATGCCGGCCCAAGTTAAGGCACTGTCAGCGGCACTGACGATGGCACCATCTGCAGTATCTATGATGGTGCCACATATGGCACCATCTCCGGCACCCTTCACGGCAGCGATGGCAGCACTATCCCCTGTTCGTCATCACGGCAAGCCCACGATGTTACATCGGCACTCCCTGGCACCATCAGGCTCCTCTC
This sequence comes from Terrapene triunguis, assembly GCF_002925995.2. Taxonomy (NCBI): domain Eukaryota; kingdom Metazoa; phylum Chordata; order Testudines; family Emydidae; genus Terrapene; species Terrapene triunguis. The sequence continues at coordinate 3,275,136 of NW_020665188.1, read as the reverse complement.
CCCCTCCCCCGTGGTCGGGTTCAGAATACTCTTCTGAGTTGGAGGCTGAGTTTTCTGTCTCCTGACACAGCTGGTACTGCTCGCGGTCCTGGCACCGCAGAGTTGTGGTCTCGTCGGCACCGGCGGTATCCTTGCTACCCCAGTGGCAGGGCCCAGTACAATGGCCCTTTTGGACTCCTTGGGCCTATCATCGGGGTCAGGGCTCTAGGGCCGCATCAGTGGCGTCCGCACACTGTGCCTCCCCCCCCACGCTCCCCCCAGCAACGTTGATGTCTTGCCACACCCCCAGGGCTCCAGAGGACCCCGCACAAGACAAGGACTCTGGGCCGTCACACTCAGGCGCAGCACCCGAACCAGCGCCACCAGTTGTACTGGAGCCACCTCCTGTCATGGGGGGAGCAACGCATCCGACCCAGCTTCCAGGGAGCCAGAAGGGCAGGAAGACCTGGTCCCACGGGCCTCCTTCTCCTCCTTGCTGGACGAGGCGGTGGCAGTCATCACCACCACCCTGCCAGCAATGGACACCAGGGGATACCGGGACCTTCTTAGGAGGGTGACCCTAAACCTCCAGGTGGAGGAAATCACGGAGGAGTTGGACCCAATGGTGGACATCCTTGCCCCAGAGGGTCCATCTAGGTTGGCCTTGCCCCTGATAAGAACGATCCAGCACACTACTAGGGTGCTCTGGCAGACTCCGGCCTCAATACCACCCACCGCTAAAGGGGTGGTGAGATGCTATTTTGTGCCACCGAAAGGGTATGAACACCTTTTCACCCACCCCAACCTGGAGACTTTAGTGGTCGATGCGGCAAACTATAAGGAGCGACAGGGGCAGCCAGGTCCCACTCCAAAGTCACAGGATGCTAAGAAGCTGGACCTTTTCGGCTGAAAGGTCTACTCAGCTGGGGGGGCTCCAGCTTCGAGTGGCCAACCAGCAAGCGGGACTCAGCTCCTATGCTTTCAATTCCTGGGGCACATTAGCAAAGTTTCAGGAGTTGCTCCCGGCTGACTCGCACAAGGAGTTTAATGTGCTTCTCGAAGAGGGCAGGGTGATCTCAAGATCCTTCCTCCAGGCTGCGTTAGACGTGGCAGACTTGGTGGCTCGGACTATGGCCTCTGCCATTACAATGAAACGCAGCGCGTGGCTGCAGCTGTCCGGGATACCACAGGAGGTCCAGAACATGATCCAGGACCTGCCCTTTGACTGTGCAGACTTGTTTGCCCAAAATACGGACTCTTGCTTGCACAGTCTTAAGGGCTTGTGGGTGACTCTAAAGTCTTTGGGGATCCACACCCCTGCATCCCAAAGACAGCCATTTAAGCCTAAGCCCCTGTCCCGCTTCTATTCTGGGCCCCCAAGGCGAGACTCGTGCAGGAGATGGGGCAGGAATAATAGGAGGTGCCCGTCACAGTCCGCCTCAGGCCAAGGCCAGGTTTCTTCCAAACAGCCCCTCTGGCCCGAAGCCAAACTTATGAAGATACGCCCGAGGACGGAGCACCAGTACCAAGCTTGGATCCTTATCCCCTCTTTGTGAATTGACTGTCCCACTTCTACCGTGCTTGGTCCCAGGTCACGTCAGATTGCTGGGTCCTGAGCACGGTGGATATGGGATATTCTGTTCCCTCCCACCCCCCTTCTCTGTCCCTCTTCAGGGACCCTTCTCATGAACAACTCCTGCAGGAGATGCAATCACTCCTCGCTCTAGGGGCAATAGAGGAGGTTCCTCAGGAGTTTGGGGCAAGGGGTTCTACTTCCGCTATTTCCTCATCCCAAAGGCCAAGCGTGGGCTCCAGCCTATCCTGGATCTGCGAGACCTCAACACATTCATAAGGAAAGTGAAGTGTCGTATGGTCTCTCTGGCCTCCATCATTCCTTCCCGGGGGACTGGTATGCCGCCCTCAACTTGAAAGATGCATACTTTCATATCTCCATTATCCCGGCCCACAGACAGTTTCTTCGCTTTGTGGTCAGTGGCCAGCACTACCAGTTCAGGGTGCTCCCGTTTGGGCTTTCGGCGGACCCCTGGGTATTCAAGAAGTGTATGGCGGTCGTGGCAGCCTTCCTCCGCAAATGTCAGGTGCAAGTGTTCCTGTACCTGGACAACTGTCTCATCAAGGCCAAGTCGCAAGCATAGGTTGCGGAGCATGTGTTTCTGGCTCGGGCCACATTCCGCAAGCTGGGCCTCATACTGAATGTGCCCAAATCCACACTGGCCCCGACGCAGAGAATAGAATTCATAGGAGCTCTCTTGGACTCCATGCAGGCCAGGGCGTTCCTGCCTGAGCTGCACTTTCAAGCACTCAGGGACATTATCAAAAACCTTCGCCAATTCCCCACGAGGGCCAGAAATTGCATGAACTGTTGGGGCATATGGCGGCCTTCATGTATGTTGTCCAGCACGCCAGGTTGCGCCTTCGGCCTCTCCAGGTGTGGTTGGCGCAGATGCACAGGCCCAGCAGGGACCCACTGGACAGAATAGTTACCCGCCCCCCTTGCATTCTCAAGTCTCTCTGCTGGTGGCTGCAGCCACAAGTGGTCTGTGCGGGAGTACCCTTTGCCAAACCCCAACCTACACTATTGCTGGTCACAGACGCCTCGACGCTCGGTTGTGGAGCGCACGCAATATCAGAACTCAAGGCCTATGGTCGCACGCAGAACTATCGCTGCACATCAATATAAGGGAGCTGAGGGCGGTTCGTCTGGCATGCCAAGCGTTCCAGGCCCTCCTGCAGGGCACATGCAGGGCTGACGGACAACACAGCGATGTTCTATATAAACAAACAGGGTGGTGCTCGCTCCTCTCCCCTGTGCCAGGAAGCCCTCGAGCTGTGGGATTTTTGCATCGCCCACTTGATGCACCTAGAGGCGTCGCACCAACGAGCTAGCCGATTGCCTCAGCTGCTTGTTTCACGGTCACGAATGGTCCCTCTTGGCAGACATCACGCTCTTGATTTTCCAGAGATGGGGCTTTCCCCATGTAGACCTATTTGCGACGCGGAGCAACAGGTAGTGCTAGCGGTTCTGCTCGTTTCTGAACCACAGCCCAGGCTCCATCGCAGACACCTTTCACCTTTCATGGACGAGTCACCTGCTGTACGCATTCCCACCCTTCCCGCTCAGACACAAGTCCTCCTCAAGACTCACCGGGACGGGGCTTCATAGCGCCAGCGTGGCCCCGCCAGCACTGATTCACTATGCTGTTGAATCTCTCAGTGGACAGGCCACTTGCCCTTCCCGTGTGCCTGACCCTCATTACACAGGACCATGGCTATCTCCAACACCCCAACCTGGAGTCCCTCTATCTTACGGCGTGGAAACTCCATGGTTGAACCCACTTGAGCTTCAGTGTGCAGACCGAGTGAGGGACGTCCTGCTGGGAAGTAGGAAACCCTCCACTTGTGTCACGTACCTGGCAAAGTGGAAGCACGTTGCCATCTGGTCTCTGCAGGGGGCAGCCCTCCGCAGCAAGCGCCAATTCCCCTTGTTTTGGACTACCTACTATACCTCAAACAGCAGGGGTTGGCAATATAATCTCTCAGGGTACACCTGACTGCCATTTTGGCCTTCTACCCGGGGGCAGCTGGTAGGTCAGTCTTCGGCAATCCCAGGTGGGCTGGTTTCTTAAGGGCTTGGACAGACTTTATCCCCAGGTGCGATGGCCTGTTCCACAGTGGGACCTCAACCTGGTCCTGTCCGCGCTCATGAGGCCCCCTTTCGAGCCCATGGTAACCTGCCTTCTGTCCTACCTTTCCTGGAAGGTGGCCTTTCTGATGGCCATAACCTCGGCCAGAAGGGTCTCCGAGCTCAAAGCGCTGACTTCCGAGCCTCCCTATACCATCTTTTATAAAGACAAGGTGCTGTTACATCCTCATCCCGCGTTTCTACCAGTTTCATGTGGACCAGGACATTTTTACCTCTGTTTTTCCCTAAGCCACATGCCAGTAACAGAGCGAATGCTCCATTCCCTGGATGTCAGGCGTGCCCTAGCATTCTACATTGAGCGCATAGAGCCATTTCGTAAGTCACTATAGCTCTTTACTGCAATCTCAGAGAGAATGAAGGGGCTACCCATCTCGTCCCAGCGCATTTCATTGTGGATCACGACCTGTATCAGGATTGTGACAACCTGGCTAAGATTCTAGCCGCTCCGCTGACAGCCTACTCCACAAGAGCACAGACTTCTTCTGCAGCATTCCTTGTGCAGGTCCCTATCCATGACATATGAAAGGCAGCAACGTGGTCTTCCATCCACACCTTCACGTCACCCTATGCCATTACCCAACAGGCAAGAGACGATGCAGCCTTTGGCAGGGCAGTCCTGCATTCAGCGTCCAGGTGAACTCCGACCCCTCCCCCAGGGAATCTGCTTGGAAGTCACCTATTGGAATGCACATGAGCATTCACTCGAAGAATAAAAGGCGGTTACCTACCTCTTGTAACTGTTGTTCTTCGAGATGTGTTGCTCATGTCCATTCCAAATCCCACCCGCCTCCCGTCTGTCGGAGTACTCCAGCAAGAAGGAACTGAACAGGTAGCGGGTCGGCAGGGATCTATATACACCGCCATGAAGGCGCCACTCCAGGGATCTCCACAGCCGACCCGACGGGTACCGCTAGGGGAAAATCCTTCTGACAATCGTGCACGTGGCGCACGCACGCCTATTGGAATGGACATGAGCAACACATCTTGAAGAACAATAGTTACGAGAGAGAGGTAGGTAACCGTTTTTTCCATTATACTGTAGGTAGGAAAATGTGATATAGTTCTGTCCAGAAAGTAACACCTAGAGGACTGTGGCTGTTTTTTGTACATTAGTGCGAGGCTAACTGATATATACCCTGTTCATATATGTGGGGTTGTAGATTCCTTCCTGAGAGGGTGTGTGTTTAGAGCAATTCTGACCCTGGTCATGACAGCAGAAATTGAGACGAGGAGGTGATCTCTAGCTGGCCCAGTGGTATAATGTGCTTCCCATTTCACTTCTCGAGATCTGGATCTGAACATGTTTTAGGGTTGTAAGTGTAATGAGTGAGTTTGTATCAGTCTAGATATCTAGGCATGCAGCCATATGCTAGCACAGAAAACAGCAGCCGTCTGCAGTGAACACATCACCCTAGTGCTCTGCCCTTTGCACTGGCTCCCCATGGAATACACAGCCCATATTCACGTTTCCCCTCCATGGGATTGGTCCTAGTAACCTGAGAGATTGCCTCCCCCTCCACTATGACCTTAACAGCAACATCCTGCTGGAATGGTGAAACAGTACGCCACTGGGGTTACGCTTGTCAATGTGACAAACAGAACTTTCCCAGGAGCAGGAGCTAGCCTACAGACCTTGTTCCCACCAAGAGATAAGGAATCGTCACCCCACCCCTTTTAGAACATACTGGAAACTTCATTTCTTCAATGTAGCTTTCCATCGCTAAGCTCTTCACATATACAGACACCTCACCCTAGACATGCCTATTTACTTACACACACAAACAGCTCCACAGGCTGGGTAAGAGGAAAGAGAAAGTGGTGGTCCTATTATTTCTATTTTTAAATACTTGGGAGGCCCTGAGGTACAAGTGTTGAGTGCTATGTAATATCTAGATAGACAGACTCTGTGGTGCTGTAGAAATAGGTCTATAGATTAGGGATGTAAAATACTAAACGGTTAACTGGTAAGCATTAGTCTTACCGGTTAACCGACCCTAACCATTAACCCCCAGCCCCGGGGCCGATTACACGACATAATTTTAATTGTTTAAACGGTTAACTTTTTTAATGGATATTTACATCCCTACTACAGATATGGCGCTTTATAGATAGGTTGAGATCTGCGGGCTTATTTTCAGAGGGTTTAAGTGTTCACAGCTGCTATCAATGAGGGATGTGGGTGTTTAGCCCTTTTGACGGGCTTCTGCTCTGCAGTGGATACTTAGTCACAACCCACTTCTTGCCCCAACGGATAGCTGGGGAAGCAGAAGACCACTAAAGGGATGAGAGAGCTTGTTATAAGTCAGGATTGAAATATGTTAACAGAAGAGTCCAAGAAAGCTTATGTACATCTCTGCACTAGCCAGTGCTAAAATTACACATAACCCACGTGTCAGCACATCTGCTTTCTCACTGACTGTCCTTTAAAAATTCATGGGTGGTTCATGCACGTCTCTCTCCAGCTGAAGGAGCAGCTGTCTCAGGCTGAACAAACTCATAACAGTGAGCTAGAAGGGATGAAAAAGGAGATCTCCCAGCTGACGCAGGCACTCCACCAGCGTGACATTGCTATCGCCTCGGCCAGCGGGTCCACTTCTGACATGGAGCAACGAATGAGAATGGAGATTGAAAGAATAGAGAGGAAAGCTGTGGAGCACAGGGTAAAAATGACTGAAGGCTCTTTCTCTGTCTCCATAGCCCTTGGGGCCCTGAGGGTTGCAGCACTGGGTCCTGCATTTCAGTTAAGCTAATGCTTTCCTTCCCTCTTGTGTTTTTAGCCTTGGGATCCAGAGACTGGCATGATCAGAGCAAGGGACTGGAGAGCCTCCCAGGAAAGCTTTCTAACCCTGTTGTGTCCCCCGCAGCCTCGCGCTTTCCTGACCAAACCTGTAGCCATTACTTGTCTTTCCTGCTGAAAGGGGTGTGGAAAAGAATTTCTGAGCATGGTTTGGGTGAGGAGGATCCTGTTGTAGTTGCCTATGGAGCTCTGGCATTATCCTAGGCTGTCAGCTGTGTGGAGGGAAAGGGGTAGAGAAGCTTTCCTTGAGCAAAGAGGAACTCTTGACAATCTTTACTTGATCAAGGTGAATCAACTCATTGTTCCATGTAGTACCAAAGTAGCAGTAGCTTTCAGCTCAGTTTAGAGACGCTTAATACAAGAGCCAGAATGGTGCTGCTGTCTCTGGAAAGTCAGTCTGTTCATTGAGGTAGATCTGACCTGAAAATCAACAGAGAATCCCACAAGAAGTGGAAATGTGGATGAGTTGCTAAGGAGAAGTACAAAAGAATATCACAAGCAAGGAGGGACAAAATCAGGCTAAAGCACAGAATGAGTTACACCTTGTAAGGGACTTAATAGGCAATAAGAAGAAGTTCTTTAAATACATTAGGAGCAAAACAAAGATGAAGGAAATTAGGTCCTTTACTTAGAGGGGAAGGAGAGCTAAGAAGCAACATCAAGAAAGTTGAGGTGTTTAATGACTATTTTGCTTCAGATACTCAGCACAATTAATGTTAACAATGGGGAAGGAACACAAGCCAAAATAGGGAGAGAACAGGTTAAAGAATAAATATTTAGATAAGGTAGATGTATTCAAGTTGGCAGGGCCTGATTAAATTCATTCTAGGGTACTTAAGGAGCTAGCTGAAGACTCTCAGAACAGTTAGAAATTATCTTTTGAGAACTCCTGAAGGACAGGTGAGGTCCCAGAGGACTGGAGAAGGGCAAACATAGTACCTATCTTTAAAAGGGGGAATAAAGAGGACGCAGGGAACTTTGATACCTTGCAAGATACTGGAACAAATTATTAAACAATCAGTTTGCAAGCACCTGGAGGATAACAGGGTTATAAGGAATAGTCATCATGGATTTGTCAAGAACAAATCATGCCAAACCAACCTAATTTCCTTCTTTGACTGGGTTACTAGCCTGGTGGATAGGGAGGAAGCAGTAGAAGTGATATCTCTTGATTTTCTTAAGGCTTTTGACACAGTTCCACATGATATTTTCATAAGCAAACCAGGGAATTGTGGTCCAGATGAAATTACTATAAAGTTGAATAACTGGCTAGGTGGTAATACTGCTGAAAAAGATCAGGGGATTATAGGGGAACACAAACTGAATGAGTCAACAGTGTGATGCAGTTGCAAAAAAGGCTAATGTCATTCTGGGGTGTATTAACAGGAGTGTCATAATGTAAGACATGGCAGGTAATTGTCCAACGCTGCTTGTATTGGTGAGGCCTCAGTTGGAGTAGTGTGTCCAAAACAGGGCACCAAACTTTAGGAAACATGTGGACAAATTGTTGCTCTCCTCTGAACTCTCTCCAAATGTGATAAAAGGTTTAGAAAATCTGGACTATGAGGAAAAGTCAACAAAACTGGGCATGTTTATTCTTGAGAAAAGAAGACTGAGGGGGACCTGATAACAGCCTTAATATATTAAGGGCTTTTATAAAGAGGATGGTGATTGATTGATCTCCATGTCCTCTGAAGGTAGGATGAGAAGTAATAGGCTTAATCTGCAGCAAGGGAGATTTAGGTTAGATATTAGGAATAACTTTCTAACTATTAATTAAACTCTGGAATAGGCTTCCAAGGGAAGCTGTAGCATCCTCATTATTGGAGATTTTTAAGAACAGGCTGGACAAACACCTGGTCAAGGTGGACAAGGTTTAATTGGTCCTGCCTCAGTGCAGGGGGCTGGACGTGATGACTTTTCAAGGTCTCTTCCAGGCCTTCATTTCTATGATTCTGTGAATTCAATTTGAGATGTCTTACATTAATTAGACTTCGGCAATAAAATCCTATAAACCAATGTGAAAATAGGCTGGCTTGGACTGTGTACAACTAAATAAGTTGTACAGGTGCCATTGCAAACTTAGTGGGGACTACAACACAGAACTTGCTTCGTAAGCTACATTAGCATTTGAGCTAAAAGTGGGAAAAGATAGCATGTAGGTCTTTGATTAGTTATTTGTGTTCATCCTGTCTTCTCAGGTGATTCTGGTTCAGTTGGAAACCCTGAGGCTGGAGAACCGTCACCTCTCTGAGATGTTGCAGAAGGTGGAGTCTAGTGTGTTGGGGGTATGGAATGTGGAATAGCAATTAGAAGACCTAGCATTGTGGTGGTGGGCTGTGTGGTAGCAATAGTATTAGCGCTTGTATATAATGCCTTCCGCACCTAGGCTGCCAAGTGCTTGATAAAGTTGGATAGGCATCATTCCCTCCTGTTGTACAGTTGAGGAAAGTGAGACCCAGAGATTATGATGATAGCTTGCTTTTATATAGCGCTTTTCATCAGTAGATTTCAAAGGACTTGAGAGAGGAGGTTGATGTCATTATCCCTGTTTCACAGGTGGAGAAACTGAGGCACAGAGAGGGGGAGGTGACTTGCTTAAGGCCACCCACCAGACCAGTGGCAGAGCTGGGGATAGAACCCAGGACTCCCAATCCCTGGTTCAGTGCCCTAGCCACTGGCTCCTGCTGCTTCTTCTCATCACATTGTAGTAAATGCCATGTTTTTATCAGCTTGTCTTCTAGCTTTGAGCTGATTCAAGAGTCTGACTATAAATCCCAGATGCCTCCTCCACAAGTTTGAGAGCTATAAGTACTCTGGCTCTTGTAGCTACTGCACTGAAAATACATTTTACTTCCTGGTGAGAGGGAATTTGCTAGACTTTCCCCCCTCTCTTTAGTCAGTAGGCACTGGCAGAGATGTGGTGTTGAAAAACATCATATAAATCTACAGAAAATCTGTTGGACTTGCTGCTACCACTAGATGTCGCTTTGGGCGGTAGTTCTGAATAATAGGGAGGGAGAGAAAGATGGGGCTTAGCATAAAGGCTGGAATATACTGGTCACTATTGCAGAGATTTCTCAGAGCAAAACATCCTTTCAGCCTGGGTTACTCCCCACCTGTGCAATGCACAGGAAAGTAAAATCAGTGACACTAAAATGAAGTAGCAGCAACATTCCGAGGGAAGATATTTCTGTGGCATTTTATTTTAGTGGGTGTAGGATGGAATTAATGATGTCTGCTTTGTAGGCAGTATTTTACATAACCAAAATCAACATGTCGTAGGGGGAGAGATGGCTGGATTCAGGCAACAGAGAACCTATTAGAGCTGTTTGGGAATATTTTATCCAAACTTTTTTCAGGGGAAAATATGAGGGGAGACTACAAACGTTCAGTTTTTTATCATGTTTTTCAACCAGCTCTAAAACGTACTAAGCTGTCGGGAGTCTGCAGTTTGTGCAAGAGAAACAGTTTTCTCGGGGGCCGATCTGAGACTCCCAGGAACTAAGGACCATCCCAAACCTCACCATCTTCCCATTGAAGTGCTAGGCACACATGTCCAACCTGCTTTCTTTAATGTAAACAGAGAGTCACACAGACCTCTTCAAAACAAAAACAAAAAACAAACCAACCCTGACAACCCCACCAAAACACAATTGCATGCCGCATACACAGTTCTCCTCCCTGGGTAGAGGATGAGAAAGAGAACAAACCACATGTGGCAGATGTTAGTCTTATTGCTTAATGCACAACTAGATAGTGCTGAGATACTGTGGACATAAGGGCATGGTAAGAAACTGAATAGAATGGAATAGACCATGAGGACCGTGATAGCAGCCAGTTTGAATTGCCAAGCCTATCAGCAAGTTGAAGACTAACTAGTGGTCTCTGAACTTTTTCCAAGGTACAGCTTTGGGATTGTCTGTGAATGGACAAAAAGAAAGAGGGGGAAAGTCTATAGAGGAAAAATAGTTGGGAAATAGAAATTTCCTTTCCCCAGTTAGAAAAGGGGGCAGGGAGAGAACTAGATGCCAAAAACTGAATCACTGTAGTTATGTACAAACAACCCATTTCTGCTTTTGAAAGACTTAACAATGTAAAGTATCAGAGGAGTAGCCGTGTTAGTCTGGATCTGTAAAAAGCGACAAAGAGTCCTGTGGCACCTTATAGACTAACAGACGTATTGGAGCATAAGCTTTCGTGGGTGAATACCCACTTCGTCAGATGCATGTAATGGAAGCTTTCGTGGGTGAATACCCACTCCATCAGATGCATGTAGTGGAAATTTCCACTGCATGCATCTGACAAAATGGGTATTCACCCACGAAAGCTTATGCTCCAATACGTCTGTTAGTCTATAAGGTGCCACAGGACTCTTTGTCGCTTTTAACAATGTAAGTAAGTAATGTGTGAAACTCAGAGAAAAGATTGGAAGTGGTATTTGGGGATGGGGGAGGGAGAGGGAGCACGCGGAGGGAGTTTCTTTTGTCTATAATGGGTTCTTGGAGGCAGAATTCTAGATTTGTCAATCCCAGGTCATTACTTTACCACTTTGCTGCAGCAGGAAAGAAGTCGTTCCCTATGTAAAGCTCATTCAAATAAATAGAAGGTGCCTAGTACATCTAGCCACACCAGTGCAAACACACTTGTTTGGGTGTACCTGAGGAGTCATTTAGCAGTTAAGTGACTCTCAAATTTGGCTTCAAAGTTCACACCCAGCTGAGATGAATGAAGGAAATTCACATCTCTGCTTATTTGATTAGCTCATTCTGTTTGGTTGCAGACTCAATAAGAGAGCAGCAATTGATTTACCCTCTGGAGGTGTCATTGCTGGTAAAAAGCCTGGAAATTTCACTCCTTAAAACGGGACTCCTAGAATACTTTCTAGGAAGAATGTGGTCCATCTGTGCTCTGGATCTAGATTCTCTGTCAAAATCCTGAAAAATAGAAGTTTCGATTGACGTCAACATCTCTCCTTTTGTTAGGCAAAAGATGTCCCTGTAACAGACATCCAAGAAAGCTACAACACAGCACTAAATAAATTAGAGTCTGAGAACCAGCAACTGCAGAAGGACCTGGCAGAGACTAGAGCTAAGTTAGAGTTCTCCACTCAGGTCTCCCGGGACAAGTATGAAAGCATCGTGCAGCAAATGCAAAGCAAAGTGACTGAGATCAAGGATACAGAATGCAGGTGAGAGCATGGCATGGGGACAGAGGTTTTTTTTATTATTATTATTATTACAAAGGAAAGTAGAAGACAAACGAATAGGTTTCTGATGCCACATTTTGTACAGAATATCTTCCCCAAAACTTTTACACAAGACCATTCTGGAATTTGCCATTGTGCTTTAAATGGAGCAATAGCTTTTAGTCCGTTATCTTCGTTCTGCAGTGCTGGCTGGCCTCTTAGGCTACGTCTACATAGCATTTTGGATTTGACAATGGGGCTCCCAGCCTGGGTTGACAGAGTTCGGTTAGTGGGGCTTGCACTAGCAGTCTAAAAGTAGCTATTTAGACAGCACTTTGACTGTGCACCTCGGGCTCTGAAGTCTAGGGAGGGGGGCTGGACTTCAGAGCCCAAGCTGCTCCTGCAAAGTACTGTCTACACAGCTACTTTTAGACCACTAGTGTGAGGCCTGCTAACCCAGGTCTGTCAAGTCGGGCTGGGCAACTCATTGCTGCAGGCTGTGTAGACATGCCCTTACTGGTGCTCTTCTTCATTGCCGCTATGCTTAGCTGCTTTTGTGTAGCAAAATTAGCACATATTTGAAGCATGCATGCATTCTCCTCAGTAAACTTGTACTGGTTTTTGTGGAGGAATTAGCTGTGGCACAGGAAGCTGTGGTCGTAATAGGATGTTCCACAGACTGTAATACTTAAAATGACCAGAACAATAGAATAAATGGTGGTGTGAATTCCCTGAAGACTGGATGTACTTCTGGGGTCTTGTGAAAACAAGTGATAGTAGCCAGTTTGAATTGCCAAGCCTATCAGGAAAGTGAAGACTAACCTCTCTGAACTTTTCCAAGAAAAGGTCCTTGGATAAGATCTGTAAAACAGAGCCAAACTGTCCTGACGTTATATTTGTGCTTTCTGTTCTGCTCTCCAGAAGAACCCAGGAGCTGCAGCACAAACACGAGGAAGAAAGAAGGAAACTGCAGGCCAGGCTTGAAAAGACCATTCAGCACTACAAAGGGGAGATCCAGACTCTGAAAGCCCAGCATGTGTCGCCTGGGATGAGCGCTGTGTCTGGTGCAGCAGGCGGATTGAGCCCCCACATCAGCAGGAGCTGCTCTAAGGAATCCCTGTCCTCTGACTCGCTGCTGGGAGCAGACCCTTTGCCCCCTGTGCTGGATGGAAAACAAGATTTCACTGATGATGCATCCAGGGAGTCAGTCTCCAGTCAACAGAGAGAACTTGTGCCTTTGGTAAGTAGTAATATAGGGCTGTTGGTCACTGTTCAAAGAGAAGGGATATAGTCAGGATTCTCCATTCTCTTATATGACAAATATAAGCAGGTTTTAAACATCACCATACTGTGTGTGCACATAGAGGTACATTGTAACCCAAAGCCAGGAAAGCAAATAGTACAGGGATGATGAATACTGTAATAACTAGAATGACGGTTTGGAATAAGATTATTTCCCAGAACACTTTGGGGCAAGACTTTCTGCTGAAATACAAATTCTAAATTCCAAGTTGGTTCAGCTTGTAGTGAACTGCTTCTTGATACTGGAGTTGTGTACCAACTGACGTAAGCAACCCGCTTCAGTTATTAAATATTCTGTATCCGTATCTGTTTGGTGAAACTTGGCTCAGGCATTTAATATTTTGTAGGAGAGGGAAAACTGCTATGCTGAAAATATAGTGGATGGGGAGGATGAAATCAAGTTTCTGAGGTAGGAAATTAGTTCACATATTTTTCCTAGTACTGACTGGAGGACACTTGGAGTTTTTTGGTTCTCCCCACCCCATACACTGTACTTTGTCACTATTTTATGGCTCTTAAAGGGCTGCCACTGATATATCACTCCCCTACAGCATTAGTAGAGAAAGGGAGCTTGCCAGCAGGCAGCATTTGTCACACAAAAAAGAGGTGATTGGAGAAGTGGTAGTAAACTGGATGAGACTAGCCGCTGCATATCTGTGAAAGGCCAGCATTTTCTGACTTGGATGAAATCCAAGAGGCTCTCTCTGGATGTGGAAATCACCAATTGTCTTCTCTTGCCAAGAAATTGAAGGCAGGCTTTCCCTGATGGACAACAACTCTTTCCTGATCTCATATTTTATCTCCCCTTCCCCCCCCCCCCCCTTCCCCCCCTTTCATTACCCCCCCCCCCCCCCTCATTTTTAATGTAGTTTAAAACTTAGCTTCCAAATGTCCCCTTTCATGGGGTGAGCTGTCTGGGGGAGGCAAGTGAGTGACAGAACCAGCTTCCGTTTTTATTTGAAAGAATAGATGGCAATTTATCAACAAGGGCTGGCTGAAGAGGAGTGTGATGGGAGCTCAGTGCATTCCTCCCAGCTGCATGGGACTCGTGCCTCACAAACCCGTAATGTTCAAGGAGGCAGTACATAAAAGAAAGCAGGGACTTCATAGTCTGCTCAGAAACTCATTCCCGCAGTGGGGAGAGACAGGCAGCAGCAGGTGGGTGAGTAACATGCACAGGAAAAGGTGGCTAAACTCAGGTGATAAAACCATTGTAATGATTTAAACTTGTATTAGACCAGGGGTAGGCAACCTATGGCACGCGTGCCAAAGGCGGCACGCGAGTTGATTTTCATTGGCACTCACACTGCTTGGGTCCTGGCCACTGGTCCGGGGGGCTCTGCATTTTAATTTAATTTAAAATAAAACTTCTTAAACATTTTAAAAACCTTATTTACTTTACATACAACAATAGTTTAGTTATATATTATAGACTTATAGAAAGAGACCTTCTACAAACATTAAAATGTATTACTGGCACGTGAAACCTTAAATTAGAGTGAATAAATGAAGACTCGGCACACCACTTCTGAAAGGTTGCCGACCCCTCCATTAGACAGTGGTTTTATACAACCTCTTTCATAGTCTTGAGTTACCCTAAAGCTGTGTAGAAAGTTCAACCCTGAGTATGAAATCCTCGCCCCATTGAAGTCAACAGGAATTTTACTACCAACTTCCCCGGGGCCAGGATTCCCCCTAGAAGTGTGGTGGTCAGGTAGGTAACTGTGGAAGTCATTTTCCACACAATAGTAGCTCCCACTCAGCCCTGGACATGCAAAGTCCTTGTTATGGAGAGCAGTTACATGCACCACGGCAGTGTTATAGGATTTTTCACTGCTGTTGGAGACTGGCTGAAGCTACCTGGAGAGTCAGTATCTCTCCCTGTGTGCCTTACAGCTAGCAACTAGGACTGAATTGTTGTATCAGTGACTTGTCTAAGCATGAGACCCTGACTTGGCCCAGAGGAGGGAATGTCAACACAACACATGTAGTGCTGTATGACTGGAATCCTGTTTTTGCTGACCTTCAGGCTGGCACTCTTTTACTGTGACAGGCTGGAAGCATGCCCAATCTCTGCATTATTGATTTCATATTACTTCTGGCTTTTTGTGGCGTCCTAAGGGCCTTGTCCCTTGCTCATTCAAAATCTAGCCCCTTGCTGAGTGGAAAGGGACTTAGGAGCAGATGTCCCAGCTATGGTTCTTCCAGTGAGGCTTCTGCTCCTAAGTCATTTGTTAACTTAGCCACCCGGGGCCTCACTTTTAGAATGTCACTTTTTCCAGCTGACCTTTTAAGGTTCCTAATTTGCCACCTCAATAAAGTTCCATAATGACATAACTTAGATTCTAGGTTCCCTGAACATGTTGAAACTGCTTGTGGTTCAGTACAGTTTCACTTGAATTAAATGCACTGTTTTTCCCCTCACAGTCAAATGCCAGAATATTGCATCTGTTGAAGCCTCCTGCTGCAGTTTGTGTGCCCATGAGCCCTGTTAACATCTCTGTTTTTCTTTAGTGCCCCCTGCCTACAGCTCCGATTGGCTCAATAGCAGCAAGGTTTTTGGAGGAGGAAGAAGTGAGATCTCAGCATATCCTGGAACGCTTAGATGCTCACATTGAGGAACTGAAAAGGGAGAGCGAAAGGACAGTGAAACAGTTCACACGCCAGAAGTAACAGCTCTTCAAGGTCTGTGGATTTGAAGACTGGTTTAATTAAACCACATCAAACTGAGGGGGAAGGTACTCATGAGCCTAATACAACACAGAGCTTGCAGGAGAGATGTCCCCTCATTCCCCAAGCTGAATTAGCAGTGTGGAAAACAAGGAAATCATGCTCGTCTCTGGAGCAAAACACTTTGCGTGGTGGGAGTGATTGTGCTGGTGAAAGTACATCTCCATCTGAAACACTGGCTCAGGAGGCTAGAGATCTCTGTTCCGAGAGAGAGAGAGAGAGAGAGTGTGTGTGTGTGTGTGTGTGTGTGTGTGTGTGTGTGTGTGTGTGTTCACTGCCATGGAGATTGTGATGTCTTCCCAGAGCAAATTCCAGTGTAAACTATTTATTTAAAATTTATTTTTATATCTGTAAAAAAGATAAATAAAAGCAAAAGCAGAAAAATCCCTTCTCCCTGTTCTCATTTCTACTCCTCTTCCCTCCCCACCCCCCAAGGCACAAAGTAAATCTCTTTCAGCCAGTGAGTTTTCATTTGTATCCCATCTCCAGGGAATTAATCTGACCATCTGCTTCCAAGAGTTGTTATGCTCTTTTCAAAAAAACAAGGTATACAGCAAGCCTAAGTGGGGGAGGAAACACTTTCCAAATGAAGCTCTCCTCTCCTAGTGTACTGTTTGGTAAATATTTCCTGGAGCTTCATGCAACTCCTACACCCGGCTGCTTGCGTGCTGTGCTGTTCATTTCCATCCGCTTCCATCTTGCTCTTATATTGCTTTCACAGATACTGAGGCAGTAAAATACTCAGAAAACAAAGGAAGGTGGCAGAATTCTCACTATGGTGATGGATATAAAAGAGGAGCAGTTGGAACAGAAGGTGAAGTCAAGTGTAAGGGATAAACACACATGAATGAGAGCCACTATATTTGTACAACAGCTGTATTACAGAGCACTAAGCAGCTGGTGGGAATTGTAAGAGTGGCTTTAGGAGTCAGGTCAGTGTGCCAGATAGCTTCTGAGAAGTTGTTTCATTCCGACAGGAGGAGTACATCTTAAGGCACTTGTCCTTGACTGTTTTCAGTGTGTGTTCTGTCACATCTAAGGGAACAAATTGGAGACCAAGCCTGATGCTTTTTTTGTTGATAATGAATTCCTAATCCACCCTCGCCAGCTCTTTTGTTTTATGTACTAGCCTCATTTATAAAGTGGACCGGATTGGCTAACCCAGTCACGTGGCAAGGTGGTGAGTTAATGCTGCCACATAGCTCCAGTAAGAGTCCTCACAATGAATAGGCCACTGAGCCAAAGTTATTGTAATAATTTGTCAGCTGACAAATCAGAAAGCATTTTATGTCCCTGTTAGAGATTCAAAGATCCCTAGGGGAGTTAGGTTCCCAGTTGCCATTGAAAGTCAATGGGAGTTGCACACCTAACTCCCTAGGTCCCAGCCATTGTCTTTCCTCCTGCTCCTTTATTGTGCTTCCTTTTCCTGCTGTTCAGACTCCACCCTCCCATTCCATCTCCCTCATGCTCATCTGCCCCTCCTTGGCAAGGCTGTGGGTTCCCTGAGCATGGTCCAGGTGGGCATTGATCCGCACTACTCAGCACCCTGCTGCATTAGCTTGACTCATAAATGCAGCTTGATTTAAAATGTACACTGTGCGGTATTGGCGTCTCCATCCCCACATTTGCCACTCCCTGTTTCTCTCTGTCCTTATTAGTTTTCCACAACTTTTAATCAGTTTCACACAGTGAGAAGACCTGAAATCACAGACTGCATGAAGACTTGCCATAAGCGATAATCAGCTCCATTGATCCAGACTATCCAGTGAAGGTGGTAAGTAATGCCTGTTAAAACAAAGGCGTTATATTCTGTTGTTGGAAGCTTTTGCCTCATCCCCTCCCCTCTCAACAACTATGAGTCAGTGTATGTTTGAAAGCTCTCCTATGTTGCCTGGGGAATTTAAAACTGTGGAGGATTTGTGGATCCCATCAGCTGTCCTTGATAAATGTAAATAATGGTTCTAGAACCATTCCAGAGACTGTTGTGCCATACAATGGGACCTAGTGCCCTTTTGCAATGTGATATTTATTATGGACACTCCTTTTCCCATATAACATATAGGGCCTGAAGACACACTATGGTGGCAGGATTTTCCAGCACGCATAGTGATGGTCTGACTCTCCTCTGGCTCTGACTTCAATTGGAGCAGAGGCAGGTCAATGAAAACAACTCAGCAAGGCCCTATATATAGGCTAACCACTTAGGCCAAAGGGGCAACAATAGCAAAGGATCTCAAGGCTTCCACGAGATGAAGTATATAAACATTAGGTTGGTGGAATCCTGGCCATTATCTAGTCAGTGGCAAAACTTCCATTGACTCCAATAGGGGCCAGAAGTTTGCTCTGTGATTAGCAAAATCTGGTAAATCCTGAAGTAGATGATGGTTGCAGATGAGCAACACTAAAGGTTCTCATGTGTATAGAGCCTGTGCATGGATGACTAGAGAGGAAAGAAACTTAACAGACAGACTGTGCCATGAAAGGAGCAATTACCCCAGTTGCATCAGGCCGGGTTATACAGCCACACTCTGAGATATGAAGCCAATATGCCATTCGCTTGCATTTTATTACAGTGCATGAAAATACTATTCCATCACCATCCCATGCACCTAAATACGCTATTACATTTGGGCCATTATTGAAGCAATTAGCTATAATAATTGATAGATGGAGGAGCTGAGAGGCAGTTATCAAAGTTCTTCACTTGTATGTGTGTAGAATAATTTTCCAATATCAAAAAGGATGAGACCTCTGACATTAGCAAATCACAGCCGACAATGTGAATTCTTAGCTCAGAGTAATTACTTCTCTGCATGGCATAGGGTTACAGAAACTCTCCCAGTCCCCTTTCAGACTGAAGGATAATAGTCCATTTGAATTGGTGGGGAGAGTTGACTTATCAATAAGGTGCGCTATAAAACTGTAAAGTGTACCTGTCGTTTTGTGAGGAGGAGGAATAGGGTTGTTTATCCTGGAGGGAGATGGCACAGTGAGTCCAGGCTTTATGGCACTTTTATCTGGGGCTGCAGGGTTTCCGTGCATTCATTTATGCCTTCTGAATGTTGAACATCCCTCGGAATAATTACTTGGTCCTAGCAGTTTTATAATTAATGACACTAGAAGGGTTTTTTTTGGTCTTTGAACTCATCCTTTTAATAACACCAAACGCTTGCCTTCTGTTTCATTAAAAAAAATATGTGGAAACCAACTTGTAGTGAGTTGTGCCTTGATTTCTAGTCCGCACCATGTGAAATGGAAAGGCTGCCATCTTGGCAAGACTTTTAATGCTGGTCTCACCAGATATGTGACAGGGCATCAGATGTACAGTAGATTGTTCCTTATCCATGTGTGATATTGCATCTAGGTCATGTGTCTACTTAATCCAAGGGGTGAAGGTGTACAGAGAGAGAGAGAGAGAGAGAGAGAGAGAGACTAAAACAAATTGGCTGGTGGTATTGAGGGTAATAACAGTATCCTATAGCCCAGGAGAGAAAATGAGTCCTGGAGACTCTTATCGTGATAGGTGATGGGAAATCTGTACAAAGAAACTATTTTTACTGCTATTGCTCTCTGAGCATCTGTTACATGAGTAGTTTGGGCTTCTCCTGCCCCAATTCCAGCTTCCTTCCCCCTGCCACTTTACCTGCTGGGTGAAGGTCTAGGGACTTGTGACAAGCAGAGTTTTGGTAAGAGGAGCCAGAGCCTTGTCTCCCTCTAGCCATTTGCAGGGGCTTTACTATGGTCAGACTTTGGGAGCAAGCATAGGCTTCTGGGAGCAGCCTGTATCTATGTGTTGGCCTGGTCTGTAGAGGCATGGGGCTGGCTGCTGGACCCTGAGCAGGAATACTTGCTGGGAATGAGGGCAGGCTGTAGGACTGCCCCTTGGAATCACACTCAAGGTAGGCTACTGGCAGTCCCAGCTCTGGCCACATTGGATTCTGATGCCACGGTGATTGGATGGAACTGGTGTAACTGAACATGCCAAACTAGTCATTTCAGATGTTGAAATTCCCAGTGGCTAAAAGCCAGCCAGAGAGGTGACAGTTCACCAAATGGGCTGCGTATGTCTGGGTGGAGCTGAAACACTGTAAGGATCTGCTTGTATGAAATCAGAGAGCTCTGTCAAACCTCGTGGCCTTCTCCAGCTGAAAGCTGTGGTCCAAGGGAATAGGCATTCCTCTGCCAGAGGCCAAAATAAAGCAGGACATGCTTCAACCAAGGCCCACAATAATGTTGTCATAGCAGTCTTGGCTTAGTCTTCACAGAGCTTGTCAGAAAGGGTTTCCTTTTCTTCTGTCTGCATCCCTGCTGTGTTATGTATTCTGCTCTCCAGGGAATCACCTCCCTGCTGCTGGGATTACAACTATTAGCATTTCTGGGGGAGCAGCTGCCAATCCACCCAGCCCTGTCATAGTTCAGAGACAGTGGGCTGCCTGAGGGGGGCTTTACCTTGCTTTTAGATGCTGCATGGAGTCCCTTCATCACAGCGCAGTGCACGCAGTCCCCCAAGCACTGCTTTTGCTGGCATTCTGCAGAATGAATTGCCAGACAGTATTTTTGCCAACAGAAGGAGCTCAGATTGTTCTGTGAGTGCAATAACTAGAATGAGAAATAATAACTTTTTTGTTTTGGGGGAAAAAATCAAGTTCAAACAAAATGCTACCCCTTGGAACATACTGAAAAATATGCACATTGACATTTTCATGAAAATGAAGTATATTTTGTGGTGTTTTTTTAATTTTTCCTCAACTATTAAAAGTGAGACCACCCAGACTACTACTCATGCCTTCTGCATGGAAGTTTCTCTATGAACAGGGCATCTATCAAAATTATGGTTTCCTATGGGATATTAACAGTAATGTATTTCTGTACAGACCCAAAGTTCCACTGATTACGCCTGTCAGGGCAATACCCCAGATATCCCATCACATTCAGCAGTTCTATCTTGGACAGACAGGTTGGGTTCTTTTTAAATGTTGGTTTGAGAACTAACATTATTCCCAGTTTAACTATGACCTTTCGTATGGCAGAAAGCTCCTTTTGTAGCTGAGATAAAAGAATTGTAGTGTGCTAGATGGAATTGAATTACCCCCTTATAGCAAAAGTGTTTACAACTCAAACATCCAAGTAATAAGGTAAAAATTAATGTTTTTTTTATTGAATTGAAGATCTAGTGTAAAAACAGTCATTTTGCAGTATCATTTAAATTCGTAAGATAATGAAGTGCACAAGAAAGCCTTCACTTAGTATATCTTCTTTCAGTAGAACATCTCTTCCCTGGGATGTATTTTGTTGTTATGCTAGAGATACACAGAATCATATTGCAAAACTATAAGGTGCTTTCTTTTCCCTACCCCATGATTAATCAAATTCTTCTTGGAGTAGCCCCGATAAACCTTTTTGGTGATGCACGATAATTCAGAAACCAATAGTTACTACTGAAATGTTAATGAACTGTGGACATAAAAAGTCAATCGCTTCCCTCAAACCATTTCTCTGGAAGGTATCTCCTAACAGTGTCTATAATTAATTTGAATTCCCTACACAGCTGCTCACTTCATAACAATTACTGATTTTTGCTCGTTTTCATCTTGCATTGGCTCTTCCAAAGATACCCGAATGTTGTTCTATATTTGTAGATTTGATGGAGGGAGCTAATGGGAACAATAAAATGATGTGGGTTTTAGACATGTTGAAATGTTGTTAGTTTGTGCAAGATGACGAAAAGAACGAGAGGGGGTTTACTGGGTCTCTACTTCGTATTTCAGGATGTATGAGAACTTGAGATTGGCATTCTCTTGCACCATGACACGCACCTCTGTGCAGCCAGAAGTATTACATGTTCCTTCCCAGTAACCATCTTTACTCAGGGTCAGAGGAGAAGTGTCTTTACCCTGAACAAATGCCTTTGCTATACTATGCAGCTTGAGCTTAAACTGAACATTGCGATTGGCTGGCAGCAGCCCAGCAAGTGGCTCCAGTAGTTCATAGCTTTCTGCCCAGTTTCTATAATTCTCTGGAAAAACTGGCCACTTCACTTCGGTGTTTGGGCAGGAGATGAGGTAGTTGAAGATGTAAATGTAATTGCCTGGGTCTGACTTCTTCTTGGCAAAGATTCTAAGAACAAACTTTCCTGCATGGGGGAGATGGATCTTAAACTCAATTTGGTTTCCTCGATGGATTTCCATGATGTGCCTTCTTCTCATATCCTCAGTCAAGCTAGTGTTATCCGAATGCAGTGAGGGAAGGACACTTATATCTTTACCCAGAGTGAAAGTGATGGAACACCGCCCGTCATTGGTGTGAATGATGGGGTCAGGATGTGATGGCCTCAGGAATCCTTTCCGCTCCGTGAACCAGCTGGGTCCAACAGGCTGACGTAGGTCCTTTGGAAAACGCATGTTCTTGTCCACAGAGCTGCACTCTAGGGTGTATTCTAACACCTCATTGTAGTGATCCTCTGAGCCTTTGGAGGGCTTGGCAAAGACCTGTAGCTTGTGATTTCCAGTCTTCTGGGGATAGATCTCCAGTTTCATCCCATTCTTTTTTAATGTCATTAAACCATGTTCCTCAGTTCCCTGCAGCTTAAACATAAATAATAGTGGAGCACGGCTCTCGATAGAAATAGTTGCTTTTCCGTTTACTGTGAAATACAAAGAAAATAAACTGTTCAGGAGTTTCCTCCAGTTTGTTTATATAAAATCCCTGCACAGAATGACCTGGAGGACTGAGTGACCCAAAGGCTCACCAGTCAGTGAAATGAAGGGGTTGCAGTTGGCTGGTTCTAACTTGTCAACCACCGGCCAAATCAGTGTCCCTCCCAAGGAGCAAGATGGGGGTGGTTGCTTTGGAACACTTGTTTATCTTATTTTATATTGAATGAGATGGAGCTGGTCAGTGGTCTTGGATCCTGCAGAAGATGGAGGCCTGTGTGAGCTCTTGTGTTACATCTCAAGCTGCCCACACTGTTAGGGACACAGGAATTGCCAGGCTGGATCAGACCCAAAATCTAGTCCAATATACAACAGAGGCCAGCACCAGCTGCTACAGAGGAAGGTCTGAGAGCTCTACTGTAGGAAGAGATGGGATAATCTGCTCCCTGTGTTAGGTCTCATCCTGATCTCCAGTAGCTCAAGATTGGCTTAAGGCCTGAAGCATGAGGGTTAATATTCATTATTGGTAACTCTGGATATTTTTATCATTCATATAACAATCCAATCCCTTTTTGAATCTTGTTAAGTGCTTGGCCTCTTGTTTGAAGCCCCTTAACAGCTTGAGCCATTTCTGTTTTTGCAACCTTACAATAAGGCCAAGATTGAAAAAAAAAAAAAAAAAAAAGGGGGGGGGGGGGCCTAAAATTAGGCTCCTAAATTCATAGTTAGCACCTGAATAAATGACTTATGCCAAAGGGAGCTGCTGGTGCCCAGTCCTGAAAATCAGGGTGCTTATTTAGACACCTATGGTAAATAATGATTTAGAAGTTGAACTGTAGACACCCAGTTAAAAATTCTTGCCCTTATTTTCTAGGTGGAGTTCAATGTTTACAGCTGTGTGATGGGGTATGTACCCAACAGAAGTAACAAAAGAGTTAACTGGGGCCAGAGCAATTAATGTATTGGTAAAACCTGGAGGGGGAGCCAGGCACATGTGAAGATGAAGCCTGGCTGGGGGAGGGCTGGGTGATGAGCATAAAGGGAGGAAGCCCAGCTGAGAAGGAAGGTGCAGGGAGAGAGGGGAAGAACTTCGCAGTCCATTTCTGGTGGTTGGAAATTGGAGGAAAGGCCTAGAAAGAGGCAGATGTACAGTGAGCCAGGTGAGGGAAAGGGACTGAAGGAAGGCCAAGGTAGGAAAAAGTCTAGGGAGGCAGCAAGGAATCTGAGGGAGCAGACCTGTTGAGTTTTTGGAGCTGGGCCTCCAGAGAGAAAGCCCTAGCAGGTGTTGCTCCACACAAGAGTGGGAGGACACCATGCAGCGCCCGGGAAGGGGTGAAGAGTCTGAGGAGGAATGAGCGTAGGTAGGGACAAAGAGTTATGTTCAGTTGAGTTTATTGGACTCTGTCTGCTGTGGAAGGGGTGGGACTCTGTGACCTGGCTGGAGGGTCAAGTCACAAGAAGAGGCAGACCATTGCAAAGCCAAAGAGGCTGAGGGGATGCTGGAGGAGGGCCTGCTACACCACACCAAGCCATGAGGGAGCATGCCAATGGTGAGTCCACTCCATGAAAAGCTGCTAATATAGGGGCTAGTTTAAGTAGCCCAATCTAATATGCAATAACACTTCTGATTTCACACCTTTGGGACTGAAACCACAAGCAGATGATATTCACTTGGGATTTCTGTAGGCCCTAGGGCCTCGCGCAACCATGGTTTACCCCAAAGAGACAAAAATTGGGTCAGTGAGGGAAGAGAGCCTCTCATGCTATCTATTTATCAGCAGTGAGTGGGAAATGTAACTCATCCAGATCTGTACGAGATACGAGCGCTCTGTAATGTCTCCTGTTGGGTGACGTTACCTGTTTGGATGATGGGCGTTTCTGGATGTGCAGCCAGCATTCCCAGGTTGTAAAACTGCATGTTGTATAACATGTTGCTCTCAAACTCTTTCAGTGTCAGAGCTGGCTTCAGGAGCTGCCAGTTGCTGTTGTCTGGGAAATGATTATTAATAAATAGGGCCGGGTGCGTAAGGAAATAAAACTCCTTGTATCTGGAACAAGAGGGAAGAGGTTAGCAAAAAATGGAAAGTATTTAATTAGTTGTAAAATCTTTCAACCATGCATCTCAAAAATTAAATGTAACAGTATTCTAGAAGTGAAAGCAGTGTGTGGAATGTTGACAATATGCCCAGCTGCTATTATCTCTTTTAATAGGGTGCTGCCATGTGAATGGTAGGGGAGAGGACAAGGGCCCATTCCTATATTGCCTGTGTAACCCAAAACTCCCAACCAAGTCCCATTTTCAGTCCACAAGGCAGTGTCTCTTTATTTAAACACTTATGCGCATGCTTATCTTTAAACACGAGTGGCCCCGTTGACTTCAGGGGAAAAGTTTTCATGCTTAAAGTTAAGCATGTGCATGAGCATTTGCAGGATTGGAGCCTTAATTTGTAGATGCTCTCTCATGCAAATTTATAACATACTCTAAGGCCTCTCTCTTATATATGAAAATGTGGCCTCATATGGCCCTCTGGGATATCAGGTACAGGATTCAGACGCATTCAATCAAACCATTCAATCAAAATACAAGGTCTGAGAAAGATGTCCCTTTTAATTGCATTTGGGGTGAACCTTACACCAGTTTTAAAACTAATGACAAAGTGCTCTTAGAATTATGTGGTCTGATTTCTCCCCACCCACAGCAGCACCGATAAATGTGCGATACCTCTGAAAATAAGACTGACAGTTGTTTAGAAAAGAAATTGTCCTTTTTTTTAAAAAAGCCCCCAATTTTTCATTTACTTCCTTTTTCTGCCTCTGGGCAATTGTATTGGAATTTCCTGTTTAATTAAAAAATGGAGGATTTAGGAATTTTAGCCAGTTGAGTGATTTTAATATACAGGGCACACCTTAAAGCTTTCCCATTAGGCTTATAATACAGAAAGACCTAGTTTTATAATGTTTGCTTTGAAAATTAATTTAAGTATATGAAATAACTAAGAAAAAACCACATGTATATACTTCAGTTTTAATCCAGAATAAAAGTAGAGTTTTTTGAACATTTTTGAAAGCCCAAATATTTTAATGCAAGTATCTGGGGAATCTATTAGCAGGTGTCTGGATTGGCTGGTTGCTCATGTTACCCCATCTTTTTAAAAGATAGTCAAAAGGTCTGCTTCATGTAATGACAATAGAGAGCAAGATTCTCTTCAGTTCCAAGTATAATCCTGGGGTGAGTTGTTGAATTCTGGAGTTTTATTTGTTCAAAGGCTCTTGTAGGTGCTCTTGAAAATTTTACCTCTGTAGCCTCAGTCCCGTTGTCATAAGTGACTTAGGCCCAGATCCTCAAGTGCCTAAATACCTTTAACTCCCATTGATTTCAGCTCCTAAATATCTTTGAGGATTTGGCCCTTAGAAGCGAGGTCCCATGACTGTAATTGAGACTTAGGCTCCTAAATTACTAAGGTGCCTTTGAAAATGTTACCCCAGGTGCCTTTGTCATAAATTAAAAGTACAGATTATAAAAAGACTGAACTACCAGCAGCTGCTTCTCCCCCCTCCCCACACCAGAAAATTTTATTAAAGCTCAGACCAAACATTGCCCCCTTGCCACACACGCTGGCCCTCTTCATGCCCCAGGTTGTTCTAGGTCTGGGTGTTAAAATAACAAATGGTACCGTACTGAAAGGTGAACTTGCTGCATGAATCATTGACTGAGCCACTTCCCCAGGTGCTGTCCAGCAGATGCCACCTTCCATCAAGGTAAACTGCATTCCAGGCATGGTCACTATCCCCTGTAAAGGATTGTCCACGTCTGTAACTGTACCCTTTAGAATATCCTGATAACTCCATGCACAGTACACCTGCAACACTGAGGGAAGGAGGATGTTACAAAGCAATATCTTATTCATAGGGAGCTTTTCATTTTTATACAGTTGAAATCATGGGGCTGCACAGGGGTGACCATGAAAATTAGTGTTTCTGTCAGCATTAGATCCCAGAATCCTGTAGTCACCTAGTTCTTTCCTCTGATTGCTAGACCATATGCCTTCATTGCTCACAGACGAAATACTGATTTCATGTGCAGTGTCTATTTTCTTTGGACTTGTCTGAACTGCAGTTATAATTCTACCAGCCCAGGTTGGACTGCATTCCATCGGCTATCTCCCTATAGGAGATGCAGTCTGTTTCTTCCAGTCATGAAACATACATTCTGGTTGAGCCCTGCTTGGCTAGTGGACTCAAGCAGAGATTGTCTTTACTAGGCTGTGATGGATAATGCCTCCCCACAGGAGGCTGGGTACCAGCATTGATCCAACTGTGCTAAAGTCTGTTGACACCTTCCTGATATAGAGTAAGATGGATCTCTGACCACGCCTTTTTCTGAGGGCTTGGGCAGTGTGTTCTATTTTAGGAGAGGGTAACTTTTTTCCATTCCTTGTATGATTCTTCACTCTAGTTTAGTGTTACAACCACTACGCCAACAGAGCACGCTTGATTTCCTCCATCTTGTTACTCATTGGAGTCACTTCCAAGGTTACCCAACAGTAGAGACAGCCATCAATTTTAAAGATGGTGGCTATCAGTCTCTGAAATAAGTGATCCCAGATTTTTAATGCTGCAGTAAGATGTCCTAGATTTTCCTAAACTGATGGAAATTGGTTTAAAAAAAAAACAAAACAGTTTTTCTCTGAGAACGCATTAAGGGGGTGGTGGGGAAGATCAGTCCATATTATTTTTATACAGAATGAAAGCGAACCCATCCACTGGACTGGACATTGTTATGTAAATAAAATTAAAATAGATTTTGCATGAATCAGTGTCTGTGCGATGGGATAACAAATGGGATCTAAACACATTGGAATCCTGTGGACTGTTTGTCCAAATTTGCTTCATTTAAGCAGAAGATTGTCCACTGAATAGGTTGGAACTGAAATTTTTCTTGTATTAAATGGAGCAGATACTTAACACAATAAATTATGTGTACTTTAGAAACCAGATTATCTGTGGAACGAAATTTAACAAAATTTAACTCAGTGAGATGCAAAGGCATTCATATGGCAGAAATAAGGAGAGCTACAAATTGATGGATGGATATTTGGATAGTAGCTGGTGATATAAAGAAATTTAAGATGGACAACTGATACACCGGCTGTGAGTTCACAGCGTGATGCTGCTCCACAACAAAGCAAGGTAATCTTTGATCTATAAAGAAATCTCCTGTAAAGTTAGGGTGGTAATAAGGCAGTTTCACACAAAGGTCTATTAAAACCTTAATCTGGATTATTATGTATTATTTGTGTTGTGTTTGTGCATAGGAGCCCCACTTGTGGACCCCAGGATGCTATCAACTTCAGTAGGCTTTGCATCAGGCCCTACGAGGAAGATCTTGTTTTAGGGAAGGATCAGAGACTGCAGTGGTACTAAAACTGGAGTGTGATGAATTGAGAGCCAGTGAAGGAGTTCAAATTAGGTAGTCTGAGGAGAAAGGAGAGGTGAGGTGGCACATACTACCACTGTATAAACACATTCAAGGGCGGAGACTTCTTTATATTATCTGGGAAATGGGGCAATCAGGATTAAAGGCCTTCAAAGAAAAAACTAAAAGAAAATTCAGGGTACACATGAGTCAGCATTTCTTAAACCCATGCTTAAGCCAGGCATAGGATAGACCATAACATAGAGGTAATGAGGGCCTGTCACTAGAAATATTAATCAACATGCTGGTCAGGACTGGAGGGAGAATTGCATTGGTGATGCAGAAGGTCAAAAAAGTTGACCTACAATGTCTTTGCCAGTCCTTGATAACTTGTGAGCCAAATTCTGTTCTGTTTCACGGCAGTAAATCTGGAGTAGCTCTGTTGACGTGAATGGAGATAGCTTGGATTTACACTGGTGTAACTGAGAGCAGGAGCTGGCCCATTGACTTGAAGGAAGATTGTAGATAGGTGTTGCCAAGTAATCTAGGTGAGTTGGGTATTCCCGTAAACCCTCTGAAAATCCCAACATTAAACATGTCTAAACAGAATGCCAAGGGTCATATTCTGCCCAAAGTTACCACCCCTGCAATCCCATTTAGGATGAAATTAGTAAAACTATCCCAATGGTGAGAGAAACCAGAATGTGTTTGCAATTCCCAAGGGAAGAGGTAGATGCATTACTGCTAGAGTCATTTAACAATGGACTGGGCAAAATGCTGGCTGAACATAAAATATAGGAACAAACCTGTACTAGCAGGAAGATGGACTAAACAGGTTTCTTACATTTGTCATTTAGATGTTATACAAATAAAGTAAATTGTTCAGGACTAGGGAGAAGTGTGAGGAACTCAAGAAATAGCCAACAAAGCCAGAAGACGGGACCCCGTGGTGGTAGATGATGACATTAAGTGCAATGTAATCTGGATTGGAAGAAATGATTAAGCTGATTGCATGTGGTGATGCCATCATTGTAAACACTTTAGTGAAAACATTTGCTCAATGCACAGAGATAATTAAAAGCAATAAAAGATGCTGGCCTGTGTTAAAAAGAAGATAAAGACCATGCAGACTAATATGGAGAATGTTACACTGCCTTTATATATCTGAATGACACATCCTTCTCTTCAATTCTGGGCTCAATTTTGGTGAACTCTTCTTAAAAAAAAAAAAGAGGGAGGGTGGGTAGGAGGGGGAGAAATGTTCCAGAGAAGGACAACAGAAATGGTACATGGCATATAGGGGGGAGGGGATTCTATATTAGAGAGTAAAAAGATAGGACTATTGAATATGGAAAAGGTAGAAAGCAAAAGGAGAAGGCCAGTTGAGTGCCTGCGTGTACTCATACCCATAATGCCTGCATAAGGGCAGTCTATGCTCAGGTCTACACTGGAGACTCCAGTCAGTTCTGCTGAAAATTTATTGTATTGAAACCTGGGAAGTGCAAATGCTTGTGTGCATTCATACTAGCCATGTTGAGTCAGGTCCCATGTCCATGCTAAGGCTGTCCTAAGCTGATTTATCTCACCATCACAAACAATGGGTTCACAGTGGTCCCAGCAAACAAACCACCTGCATTTTGCTGACTGCCACCTGAGAATCCAATTTTGGACAATTAAATATTGCTGAAGTATTTGTAAAAATTCATGTTTTCATTCATTTCCAAAAATGTTTGATTTTTAAAAGTTGGCCTTTGGGTGCTGACCTCCCAGTACCAACCTCCTAAAAATGCCCTGGTCTTCATTAATGCCCTACCTTCCCCTGCTACAGGACTCTCATCTGGTCAATCATAGGAGGTTTGCCAGCTGAAGAGGTATCCACCCATCATTTGTGCCTTAGACCCTTGTCCACACTGGCACTGAAGCAACTGAGGCTCATTCAGTGACGTGAACGGGAATTGTGTGGTGCTCATGACTTGGCGAATCAGTTCACTCATTACAGTTGCCTCAATATGGATTTAAGAGCCTAATTTTAGGCCCTCATTTTTGAAAAATGTGGCCCTTGAAACATCTGAAATCAGGAGTTCTGCTCTTTCCCTACTGCCTTCATAGTTAAAGACTATCTAAATTGTGTACAAGGATGGTAAGAAGAGGCAATGAGGTCCTCTTGCTAGAATGGAATGTCTTTGTCTGGCAACAGAAACAGAGGAAATGTGTTATGGGTTGAGTTAATCCTTGTTGTGCGTTGGGTATGACCTCTGTCTTACATTCAGGATAAATGTAAAGAAACCATTATGATCAGGTGGCTGAAACAATAGCAGTAGCACCCAAAACACAGACACATGCAAAAGCTGAATAGAAGCTGAATCATGTGGCCCAACAGGTTTCAAATATAGGGGTTAGGGCTTTGATTGGTGAAGCTGTTTTTACTCCTGGGGGAATTCTGCACCATAAAAATTCTGCATATTTTGTCAAAATAACAATATAATCACACCAGTTTCAATTATTTTTGGTCATTTATTTCAAAATACCTATCAGCAAGTATGTCTGTAACAATACGGACAAAGATTCAGGAAATGTTTTTTTGACAAACAGATTCCTTACTAGGCATATTAATACAGAACTCAGAGTAATAATTCATTTAAACTACAATACAGAGCTGTATTTCCCACGGCCCTCAGAAGCAGTGCAAAGGTTTGGGGAAGTCAGGGGTAACGGAGGAGCTGAAGGAGAGGGAAGTAAATTGCTGGAAAGGAGCCTGGGTGTGAACTTGGAGGTTTGTTGAGTATGGGTGGGAAAAGTATGGAACAGGTATTTTTCAGGGGCAGGGAGGGATTGTTAGGGAGCTTCCCGCATGCAGACCCTGGCTGACCCCTAGCCTTTTCCATTCAGTCAGGCACATCTGCCCTATCCCCTTGTGTTCCTGCACCCCCATGTGTCCTTGCACTCCCTTTCCCGATGTGTCCCTCCACCTCCACCCAGACACCCACTCCCCTCATCGCCATATGGCTCTGACCCCTCCCCCTGTCCCTATGTGTCCCTGTACCCCTTCCTCCTGTCCCCATGTGTCTGAGCCCCACTCAGCCACTCCCCTGTCCCTATGTGTTCCTGTACCCTCTCCCCCTGTCCCTGTGTGTCTCTGTGCCCCCACCCAGCCACTCCCCTGTCCCTATGTAGCTCTGCACCCCCTCCCCCATCACCATGTGGCCCTGCACCTCCCCTCCCATTCATCACCTGCCCCAGTCTGTCCTCCTCCACTAGCCCTTATGAGCCCTTGTTTGACCCCACCCCCAGCAACTCCATGTTGTCTGTCTCCCCATAGCCCCTGTCTCCTGACCTGGCTGACAGGGGCTGCAAAGAAGGTAGGCTCTTTTTCTTCCCTGGCTGGCCAGGAAGGGCTGCTTTGTTCTATTGCCACAGTGCCCTCTGGTGGGCAAAAGGCGGAACTGCAGCAATATTTCGGCAGAAGCTTTTTTCTGTGCAAAAAATCATAAAAATATGTGTGGCTCATTAATTATGCGCATGGGCAGAAGTGCAGAATTCCCCCAAGAATATGTTTTGGTCTGTGTGTGAGGGCACAAGCTGAAGCACGGTGGGACAAGCAGAAGCAGTGAGAGAAAGCCAAGCAGACAGGCACAGAAGGCTGGTAATGCGACCTTGAGACTGAAAAAGCTAAGAGAAAAAGCTTATAGGCTTGGAACAGCCAGCAAAGAAACTGGTTTTGTTTTATTTTGTTTTCTTTCCCCTCTGTGTTCCAGGAAACGGGACTTTACATATTCTTTGTAAATAAACAAAATTGCATCCAAAAATATCTGACTATTACCAATTTCTCCTTCTAACTGGAACAATCTATAAAACACCAAATTTTTGGCTAGTTACTTGAGTGAAAGGAGGTAACAATTGTCTGACAGGAGGAGAGTGTACTGGGCCAATACCTGGTTAGTATTCGATAAAGACAAATCAGACTGAATGCCTGGGGGTTTTGTAAAATCATAGAATGAGGAATCAGTGTGGAAATGTTTCAGTAGTGAGTAGATGAGTGGAGCTTGTGAATAATACAAATACCCTTAGGAATATTAATTTTTAATAAAAGGGTTGTTTGTTTCTCAGTATATTTTTCTAATTACATTTGGAATAGCTAGCGATAACTTACATAAAATGCAATTATAAAATCATAGTTGATTATTAATTCATAATTTTAATATTTTATTTAAAAAAAAGCAGAATAGATACCTGGAACACTGAGTTGTTGGCTAGAGGCATTCTCCACATTAGCATCTTGCAGAATATTTTTAAAACATCAGTTTCCCTCTCAGTAAACTTAAGTTATTAATGAGGAATATGCTTCTAGTGGTTCTTGGTTGGGAAGAGAAATCAGTGACTACTGACATGTGCCAATTAAAATCTGATTTTCCCAGGCCTACCTAAAATGGGAGTCAGTGTGCCAAGAAGTTGATGGAAGGGCTCCATTTGGAAAGGGACCCTGTGGAAGGTTTCAACTAACTTCAAAATTAATTTCTTATCACCATCATTAGTTCATAAACCCAAACTATTACAAACATTTGGGGCATCAGCCGTGATTCCCAGGGTTTGCCTTACACAAGAGCTGTATCCTTTCTCTACTGGGGATGGAGAAATGTACTGGAGAAGCAATTTGTGCTACATTCATACTAAAGGAATTTATAGTTTCTGCAATGAAACGAGCCTCCCTTTACATGAGCTGGATATATAATTGGTTGTCAAGCCCTACTCTAAATCCTTTAAGGGCCAAACCCTGCTCACTCGTTGAAGTCAACAGGGCTACTGGCATGTGGAAGGTGAACAGATGTGGTCCTGAAATTACAACACATCTGCAAAATGGGAATAATGATACTGACCTCCTTTGTAAAGTGCTTTGAGATCTACTGATGAAAAGCATTATATAAGAATTGGGTATTATTATTCTGGCTTAGATGTGAGGGTTTTTGCAGAGAATATTGGAAAAGCTTACGCCTGGGCTTCAATGACTACCTCTTGCATGCGAGTTGGTTGCAGATAATGTTCTTCAGTATTTCAGCCTTGCCATTCTTTTAACCTTCAGATACAGAGCTACTCAAAGAAAAAAACCACAGCCTCTTCTAACTAAATTATCTCCATGTATTCATCTGCCATTATGTTAATGCAATGCGAAGCTCAGCAGATGGCACAAAGTAAATTATGCGGGGGGAGGAAGGGAAAGCAAAATTGACCTTTTGAGGACTTACTGTTATTCCACATCATAGTTTGAAAGAGAAAGTTTCAAGTCCTGTTTAAAGTCATTTAGGTGATGTAAAGGGAGACAGAGTAGGCACAGAGATGACAATATTAACGCTCCTGGGGGTTGAATGTTTGTGATGTTATTTACCTGCACATTTGTTGAAAGAGCCCAGCGTATCCCGCACAAACACTCTTCCCAGTGCGAAGGACATCCTTTGGCTCACAAGACCGCTGGCCTTTGTTATGGAAGCCCGCAACATCATATTCTGGAGAAATGAAGACAAAGTAAAGTTCCTCCAAAAGCCTGGTGCAAAGGGATTGACCAGCAATAGAAAATGTTTAGATTATTTTCATCTCCAAGAAGCACAAACAAAGAGAAATGATCTGTAGTAGGAGCTGTACAAAGATGTTTCCTCTGTAAATGTCTGCTTTGGGTTCTCTCTGCATGCATCTCCTAAGGAACTAAGTTGCAAACCTAGGCTCTGATTCTGCAGTCAGATCCAAATGATCCAGATCCAGATACTTATTTTTGTGCAGAGTCAATGTGTCTCCTTAAGGATCCATCTCCATACAGCTCCAATTGCAGGATCATGGCAGTAAAGGGTAAAATGTAAAGTCCTCAGTATCAGAGAAAAATCCTTGAAAGTATATAATCAATGAAAAACATGGAACAGTTTGTTGTGAGTGCGTCACACATCAATGTGGGTAGAGCTGGGTAATTGTCAACCTTTCCATGGCACCAAAACTATTCATGAATTTGGATCAAATTTGGCAAATTTTTGCCCTCCCAAAATAGATTTTTTTTTTAAAGTCAAAATAGTTCATTTGAATCATTTTGAAACAAATCTGTTGAAAGATGTTTTGTTTAGAAATTTATATATATAATGTGAAAAACACTCAAACTAAATGAAACACTGAAACCAATTAGTTCTGGATCATTTTTGAGTGTTTTTCCCTTTTGTGTTTTTTGTTTTGTTTTTAGCCTGAAAAATGTTAATTTTTTTTTCTTTTTGGTTCAGCCACCAAACTGTAAAATCAATGATTTGCTCAGTGCTAAATGTGGGCAGGGAATTTATAGTTTGAGCTGCAGGAAATAATATTTTCAAAATAAATACAAAAAAAGAAACAAAGGAGGGTTTATTCCAGGCAGAGCTAGAGAAAATGGCCCAGGAAAGTTAATTTTAATACCTAGTAACCTTGACTATGGCCATAAGTCTTTATAAAATATGAACATATTTTTCTGACAAAGGGCTAAGGAGTGCCATCAGCACGCTTGTAACATTCCTCCTTCCTTGAATGCTGTTCAGGAGAAGAGAGCCTGCGAATGCTGCATAGACTGATGAAATGCTGCAACTTGACTTTCATCTGAAAGACTCCATTAATGTAAGTGCCTTTAAGTCTGCTCCTGAGGGCACAAGAGAAGGAAAGCTCTAGAGCAGTGATTTCCAAAGGCTCCTTAGTGATCTGTGGAGCACTGGCTGTTGGGATACAGAGAGAGCTGGTCACATGGTACTGGCTCCTTGTTTCCAGCTGCTAAAGTGCATGAGACGACACAGCTAAAAATACATGCAGTGCTTTTTCATAGAGGGATGATACACAATCATGGACAGGAATGGAGATGGCCCATGCAGTAATGGATGGGAGGCGAGATGTTCAGGAGATGCTCTCTTTTTTAAAATGTGGGCCAAACCATGACACAGTTTGTAACAGCTGCTCTACAGGATCCCCTTTAGAAGAATGAAATGTGCCAATCTAAAGGTCATCTACTAGCCAGAACTTGACACTGATTTAAATTCTGATTCCAAATTGTAATCCATTGTGTGCAAAGGGGAAGTCGGAGAGTCTGCCCTCTTGCATGCCCATCACCAGGGAGGGTGGAAAGGGAACTGGGACAAAGAGCTGTGAAACAGGGTGGTGGGAATAGCACATAACAGTGCATCAGAGAATATCCTAAGAATATGAATGGGAATAAATGGATTCCCAGGTACTATAAATCAAGCAAGTTGTTCTGATGGGATCTTCAGTTATAAGAGCATTTGTTAGTTTTGTCCTACAATGAACCTCAGAACAGAGAGATTGATTAAAAACTTTATAATCCATCTCTTTCCAGCCTCCTCCTTGTTATACAGAAGAATCCTCATCTTTTGCTAAATTATAGTATTTGTTTAACATGTGATATGTTCTCCTACACTTTTAGGAGGATGGACTCTATGATCAAATACAGCTATTCGATCTCCATACTGTATGATTTTAATTGGCATAGCTATGTATAAACATGTCAATTAAATAGGTGCCTGAATTATTAGAGGCCCACTGGAATGCACTGTGGTAGCATGACTCAGTTTCTCTGTTTCATGAAATGCTTAAAAATAAGCAATGTATAAATAACAGGCATGTCATCTAAGAGTGAATATAAGAGGGGTGTATGAACCCAACACTGATTCACTGGGGTCTCTAAGAGCCTGAGCCCAGTTAGGCAACAGGGTGGCAGCTGGAGGGAGCTAAGCATAATTGGTGATCAAATGCACCTGGGGAGGAGCACAGGGCAGTGGGGAAAAGGCCAGGGATGACACCTGGGAGAGGTAGCTGGGAGTTTTATCTTCTGGACTAAAGGCAGCAAGAAATTTGGGAGGCCTTGAGCCAGAACCAGAGGGTTCTGAGCTAGGAGGAAGCCTGGGGCCAGAGCTAGGTTGTCCTGAACCAGGAGGAAGTTAGAGGCAGTTGAAGCCCCAGAGGCAGTAATGATAAAACATAAAGCCACTTGGATTGAAGTTTGAGAGGCTGCAGAGAGAGATGAAAAGGAACTGTGTAGTGCCTCTCTACGTAATAGATGCCAGAGGAGCTGGCTCTCTAAAACTTCACAAACCAGAAGGGCCTCCCCGACTCTATTTTAAATGTCTTGATTTGTAAGCCAATCTCATGTCTTTCTGGGGTTTGACTCATAATTTTTGAACAAGTGGGGTTGGCAGCTACATTATTTATTATGGTGCCAGTTGACTGCACAAATCTACAATGTATATTTTAAAATGTAATTCAAGTGGAGTTGAGGAAAACATTTTTCCTTATTTTAAGGCAGGTTCAGTTCAGTAGAACCTCAGAGTTACGAACACTTTGGGAACGAAGGTTATTCGTAACTCTGAATAAAATGTTACGATTGTTCTTCCAAAAGTTTACAATTGAACATTGATTTAATACAGCTTTGAAACTTTACTATGTAGAAGAAAAATGCTGCTTTCCCTTTATTTTTTTTAGTAGTTTGTTTAATACAATACTGTATTTGCTTTTGTGTGTGTGTGTGTATGTCCTGCTACCTGATTGTGTACTTCCAGTTCAAAATGAGGTGTGTGGTTGACTGGTCAGCTCGTAACTCTGGTGTTCCACTGTATTGTGCAGTTTTTTGTACCAGTGGTAAATCTACTTTGCACCACTGAGGACTGGGAAACTCCTGCTCTGGTGGTGCTTACTTCTTGGCATGGGTGGCTGCAGCACATTTGTTGCCAGAAACAGACCTTTACTGGACATTCTGTGTTCCAGTATGAACAGGCTTCATGCTGAGGTTTTTAGTTACATGTTTTCGGTAGAAGAATACATTTGGTCTATAAATCTGGGTGAGAGAGAGGGAGTTAAACATGCCCTTCTCTTGGGCCCTGATCCTGCAGACAGCTAGTGCCACTTACTTCAATGAAGTTGTGCAGGTAAGGATTGCTCGTGTGCTTTGCAGGGTCAGAGATGGGTTGCAGACACAGGACTTAACTTCCTGGCAAATTAAACACTTAAAGAATCACACGTATGTTACAGAAAGTAGCTGAAAAAGAATGTTTATGACACTTTGTTGAGCATGTACGCTCTCTTCTGCATGTCTCTATCCACTCGTGAAATGCGTATGAAAAAACGGGAGCCCACTGTTTGTAAATGGCTGTCATCTGCCTTATTTGTTCAAGGCCAGAGTCTGTCCAGCCCATACTTGTGTGGTCCACGTAAAGGTCAGGCAGAACTGCAGCCCCTAGTAGAGTGGGGAGGGACAGGCACAATGTGAGATCATGGCTTTTCTCTCTCCCTTCTCCCCCTGCCCCTCAGAATAAATGTGTGCAAGCTAGCAGAGCTGGCCAGCACCAGGGGAGAGGCTACATGTCACAATCATGGTCTTACTGATGTTACAACCTAGCATTTTTGATGCTGCAGTCACTGGCATGGTGGTGACTTGTGCTGTGGCATCTCTGAATAACTCAGGTGGGAAACTCAGGCTTGTCACATAGGAGGAAATCACTGACACATCACCCTGGTGGAAACTGGCAGGGATGGGAGAGGAAGTACAGAAATATAGATAGCGTGATAACCTCTCAATAGAGTTCTGGATAGTGACGGCAGACTTTATTTATCCAGAATTAATTGTGGGCTCCCCTTCTCCTCCCCCTCATGTGCCCCCTACAAACCTACTCACAACATGCAATCACAGTATAATGATAGTGACAGCTGCAGCATTGTCTGCTAAATCTGTGGGAATCCAGGATCTCAGCCTACCTATGTGATGGCATATCCACATCCAAATGGCTCTGACTTTCTCCAGATCAGTCCGGGCTTCTCGGAGCAGGACTTTCACCAGTTCCTCTATGCTGTTCTTGACACTCACCTGTTTTTGTACGGAATAAGATTAGAGGGTTCAAGTGAGAAAATACTAGGAGGTAGGATGTCCCCCTTTTTCTGCCTTCCTGTTGAAGTCATAGGGGCCCCTCTATGACATTGCTTTTGTTTTTGCATGCCTGGCAGCGCCTCTGATCATTTCTGCACAGCTCTCGATGGGCAGTACCAGCACCTACTCTGTAACAACTGTCTTTTGAGTTTGCTCATTCCCTGATTTATTGGAAGCTCTCTTGGTGAGAGACTTCAATGCTCATGAGACTAGTTCCTTTTAAAGGCAACGCAGATTAGGATTATTGTGGGCCAGACATATTTAACCTTCATGGCAAAGATCAACTTTTCATCACAGAATAGCCACCCTTACCAACCAGTCAAAGGACATTATGCTTATCACCGCCTTCACAAAGCATATTTTGCTTTTAGACCCACAAAATCTTCATCGATGTCACTGTTTGTTGTAAGAGCCAATAGTCATATATCACCACTGGTATTCCCCATCATCCCCTGCACACACTCTGATTTCTATTGTCTCTTAACAAAGCAGCTATGTGTTGTTTTTAAACTTGAGCTTCATAGAATCATAGAATATCAGGGTTGGAAAGGACTTCAGGAGGTCATCTAGTCCAACCCCCTGCTTAAAGCAGGACCAATCCCCAATTAAATCATCCCAGCCAGGTCTTTGTCAAGCCTGACCTTAAAAATCTCTAAGGAAGGAGATTCCACCACCTCCCTCCTAGTGAATAAGTTTTTCCTAACATACAACCTAAACCTCTCCCACTGCAACTTGAGACCATTACTCCTTGTTCTGTCATCTGCTACCACTGAGAACAGTCTAGATCCATCCTCTTTGGAACCCCCTATCAGGTAGTTGAAAGCAGCTCTCAAATCTCCCCTCATTCTTCTCTTTTGCAGACTAAATAAGCCCAGTTCCCTCAGCCTCTCCTCATAAGTCATGTGCCCCAACCCCCTAATCATTTTTGTTGCCATTCGCTGGACTCTTTCCAATTTTTCCACATCCTTCTTGTAGTGTGGGGCCCAAAACTGGACACACTACTCCAGATGAGGCCTCACCAATGCCGAATAGAGGGGAATGATCATGTCCCTCGATCTGCTGGCAATGCCCCTACTTATACAGCCCAAAATGCTACTGATGACTCATCTGAAGTGATGGAAATTCAAAGCTGTAAGTCCACATTGAGAGTGATTGATATTTTTGGTCATACTTTTTCCTGAGTAGGCTATTCCATAGTTGAAATGGCCAGGGAAAGGTATTTTCAGTGTAGTTTTGGGGCAGAAGTTCTGTAAGCCTAGGTCAGACTGAAGGACATCATCACCTCATTCCCCTTTGGAGCACCTTGGTCTCCCAGGGAGCGAGCTCCTGAATGGCTGAAGAGAGTGTGGTCTTGTAGGAAGACTGAGTTAGATGAGACGTACCTTTGATGCATAGGCATCAAGTTTCTCAAATTGCTGCAGGTCTAATGTCATGGATTTCAGACCGGATTTGTCCCATGGATATGCTGGAAACAAACATGGAACAATGATTCCAGAAAGGAGAGGCTTTGTAACTGGCCAAACATCAGAGCAAGAGCAATCAGCAGAGTCTCCCACCCACTGACTGAACTTGCTGTGTGTGCATCAGATGACACTTGAATGGGACCCTCCTGGTTTGTAGGCATCTGCTTTATCAGTTCCTCCCATCCAAGCCAGTCAGATGTAGTGTGCATGTCTAAGCTGGGAGTTCCTCTTTGCATATTTTGCACAACATAAACTGCACAGAAAAATCTGACAGTAAAAATAGGGTCTGATGTCCAATAGGTGTCCAATCTGATAACACTAGAATATCAGGCCTAGAGGGGTCAAATAGTATTCATCAAGAGCTAGCTTCTGATATCCATAGTCCTCAAGTAGTCTCAATAAAATATATGGCACTATTTGCCTGATAAAGGCTCCGATCCTGCAAAGCACAGAAGTAACTTTACTCATGGAAGTAGTGCCAGTGAAATCAATGCGGTTACTGCTGTGAGTAAATTCATTGATACATATAAGCCTTTGCAGAATTGGGATTTAAGATTCTACTCAGCAGGGGAAAGGGAATAAGAAATTAGCCCTAAATTTATGACTACTGTAATATTTTCAAATGAATTATTCTAATATCTCCCCTTATTTCACCAAGTATATACATCTCATTGAATATTCCACACATAATCACTTATTCAATGGATAGCACCCCAAAATTCATTTGAATAGTGAACAAAAATCTTTTTTTTTTTCTGCAACCACCACTAAGCAGGCCATTCTAGCAAGTCAAAGCTATAAGAATCCTGCCCTCTGCGATACTGGGATTAAGAGATTCTTCCAGATATTGCTTTATGGCTGTTAAATTGCAGGGAGGCAAAAGGGAAGGGGGAATAAAAAGGATAATAAGAGTTTAAATTTTTATTGTGTGAATTCTGAGTGCCAATAAATAGCAAGGGAACTGCTTAAAGTGTAAGGGTTGGTAACCTCAGCAACCCAGCTGTGGTGGCATGAAGAAAGACTAGGTTATGTTACCAAACGGGTGGAGAACCAGGGATGTGGAACTGTTACTCTATATGTATTGCTGTGCCGCTGGAGGTGAGGGTCATCTGTCAAGAGCAAGGACTGAACCGGTGACTTCAGGATCACAGAAGCATGAGCCTTTACTGCCTGAGCTGAAATACACAGCTCTTACAGCCTGCCTGTATTAGTCTGATCAATCTTTATCTGTGGCCTAGGCACCACTAGAGGGGGATGGAGCACCACATTGAGCAGACATGAGTGGTTACATAGGGTACGTCTACACTACGAGATTAATTCGAATTTAGATAATTCGAATTTGGGAAACAGATTGTATAAATTC
Organism: Terrapene triunguis; assembly: GCF_002925995.2. Classification (NCBI taxonomy): domain Eukaryota; kingdom Metazoa; phylum Chordata; order Testudines; family Emydidae; genus Terrapene; species Terrapene triunguis. The sequence goes on along the minus strand of NW_020665188.1, from coordinate 3,234,599 downwards.
GATTGTGCGCGGCCACACTAAGCACATTAATTCGGTTTTTAACCACATTAATTCGGTGGTGTGCGGCCACACTACCCCATTAATTTTAACCACATTAATTCGGTGGTGTGCGGCCACACTACCCCTAATTCGAATTAACAAAATCGATTTTGGTGCTACTCCGCTCGTCGGGGTGGAGTACAGAAATCGATTTTAAGTGCCCTTTAATTCGAAGTAACTGGCTCCGTTGTGTGGACGGGTTAAGGATTAATTCGGATTAACGCAGCTAAATCCGAATTAAAGTCGTAGTGTAGACCAGGCCATAGAGAGCACTTGTTAGCTCCCATCTGCAGGAGCACCATCAATGGAAGGCAGGCAGGAATGACTGTCCCCAGGCCATCCCAGTCAGGCAGGGGCTGCCAGAACAGGCTGCCTTCTGTGAGGTGATGTGTGAGTACAACCCCTTCTGCATTAGGAGATAGCTTCATCTGCTACTAAAGTGCTCTGTGCAGGTTCTAGCATCGACACTCCTAACGCTGGGATAGCTGCTATCTCAGACATTGGCTTGTTTGCTGCAACCTTTGACTCCTGCAAGTGGAAGCCATAAGACCACCCTTCAGGATGGATGGCCGCAAGTAGAACTCAGTGAGACCTCTTAGTGGACTCGTGTCTAGTCCTTTGGGAAACTGGGGCGGTCTTCTCTTGGCTCTGGTTTAAGGCTAAGAAGTAAACTGGTTTCCTTAACCTTAGTGGAAAGTGTGCTCCCAAGCTGGATCTGGTTAATGGAAGCGTCTCTGTTCTCAGAAGCTCCCACCCCCACTGGCCAATTACGTGAGCAGAAATCTCTGAGCCTGGATTCCTCAATATTCCCCCAGACTTAGTTCAACAGCCTTCATTGTAATGGGAGAGCCAGCCAGTCAATTCAATCACAAGCAACAGGCATCTTCTGTTACCTACTGGGCCAAATTTGCCTAAAACAGTGTGGGAGCGCACATCATCTGTTTCTCTAACAGGCTTGTTTGTTTATCTAGCTTTTCACTGAAAAGGGGCTATTACAGTGACCTAAAGAGAGATAAAGCAGATTTACACATTTGAAAGGTTCTTATTCTATTCAGCTCTGAAAATTACATCTTGCCTTTTGGGAGCCGAATGGGTTTTTAAAATTGGTTATCAGTTTTCGTCTTTGTCAGGTTATAGCTGCAAAGGCTCCCCACAGACACCGAATCCACAATAACTCATGCAGTCCGACACTATTACCTTGGCAGTTAGAAATGTGTAGCAGGCCCATTTGCAAAGCAGACTTCTCAGTTATGTTGCACATGCAGTCTGTCTAAAACACGCATGACATTCACCAAACGATCCTGACTTCGAATCCCAGACAATACAGCGTGCAAAGCAAAGTATAGAGTGACAGAAATGAAATCATTCATTTGCTGTCACTGTACTTCGATATAGTTGTTTTTAGCCAGTACCACATCATTTCTGTGATCAACGTGAGTCTTATTTCTAAAACCGAATGTGTGTCCCGTTGGGGGTGCTCACTGCAGTGAGGAAACTAAGCTGTGCTAATCACAGAAAGCTACAATACAGCAGATAGTTACCATGCAGGTCTTTTCCACCAGGCAGGGGCACTCTGCTCTTCCCGTTCTCTTGAAAACCTAGAAGGTTGCCAAAATTGAGGTGAGATAAACAGTAGAGAAGTAGAAAAGGGTAGAGAAAGTTAGTGTGTCTCTGTGGAATACATGGAGGGTTGAAAAACAGGCTTTTATTTCCTTGTCTTTAGCCCTATGGTTCATATCACATTGCATACAGCCCATGAGGGAGGGATGGAAGCAGCACAAGATAGAGATGAGTAGAGAGCGCTTCCCCTCCCACCAGTCCTATGACCATGAAGGTACCAGATAGCACATTCACAGTCAGATGTCTTCTATAGTAGGCTGAAGGCTGGGAACATTGTGCTCCATCTTGCCAGCAAGCCAGCCAAATGGCTCACTGTATGGAAGAAATTCAAGTGTGTGTTTCGGCGAGATCTTAGCTTGTGTTAACACCTGCAGCACAGTTATTAAATGATACCTTCCCAGAGCGAGCTACAGATCAGCTGGAGCATGTTTTAGGGGTGGTGCAGCCACCAGAAGGTCACCAAATGTGAGATATCTGTAGTTCTGGAGGAGGCCTCACCCCCACAAAGAAAAGGATTTTGTTCTCACTACCAACTGCTCCTCTTGATACAAGACCCAAGAGCTGGCAGAGCACAACCAGCATCTGCCCAGCAGGGAGTCTGGCACATGTCCACCTCTAAGTAGCACAGTCATCATCTGAACTCAGCTGCTGGCAGCCTCTCCAGTGCCCCAAGAAGGCAGGCCCTGTAATGGGAGATGTTGGGCCAAACTTATGGCTGGAGCAACTCCACTGAAGCTGGACTAGTGTTTCCACTCTTACAAAATACGCTGTAACCAAGCAGCCTCACCTTTGTTATCCAGGCCTGTCAGACTGGGCAGCTTGCGGACTCCTGCAATAACCCCCAGACAGAATTAGTCAAGAGTTACCAGTGGAAGAAAACTTCACCCGTCATCCCGGTAACCTGTCCCTAAACACCTCTGTGAGCACCACAGGCTCCATCTCATTCCTATTAAAGCCCATGGAATGTCTTAATTTGCCCTCAGTGGGTTCAAGCCACAGATGCACTGAGCATTTTCTCCTTTCCTCATGGAGGCTGCCACCCAGGCATACTGTCCTGATCAGCCCAGTTAATGCTGTTATATTGATCAGAATGTAGAGGGTGTTGGACCTCTATCAAGGCTACTTCCAGTCAGGAAAAAGTGCATCTGTTCCTCTCTTTAACTGAGTCTAGGTCAGCCTGTGTCTGCTTTGTGAGCTGGGAAAATATTGAACAGATGGACTTGGATTGCCATTTTATTTGCTATTGGGTACTACAACAGTAATGGTACCTTACGTTTCAATAGTTCTTTTCTTGAAGAATTCCAAAATGGTTTATCCGGTGTGTTCAAAATTCATGTACACCCTTCCAGCCTCAATGATCTGCTGGCTTCAAAGGGTGTAAATAAGGGTAAAATGTGATAGTGTTTGACTACAGAAATCACTTTGCCCACTACTAAAATGCAGCCACCTCTGGGGCCAAAATACAGGTGCCATTCTGCACCAATAGCACTACGCAACAGTCCTGGCAAGGGGAATACACAGGAATCACATAGGAATGCTTGAGATTGATTGTAGTGGGAGTGGCTGATCTAGCTAAATTTGTATAGGCCTTTCCATTTCAATCCTCCTGTTTTGGGTTGTGCATAACTTTCTGAAACTTTCAACTATTGGGCTGAAATTTCCCATTTGGTCTTCAAAGCTGAAACTTTGTTTTGTTTTAAATGTAAGTAAAAATGGTTTAGGTTAATCCATTTTTAAGTATGAGGGATTTGAAAAGGGAACCATACACTTTTATATCTTTTTTTTTTTTAATTATTTTTTAAGTTATAAAGCAGCTGGCGGTTGGAAACTTCAATGCAGCATGGAAGTAGTGGTTACTGAGGGGAACTGTCATTGGGTGTTCCTGTGACTGTTAGTTTGGATTTGACTGAGTTATGAACTTTGGAAAATCACACTTTGAGCAGTGTCATCTTTCCGTTACTTTCATCATTGATATGCACAGACAACAGGTTTAACACTGTGGTAACCAAATGAGCCCCGCTTCTCCCTGCTCTCTAGGGCAGCTGATATGCCATATCTTAGCTGGCCCAAATGTTTTAAAACAGTGATGTACCTTTCCCAAGGGAGAATTTCTTGAACAGCTGTGGGGTGGTATTTCTAGGATGTACCTCGACAGTCACATGAGTTCCTGCAACAAACAAAGAGTCAGAAGTGGGCAAGGAATGAAAAAGCAACCAGCAAGTGAAAACATATAAGACTGAAAATATCAAAGATTACTCTTCCAAGTGAAAACCACATTCATTAATATTGTACCAATACTAAACTAACTCATAGGGCCTCCACTTCTGCCTTTCTACGTTAACATCCCTCTTGTCCAACTTTCCCTCCCCTGCCTGTTTCTTCTCTATTTGAAAACCAGAATGTCCTTAGTGGGCTGGTGCCTCAGTGCAAACGATTTGTCCACATGCCTACCATGAAGATATATTTGTTCTGTTATTTTTAAATGAAGTGTACAGGTTTGCAGCACTATGGACGGAAGAAGAGGTAAAACAGTGAAATAAGCAAATCAAAAATGATCCTATGCACTTCAGATTCCTGGTGTAACAGATATTAAAACGTTCCCCGGCCTCTCTCCCCTTAACAATGAATTGGAAATGGAGTCAGAATTCTAGGAGTGCATATCTTGGTTTGAAGATGGTGTTGTGTTGTGTGTTTCAATTAAAAAACTAGAATGATATAAAAGTAACATTTGCAGTATTTTTGTAGCCGTGTTGGCCCCAGGATATTAGAAAGACAAAGTGGGTGAGGTAATATCTTTTATTGGACCATCTTCTGGTGGTGAAAGAGACAAACTTTTGAGCTACACAGAGCTCTTCTTCAGGATTAAATGGATTAAAAACTGGCTAACTAAGGACTCAAAATGTAGTTGTAAAAGGGGAATCATCATCAAGTGGGTGTGTTTCTAGTAGGGTCCCACAGGGATTAGGTCTTGGCCCTACTCTGTTTAACATTTTTATCAATGACCTGGAAGAAAACATTAAAATCTTCGCTGATAACATTTGCAGATGACACGAAAATTGGGGGAGTGGTAAATAATGAAGAGGGCAGGTCACTGACTTAGAGCAATCTGGAACGCTTGGTAAACTGGGCACAAGCTAACAATATGTTTCCATACAGCTAAATGCAAAAGTATAAATCTAAGAAAAAAGAATGTAGGCCATAGTTACAGGGTAGGGAACTCTGTCTGGGAAGCAATGACTGAAAAGGACATAAGCCACCAATATGAGACTATGGCCAAAAAAGCTAATGCAATCCTTGGATGCATAAACAGGGGAATCTCGAGTGGGAGTGGAGAGCTTATTTTACGTCTGTATTTCGCACTGGTGTGACTGCTGCTGGAATACTGTGCCCAGTTCTGGTGCCCACTATTCAAGAAGGATGTTGATAAACTGGAGAGGGTTCAGAGAAGAGCCATGAGAATGATTAAAGAAGTAGAAAACATGCCTTATAGGACAGACTCAAGGAGCTCAATCTATTTAGCTTACCAAAGAGAAGATTTAGGGGTAACTGGATCACAGTCTGTAAGTAGCTACATGGGGAGCAAATATTTTAATAATGGAATCTTTTATCTAGCAGAGAAAGGTCTAAGATGATCCAATGGCTGGAAGTTGAAGCTAGACAAATTCAGACTGGAAATATGGTGTAAATTTTTAACGACGAGAGTAATTAACCATTGGAACAATTTACCAAGGTCATGGTGGCCTGTTCATCACTGCCAATTTTTATATAAAGATTGGATGTTTTCCTAAAAGCTCCGTTCTAGGAATTATTTCGGGGAAGTTCTCTGGCCTTTGCTGTACAGGTCAGACTAGATGATCACAATGATCCCCTCTGGCCTTGGGATCTATGAAGATCAATAATGGTACAATAATGACCTTGCAGGAAAGCATTATGCTGTACTGATCATGCAGTATTGTGACCTCAGGGCTCAACACTCAAGATTTAGGCCAGAGTTACACTATAAACATTGCTGACATAGCTTATTTTGGCCGTCAGGGGTGTGAAGAGGTGTGGCAACAAAAGCCCTTAGTGTAGACAGCTGTACTTTTGCCAGTATAGCTTATTTTGCTCAGAAGGTGGCATGTGCTGGAATGAGTTCTACCAGCAAAGCTGCACTTGGTTGGTCTGAGCGGTGTCCTCACTAGGAGTGCTGTGCTGGCATAGCTATACTAGAAATGCTTATTTGCAAAAATAACCCACTTTGGAAAACAAAAAAAAGTTGATACAAAATTTCTACAGAAAGTTTTAAAAAGCAAAAAATCAGTTTTGAAAACCAATGGAATGAAAGTCTCTGAAGTGTTTGTGATTTTTTATTATTATTATTATTATGTATTATTTATTAACATCATCGTCCCTAATCAAGACCCACTTTTTTAAGGACCAAGAAGACTTTAAATATCAATTTTAGCATAGAACAGATGTACAGGATGAATCAAACCTAAGATAGCCCCGTTATAAAATGTAAAGAAATAATTTGAACCAACGGACAAACTCTTGTTACTTTCCTTGTTCTCTTAAGGTCTGCTCTACACCAGGAGGGTTTTGCTGGTGGAGTTATGCCAATATAGTTCTACCAACAAAAGCCTCTAGTGGGGATGCAGTTAAAGTGGTATGAAAGGGCTTATACCAGTATAGCTTATGCTGCTTTGGGGAAACAGCATTAGCCATATTGGTATAAGTGCAGTTATGTCAATAAAAAGCCATCTACACCAGCTTAGCTATGTCAGGTTTAAAAAAAAGCCATACCCTTAACCAACAGCAATACTGGTAAAACTTTTAATTGTAGACCAGGCTCAAGATTGAAAGAATTGTCCAGTGACTCTTCAAATTCTTCATCTTTTGCAGTCTGATTATAAAAAATTCTCATATTTGTCTCTTGCTGTGGTGATCTGGGCAAGTTTTCTCTCATACGAGCATAAATAAGAGATGAATGCTGCATTGCTACAGAAAATCAGTGTTCACTAGGTTACCACCTACCTTCATTGGTGTAGGAAGTAATGACTGGTGCCTGCTCGTCAGGCTGCATCTGAATTGGCTGGCCTGTTTATATGAAGAAAACATCCCCGTGACTAGAATAAAATGGAATTTTCTCATCCTAGAGCAATGGGCACCAACGCCAGAACCAGGTTAAATCTATAAATGTGGCGCACCAATGAGCTAAATGGCACTGAGATTCCATTCTATAGATTTTATAGCTTGTAAGGCAAATTGATACAGCAGAGCTCAATATTCTATGTGCTGTGTGAACCAATTCCTGGGCTTCAAATGCAAGTGGAGTGAACAAGGGAGTGCTAGTTGGGAATAGTCCATGCAATTCAGGCAGTAGGGGCAAGACCCTGCTGAGGAAGTAGGGAAGGAAGGAGAACTCTCTGGAGAGGCATGACTGGCATCAACTGAATTCTGTTTTATTGAAATGTATCATACTTGCATAAATAGTCTAGGTCAGTGTTTCTCAACCTTTTCAGATTGGAAACCTCATATTTGAAGTCAAAAATTTGCACTCCCCTCTTACATTTACTATATGAGTAAAACATGTATCAATAATTAGTATGTGTGTGTTTCAGTAGGCTGACAGAATAAATGACCTTGAAATGGAAGAGGTGCGCAGGGAGTGGGGAGTGAGATTTTCTTTGCTTCAGATTGTAATAAAGTTTTGAATGTCTTGTGACCCCCTGATTGCCTTTCATGAGCTCTCTAGGGGCCACACCCCATCTCTTGAAAAACACTAGTCTAGTGGTAAGGACCTGGACTGGGTGGCAAGAGACCTGCGTTCTGTTCCCAGCTGCATAACCTTGAGTAACCTCCTCTCCTTTTGTTTGTGTAGATTGTAAGTTCTGTGGGGCAGGGACTGTCTCTCACCATGTGTGTGTACAGCACTGAGCAGAATAGACCCTGATCTCAGTTGCAGCCCCTAGGTGATGTGGTAATACACACGTTACTAAAAAACATTAATCTATCCCACAGGGCTGCAATGACATTAAGCTAGCACAGTCAGCAAATGCCATTTAACACTGAGCAATATCTTGCATATGGCCTTGGACATTAGAACCTGATTCACTGAGGATGAACATTGGCCATGACACTGGGGTTATCCCTTACTGTTTTTCAGAAAGTGTCATGGGATCTGTGTCCCGACAGCAGAAGGAACTTCACTTTAACAGCTCATTTGAAAGGCCAGATACTTTTCGTAATTCACTTTACTTTTCGTAAAGCTGACATGGATCAGGCCTGTGAATTATGAGATCTTGATGCACTGTATGTGGCAGGAGTGTGGTTTTTTTTAATGTGGTTCAATCTCAGTTAATGTCATACCGTTTGTAAATATTGCAGCAGCACCAGCTGCTCCATGGTGTCAGAGTCCTCATAAAGACAGGAATGTGGCTGATTAAAGTGAATTTATTAACCCCTTTGGTGCTGGTGCATTAAGAGCTGGCTATTCCTTTTGGCATCAGAAAGTCTTAATTACCTTCAAGAGGACTCATCTTGTGTCCTGAAGGCAGGCTAGAGGAAAATGTATTGATACTCCGATTTACACTGAACTACTAGAGGTACTTCAGTTAACTCCGTGTGATGGGTAATTAATTCTGTCCCTTCTAGTCCTGGTGAATTTCCTGATCTCCACTACGTAGCTGTTGTTGAAAACCCTCTCAGGCATGAAGGAAGAGCATGTTAAGGCTCTAAAGATATTAATATTTATCTGCTTTTCTTATTTGTCATCTGTCTGTCTGATATGGTCAAAGACAATTACTGACAGTACCTTGCCACAAGATATTGCTTGCTTGCTTACTGTCTATGGGCTGAATCTGCTCCCATTAATTGCAGTGGGAGCTGGATCAGAACTCACATTAAGCAATGCATCAGTAACATAAAGGGTTTTCATATAGGGGTTATTAGTAGTTCTGTGGAAGCAAAACTTTGTTTCTTTCACTTGCCTTTCTTCACTAGAGACCAAATTATATTTTCATACGGGCAAAAATGAGGTTGATTGGTGGCCTGAGCTCATTCCCTAGGGGCTGCTTATGTTCCATAACAAATCCAGGGCACAGTTTTGTATAACTGGTGGTATCCTCTTAAGAGAGGGACTAGTGGGAGGGGTTATAGGTCAGATAAGAAGTGGATTGGCTGAGCTATATGGAAGCTCAGGACTAAGGGACAGATTGTTCCTCATGTCAAAAACAACTGTGCAGAGGACTGGAAAGTTTGGGAGGATCCTCCCATGCAATTTGCACCCAACTTTTCCATTAGCGGTTGAAGCGATGAGGGATTCACCTTTTCAATAGGACAGGGTTTTCTGCCTCCACGCACCATGAACTACATGGGTGCCGGGTAAACTAAGAGCTCTGTGCGACTGTTAATACTGCCTCAGGCTGTGTTAGCTTTCAGGAGGATTCTTTATTGGTTATAATAGAATCAGAGAAACGTAGGGCTGGAGGGGACCTCCAGAGCTCGCCTTGTCCATCCCCCATGCTGAGGCAGGGTTACGTATATGATAACTATGATGCATGTATGCAATAGTGTGCCCAGCACCTAGCCATCCCACTATATTCCCGGCACATGCACACACACATCCTCACCTCCAGTGGCTCCAGGTGATAGCTAGAGGCAGAAAGGTGGCACTCCCCCCCATTACGCATGGGCACAGGGAGACCCATGTCTGAATGGAGCCTCCCTGTGCACATCACCCAGACACAGTAGGGCCTGGAACGGAACGGGCTGTGATAAGCACATTGTTAGTGTGCAGAGCCATAGCTGTGTAGTGGCAGCCTGCAAAGCATCTCCAAGCACTCTGCCTGGCTCCAGCCAGCTCTACGATGCCCTCACTATCACTTGCCCTACGTTCTCACCTACAAAATGAGAGGGCAGAGAAGACAACGTACCAGGAAGGCCATTCCCTCTGGGTTGCTGCGATCTGTCGTTTCCATTTCCATCGCTTTGAAAACCTACATAATGACAAGCATGGGCATGAGAGTCAGACAATATCATTCACGGGTGCTGGGTAGCATGGCTGATACCAGCTAGTGGGAAGATCACATCAGGCCCACTCCTGTTCCCACTGAAGACAGAAATAAAATTTCTGTTGACTTAGCTGAGACAGGACCAACTCCATGATGAGGAGACATCACTCAGCTAGGCATTATTTACCCAAGAGGACTCATAGAAGAACTGTTGACCCATGAGAATGGAAAAAGTTTCTTTGAAAAATGCCAGTCCAACATTTTCCTTGCTATTTCTGTTTTTGTCCTCCAAACTCAGACTCTTTTTCTACTTACTCCTGCAATCAAAGAGTAATTTATGACATCACAGTCAATTGCAATGAGAATGGTGAATATATCACATGTTTAATATTATGGACTATATTCATCCCTGATGTAAATCCACTGACTTCAAGAGGAAGTCTTTATTTTTCCCAGCCATGGCCCTGCTTTAGTTCCCAAACTCTTCCTGATTATGCTGTGTGTTCATTTAAATGTTAGACAAATCCCCTCCCAAAGTAACATGTTGCAGGGCTGTCCAAGGAGAATCTCTCACTAGAAAAGTTTGAAAATCATGATGGTTCATGGTGGCTCACCTTGAAAGTAAGTTCTAAAGCACTTTAGAGATCAGCAGCAGGGGAACATTACTACTGATACTAACTCTTCATCCATAGACCCCAAAGTACTTTACAAAGGAGGTCAGTGTCATTATCCCTATTTTAGAGACTGGGGAAACTGAGTCACAGGGCGATGAAGCAACTTGCCCAAGGTCACCTAGCAGGCCAGTGGCAGAGCCAGGAATGGAATCTAGGTCTCCTGAGTTGCAGCCCTGAGCTGTATCTGTTAGGCAACACTGCCTTCTTAGAGGCTATGACATCGTTTATGAAGAAGAGATATGCCACTAGAGTTGGTCAAGATTTCTGAACAGATATTTTCAACCAAAAAAGAAAGATTTTCATTTGGATCGAAATTTTACAGTTTATCAACAAAAAATGGAAATTGAAAACTGAAATAATTTTGGTAAAATGTTTTGGCTTCAGTAAAAATGTACAGTTTTCAAAAACAAAAGTTTTACCGAAATGAATTTTCAAAGCCCTGAAACTTTTCAGCTTTCTATGGCAAGTTTTCATTGATTTTTTTTTCATTTTTAGGGTTATTTGGAGAAATAAATCACACTCAATTTTTAAATAGCCCACGAAAAATAAATTGGCATTTTCTACCAGGTCTACCCACTACCCAAATACTCCCTCTAGTAGCACCATTAATCTAAATACAAGAGAGTTCATAGAAGGAAGTTATCCAGCTATTACCCTCTCATGGGAGTGAGCTAGTGCCAGGAGTAATTAGTTCCTGGACTTCCTAGCCTGAACAGTTGCTACCCATCCCTTCCCCCTCTGCCCTGCCACCTATCCATTGATCCCCGTTCCTCCATATAAAACTGCTTTCCATGCTCAGTCTCCCCTCCTCTTGTTTGTGTCCCCAGAGCTCCTGAGCCTTTCTTACTCCCTTTGCCTGCCTACAATGGTTAAGCCAAAATGGCTTGGAGAGCTGATTTTGCTGTAATTTTGCAGAGCAAATCCTTCTGGAGCATATCATTGCTGCTTGAGGTGGGCAGACAATTCAGGGGTAATTGTAGTTGCTGGAAAATGTTTTAGTCAAAAATGGCCCTTTTTAATAAAATGAAATGGTTTCATTTTTCAATATCTTCCATCTCCCCCCAACGAAAACTGAAAACATTTTCAGTTATTGTTTCAGTTTTCCTCGCTTTTCAGTGAGAAAAAAAGGGGGAAGAAAGAAGAAAGCAAACTGGGAACCCAATTTCAGAACCAAACATTTTTTTGGAAAATTGAGACTTCTCAGTAAAAAAAGCAGTACATTTTTTTTTAAAATTGGTCTTTTTTGAAAACATTCAAATTAAAATGTTTCCAAAATTTCCAAGCTCATCTCACCCCCACCAGCTCTGTAGGAGAAGGCTGAAAAGCAGTTGGAGACATTGGTGCTGGTGTAGGCATGAAGTAGACAGAAATCAACTGTAGCTAAAGATTAGATTAGCCACCTTTAGATCCACCTTTTCCTGTCTTTTCTTCAGTATCTATATAGCCCCAATCACCAAAGTCTGAAATACAGTTAAAAGAGGTTGGGATTAAACCAGATTGCAGCAATGGAGTGTTTGCTCTTTTCAGTTTTGCAGTGAGGGGAGGTTCTCTCTGTTGTCTGCAAATAGCCCATGATTTCCAGGGTTCCAAAAAGAGCATGGAAGATCCCCTGAAGGGATAGGAGATAGGCCAAGGGGATTGTCACAAACCGTAACTATAAATGGCTCATGGTGATATTCTTTGCAGACAAAGTATGCACACGCTCGCGCGCACACACACACACACACACACACTAAAATAAGACCATGTTGCCCTATGCATCGTTTTGTGGTAGCCACTAATTTGGGATTAAATAACTGAAGCACAGTCAGTTCAACCTGCTCACTGCTTTGCCTTGTAAATCTAATGCATTTTCGTAAACCTTTTGGCAGTGTCTCACACTATATAAAATGTTCCATTGTAACAGGGCATGTGTAAACACGGTCCTCAGAATAACAGCCACATGCCGCTCCATGGGTGTGCCACACAGGTGCCGCACCCTGAGTCACCTGCAGTGTGTGGTATGCAACATGCAGAGGCTCTTGTTCGTTAGACAGGATCAATAAAACTAAATTCAAACTGGAAAATTTTAGAGGGGAATTTGCAGGTTTGGGTTTTCATTGCATGTCTTTAAGTTAGGGGGGCAAAAAAGAAAACCAAAAAACCCAGTGTTCTTTCCCGAGAGCTGATGGTTCACCTCTCATTCAACAACTCACTTGCAGCTTGGCTCTGCATGCATTGCAGCTGCACCCCTCCACTTGAACAACTGCAGATATTGCTTTACCTTGGCTGTGGTGCGAGGCACTGATTTCCGTCTGTCTGTCTGTTTGAACCCTTTGCACTGTCTTCCTCTTCTGAGGGCGAACTATGAGAAGCATCTCAATTGTTACTGCACTGGCGTCTTTTTTAAACTCCACGGTACCCATCAGAGCATTGCCACCGCTTCCTTCTTCACCCAGACCTGCTGCTGCTGCTGCTGCAGAACGGGCAGTGTTTATTTTCCACTCTTGGAAAGGCAAATGCTCCCCCTCACCCAAAACGAACTCTGCACACACACAAATAACGTGTGCCCGACCCTGCTCAAATGCACCATTACTGCCCTGCCAAAATCTACCCTAATGAATAGGTTACAAGTCACCTTTGAAAGGAAATCCCAGCGGGGATCCATTTCCTAAATCTGAGGAAGGAGCCACATTTCAGAGGGAGAGTTCTAGTTTCAGGACAAGCGCTCCTCTCCCCTTTCCCCTCTCTCTGCCCTTTCAGATTTAAGCACTTGTCTACCCTCAAATCCCCCTACCAGCACTGTTATGCTAGAGGGAATTCATTCTGCAACACTTGCAGTTCTTTAAAAGGATGCCTCTCTGATTCTCCTCTGCCACACCCAAAGTGGAAACTTTAAAACATGGCTTAAAAAAAATCAATGGCTTAAAAATAAAAAATAACAAAAGGAGTGATGAGGAAGGTGTGCAGTTGTGAACAAAAGCCTGTGACTTTGTGTCCTGAGGTGAAGGTTGATGTAAAGTGGGCCGTAACAGCCATTTTCAGGGGGAACAGTGCTTCCAAAATTGATTAATAAATAATCCTAACAAATTAATAAATAACCCTAATAAATAAATAAAGAGAGGTCTGCCCTGAAAAAAACAGACACTCCTTTAGAGGCAACAAATGGATCTCCCCACCAATCGGCATGAAGGACATGATCTCTGAAATCTGTAGGTGCCAGAAAACACTAGCAGCAAAAATCCTGCCTCAGCTGAAAGTCTCATAGCCCACAAACAGGGTAGGAGAGGGAGTACAGTGGTCTGGTTTAGCAATTAACAGCAACCCTGTTTAGCTGGCCCCTACTATTTGTACAAGGTGCTGGATTAGAAATCCTTTCTAATTTTATCTTGGGCCTCCATCCTGTCACAGAGCTGCCAGCTGAGGGATGTTTGGCTGGTGGCCTCAGGGGAATTTTAACACCTGTGGATTGACGGACTCTCTCCGGCAGTTACACAATTTTGCACGCTCGCAGTACTCATTCATCATGCTGATGCCAGCCCATGGTACTGACACAGGGGATAAAGCTATGTCTAATGGTGTTTACTTTTTGGTGTCACTAGCTCTAATCGCTGTTGGAATTTTTGGCAAATGGAGGTTTTTTCCCCTCCAATGATTCTGGGGTAAATTTGCTGCTCCTTAATCTATAGACAGGGAGCTAGTACTGCTGACTGGTGTTAGCAGAGTGCACACAGGTGCACCTCCCACCCCCGATCTACAGTCCCTACTGTGAGCTACTGCCAAGGCACAGGTAGCCAACAGGCAGCCAACCTTCCCTACAAACCCAGCGGGATGCCTCTGCTCAGCAGATCCAGAAATAGCATGCGTGGCTCTGTGCATGCTGCCTCTGCCCAGCCTTGCCACTGCCCCCTTAGTAATCCACATGTACAATGCGCTCAGTATTCCTGGGATGTTCTGATGCCCACACTCCCCTGCTCAATACTTCAGTTCCAATTTGGAGCCTCCCTGCTAGCAGAGGAGCAGTCACGGGTCAGGGCAAGGGTTCTCACAGGAAGGAACAGATGGTTTTAGGGCTATTGCTTTGTAACCCATCTTAACACAGTATGGTATGTGGGTCTTTGCCTGCCCTGGTGTCTGGACCCCATAAGTATGCTACTGTTTCCATCTAGGGGGAATCAGCTCTTTAGCTTAAGCAGCAGCAGCATGTGCCTTTAGATTCAGAGGTTCCTGCTGATGACCCATCCAGCGAGGTGTTACAGTTGAAAGGAAGGAAAAGAAGGGCATGGGAGATTCAGAAAAGCACTCAAAGTTCTGGGGCCTCAGGCAAACATAGCCTCCAGTCCTTCGGGGGCTCACCCATCTGTGTGTCAGGTCCTCTGAGTTAATGAAACTCTCCTGTGTCCATCATTCTAGCAGCTCCACTGTCCTCCTCTCAGCTGGTGTCGCCACCTTGGAGCCCTTTTCTACTCTCTCGTCTGCCACCCAGGGCCGGCGCTTCCACTAGGCGACCCTAGGCAGTCGCCTAGGGCGGCAGGATTTGGGGGGTGGCATTTTGCTGCCCTCAGCGGAAATTCGGCGGCGGGAGGTCTTTCCACTCTGGGTCTTCGGCGGAAATTCGGCGGCGGATCCTTCACACGCTCCGGGACCCGCCACCGAAGTGCCCCGAAGACGCGGAGCGGAAGGACCCCCGCTGCCGAATGCTCAGAGGAGGAGCACTGCCGCCTAGGGTGGAAAAACCCCTGGCGCCACTCCTGCTGCCACCACATCTAGGCTGTCAATCCTGGTGCTTTTTTCCTGCACAACATCGCTACAAGTACCCTTTCTTCTCCATTTTGCTGTCTAAATCCCTCACCCAAGCCTTGGTCCTGTCTCCTCTAGACTTCTCCTCTCTGGCCTTCTTGAACATCACCATGTCCCCCTACTGCCCAGCCAAAATACTCCTGGTAACATCATCATCTTCCTCACCATCTACTCTGCACATCTCACCCCCCTTCTTGCATTCCCTGGCTCTCCACATCAGATTGAAGCTCTTCATACTTGCCTTCTATACTGCATAAAACTTGGCTCTGGCCTAAACTCCTCCCCAACACCTCCCCTCACTCCGTCAGCATCTCAAGCCTCCTCACTCTCTCCCATTCTTATCTCCATGCTTTCTTCCACACTGCACCTTACGCTTGGACCTCCATATTCCAGTGACACAAACCTCTTCTCCTTCATATCCCTCCTCCAAACACCCTTCTTCTGGCAATCCCATTAGACAGACCCCAACAACTGAATGGGCAATGATTCATTAATAATTAGAGGGGAAACCCCTTGTGGTACCAGATTAAGGCTTTGTCTACATGAGAAAGTTGCACTGATTTAAACTAAGGTATGGATTTAAACCAATCTAGTTAATCTGGTGCAAACCCCTGTGTGGCACCCATTTTGGTTTAGGAGTTTCTTTTTTTCAGTATAGTTTAAGTTGATTGGGGACAGCTAACCTTCAATACAAATTTAAGTTAAACCCCATGCATCCTTCCTAAAAGCCTCCACCACCTGGTGTCCTGGTGCTTTTTGTTTTTCAGTTGCTGCTGAACCGTGTCTTCTTAGGGCTAGATTGCGAGAGTCAGACTCCGGCATCAGAAGTGGGCACTGGAGTTGCACTGTCCTAAGGGGAGTTCTATACCCATCTATCTAAGTCCCTACAAGGCCCTCCTCACTGTAGTATGTAAGCACCCCCCATCTCTGGAAAAACAACAGTGTTCTCTTTCTCCATTCCTTCCTTGCCAGCAGAATGGGGTTCAGGATTTTCTCTTTTTAATGAATGAGTCTGTGGGAATGAGAACTCTATTGTGGGGAAGCCTGGGAGAAGAGCTGGGTATTTGGCTCTGACCATGGCGAGGTTAGTGGTAGTTTTTATTCCTTCAAGCAGTGAGTTTGATACACCTGGGCTGGCTGCTGTCGTCTCCCATTTGTCACTAACCTCCTCCTACCAGCCGGCAGGATTATCACCACAGCTTCTCTCTGACATCTTGAGTAGGATACTCAAAATGTTTCCATCCAAATGTATTTTCAACAGAAAATTTGGGCTTTTGACTAAATGAATATATTCATGGGAAGTGTCTGCATTCCTCGAAAATGGTCAAATTCAAATTTTTCAGTTTTCAGACAAAAAAATGTTGGTTGTCAGGCTTGCCAGTGAAAAGATCCATGGAACCCTCCCCCCTAATTTTCGGACCATGTCTATTCTTTGTGCTCATAGCCCTGTCATATAGGGCAGAGTCGCTTGCCTCTCTTTGTGCATCCGGGCAGCTTAACATATTTGTGCCTCCCTGTCCATCCCCTTTACTTTGATGTGCATGCAGCACTGGGGCAGCAGCCCATGCCCAATGGAACAATTTACCAAGAGATGTGTTGGCCTCTTCATCACCTGGAATCTTTAAATCAGGATGGGAGGTCTGTCTAAAATGTTCTGGCTCAGTCACCAGAGATGGGCTTGAGGTAGTAATCCCCGTGTGAAGTTCTCTGGCCTGTGCTATGCAGGAGGGCAGACTGGAAGATCATAACGGTCCCTTCTGGCTTCCTAATGTATGAGCATGTGGCAATTTAACTCAGTTAAAAAACACATCTTTTCCTCTTCCCATTGGTGTAAAGTGCCTGTCTCTAGTCCAGTAGGGTTGAGAGATCTTTAGGCCATGACACTTTTATGCATAAAAACCCTGGCATTGGCCCAGGACTGATTCCTGCCCCTTATCCTGGGCCACAGGCAGGTGTTATCTGGAGGCAGAAATTTCATATCTTGGGGAAGGAGGAGGTTACTGCCAGGTTGATTTAAAAATAAAGCAACTCTTTGAAGTTGATCAAGGGTTTGAAATGTTAGAATAAGACTCAGGGAGATGGATCAGTGGCCAGAGTACAAGTGAGGCTGTACCATGAGAGAGAGAGAACATGTACATAGTGAGAATTATATTATTAAATCTCACTGAATATAAAATAAAACTACAGACCAGAGTTTTTGAAGAAAATACAGAATAATCTGGGCCCTCTACAAGTCTTCTGACTCTAGCAAGTATGTGATGGCACTGGCATTACGCATGGTGAGAAGATCCGTTCTGCCACAGATCTGAGACACTGATAAAAGACTGAAATCAGTGGGAGTTCGGTGCTGCCATGTTTTTGAAAATCCCACTAGGTGCCTATCTGAACTTTAAGGCATCTGAATACTTTTTAAAATCTGACCCTGATGACTTTGGGCCCCTCAGTTTTTGGGGGCCCACTGTGAGACACCTTAGAGGGGCTTGACCTTCAGAAAGTGCTTCTGTGTACCTGCCATCTGAAAAGTCAGACCCCAAAATCACAGCACCGGCAATCACTACTCACGTTTGGAAATCTAAGCTTTGGATCTTGAATTCCCCTCTTAGCTGCTGCATTCAGCAGCCCATTCAAATTGTGGTAGCTGTCTGATTTGGGCATGTCAAGCTTCCAAGTGTGTTCCCACTGCATTGAACATTCTGGTGATACTGCAGTGTGCTGTAATGGAGTCCTTTGGCCTGCCTGTCCTTTCTTTCTCTCTCTAACTGAACTGCAACACATTGAATTTATTCCCTTTCCATAAGCTACCACTCCATGCATTGCTCAAATGCGCCATTCATTTTGCAGCGTCTGCTGTGTCAGCAGCTGTGCTTTATGATTTAAGACGCAGCAGAACTTTCCACTGAACTATAAACTCCTGTATTCAGTTTCCTGGTATCCACACAACCAGGGATCTAATTGATGGCTGGGATATTATTGTGAAAAGCGATCAGGCCATATTTAGGTTGCAGAAAGACAATGAGGATTGTTCATTTACACTGAGCTAAATGAAATGGCTGAAACACCACAAATAAACACAGCGATGGGCACAGACTTTACCCAAATCGAACATAACATGACATTATACAAAGTGCTGGCAATGCCCTCAGCTGTCACCTCTAGGGACATACAGTGAGAAGACCCTGAGAAGGCCCAAGGAAGGGCAATGAAAATCACTAGTGACAGGGGCTCAGATCCTCAAAGTTATGAAGGCACCTAACTCACTGACTTCACTGTGGCGTTATTTGATCTGCTAGGGCAAATCCTGTGTGTCTTGACAAAGGAAGAATTCAAAGTACAGCATCAGTAGAAGAACCTTCCTGAGGCAAAGAGCTGGGATATGGGGCATGTGATTTTTCTTTTAAAACACATCCCTTCTACCCATCCCCCTTGCCATTTTTGTTGCTTTATGATAGATGTTATTTCCCCTCTTTGTGCAGGAGCAGCTGGTTACTTAGCCTGCAGGATGAATAGCACAGGGACAGCGGTTCCCACATGAGGGATCTCTTTTCTCCAGAGCTCATACTCAGGTGGCTGCAACTCGAGACCTCTTTCTATAAAAGCGAGGGAGGGGTCTGTTGGCAGGACATTTGCCACGAATGGTTGTCAGCGTTCGGATTTTCTTCCCCCTTGTCTGCCAAAGAGCGGATTCGTTGACCTTCAGGACACTCTGCAAAGCTTTCCTTTTCTCGTTGGCCTATGTTATTAATCCTTTATAATCACCAGGGAAGGGAACTTATCCTTACAACGCAGCTTGGGCACCAAGGGAAGGTTACTCCCCAACAACTGTCATTCTTTAAGAGCATTGCCTCTGGACATTCGCACTTGTCGGAGGTGCTCTCCCAGGCCAGACCATCAGGAAGAGAAGTGGCTGCTGGGATTGCCCAAGTGCTGTGCCATGGCACTGAATGCTCAGATTATGAAAGGGCTTTGTGGAGTCAGTTTGGGTTTAGCAGAACTGAGCCAAGATTCCTGTGAGAACAGAAATCCGAGGAGGAGGGTGGATAGTGTGAAGACAGATCTGCTTATTTCAGGGTATCTTTGTAAGATGGTCCAGGGCACCCAGACCATTGGATGGGCTGCTCTTTGCGCACACTTTGTGACCTGCAGAAGCAACATTCTGGAAGCACTAGTGACCAGTGAGGAACCTGACTTTCTTCTTTGAGCTGCCCTTTGCATAGCCCGCATTAACTGGAGTACAGTGAGAAATACAAACCCAGGAATGTGGGTTGAGCAGTTCCAACTAAACGTTCTCCCAGGACAAACATAAGATCTGGATGCCAAGCTGAGAGAGGAGTGCTGTGTGAACAGAACTCCAGGAAGCAGCCCTGCAGATCTACAAAATGGAGATTTTCCTGAGACATGTTGTCAGTGCCTCCTTAGCCCTAGTAGAGGGAGCTCTAAGGTATCGTCACACTCACTAACACATAGCTCATGGCAATGCACAGCATGGTCTCTTTGAGAGATGAGTGGAAATGGCAGTCACCGTGTACTGAACCCTGAAAGTTACAGGGTCTAGATCAGTCATGGGCAACCTGCAGACCGTCAGGGTAATCCGCTGGTGGGCTGCGAGGTAGTTTGTTTACATTGACCCTCCGAAGGCACGGCCGCCCGCAGCTCCCAGTGGCCGTGGTTCATCGTTCCCGGCCAATGGGAGCTGCAGGAAGTGGCGCGGGCCGCAGGAATGTGCTGGCCGCCGCTTCCCGTAGTTCCCATTGGCCAGGAACTGTGAACCACAGCCACTGGGAGCTGCGGGCGGCCATGCCTGCAGAAGGTCAATGTAAACAAACTGTCTTGCGGCCCGCCAGCAGAATACCCTGACAGGCTGCATGCGGCCGCCCCCGGGCCGCAGGTTGCCCACCACTGGCCTAGATGAATTCCTATATGTCTAAGTCCTGCCCAGGTACGATCTTGGAATCCTTTAAACTTTAGGATATAAAATCTATTATCTCCCAGGTGAGAATGAGGTTTCAGGGAAACCTTGATGACCTAATTTAGGTGGAAATGAGACACCACTTTTGGTACAAATTGGTATTCAGGCACGCAAGGACTGCTCACTCCAAGTGTCCCCAGGGACACACATCACCCACAGAGTCCTCAACTTGGTTTTCTTGGGCATTGCTGATGACTAGAGATCACACCCATTATAGATTACACTGATTATAAATGGACTGGCTTGTGATGCTTGAACACAACACCTATGTTTAACTCCTTCCCTGCTCAGCAGCACTTTGCACCTGCTAAGCCAACCAAACACAGATATGTTTTTCATGGCAAGAGAAAGTGTTCTTGGCTCACACATCACTCAGAGGGCAGAAGGGGCCAGAAAAGTGGGATGGTATTTATTCCAATGGGGGCAGAAAGGGGTATTTACCCAAGAGAGGCAGAATGGTGGTACAGTATTTACTCCCAGCCTCCACATACACACAGAGACCCCTATGGCTGGAGGGGCGCGCGGGGTGAGAAGGAGGAAACAGGCTGCATCATCCCAAAGCACAGCCCCTGGAGTCCTGTCAGTGCCAGGGAGCTGGGGAAATAAGTGCCTCCTGAAGGGGAATCCCTCCCTGAGCTCCCCTTATTAGCAGTCCAGCTCTGCCCTGTCCCACTGCAGGCCAGGACCTAAAGGCACAATCCTGCCCCAAGCATTTGAGCCTTAGTTTTGCTAAATGGCATTTGTGATAATGAAGGGAGGGAGGGTAGCTCCCTTTTATGGACACCCAGCCAGCCAGGTCCCTATTGTAGCCTCTGTCCATCATGCCCTTGGAGATTTTTTCAAATATTTTGGCATTTTGACTTTTGGAACGGAGTTCTGATAGCATGGATTCATCTCCTCAAACAGCGATCAGATCCAGTACCTCTGGTTCAATCCATGATGGAGCTCTTTTGCGATTCTGGGACTGCATGGTCACCTGTGCTGATGAGCTCTGAGTGGTCACGTGTGCTCTCCACGCTGGGCAAACAGGAAATGAAATTCAAAAGTTCCTGGGGCTTTTGCTATGTACCTGGCTAATGCATCTGAGTTGAAAGTGCTGTCCAGAGCGGTCACAATGGAGCACTCTGGGATAGCTCCTGGAGGCCAATACCGTCGAATTGTGTCCTCACTACCCCAAATTCGACTCGGCGATGTCCATTTCAGCGCTAATCCCCTTGTCGGGGAGGCGTACAGAAATCGATTTTAAGAGCCCTTTAAGTTGACAAAAATGGCTTCGTCGTGTGGACAGGTGCAGGGTTAAATCAATCTAACGCTGCTAAATTCGACCTAAACTCGCACTGTAGACCAGTAGCTTAGTAGTTGTTCTCTAATTGCTCTACCTGTGAAGGGTAAATTAGTCTCCCTGCTATGCATAGGTAAAAGGAAGGGAGTGGACATCTGGCCAAAAGAGCCAATGGGAAGGCTAGAACTTTTTAAAATTGAAAAAAGACTCCCCTTTTGTCTGTCTGTTGTTTCCCCGGGGAGAGGCAGACAGGACAGGAGTATTAATTTTTAGAATCCTTGTGGGCCCCCACCTTCTGCACTCAAAGTGCCAGAGAGGGGAATTAGCCTTGACAACATTTTTCCTTATTACATTTCAAACTCTTTTCTAGTGCCAGTCAGAACCTCTCATAGACTAATAACATGATACTCTAAGGTTTCATTTCAGACCACATCATCATCATCAGAACTTGTAGCATCATAAATTCCTTCCAACATCTCCGCTACCCTCATGTGGAACACTGCTGGTGCACTCGAGATACCAACAGATAACCAAACAATCCCTACCGGCCAAACACCGTGTATCTAACTCTGTCTACATCAGTGGTGTTTGCTGGGCTTAGTCCAAAATTCAGAAGCATTTTGCTCCAACCAAACCTGTGCATATTCTCAGACATGTTGCTACCACATTGGAACACCCAGTCAGTTGGTTCAGCAGCCAACATGTCAGAGCAACCACTCACCCTTTTGGTGCTAATTCCACCTACACACTTACAGCCCGTGAATCAGAGTAATCAGACATCTTGATTCAGATTTCAGCTTTGAACAGCCAATTAACGTGCAACCACATAGATTTCCAGCTCTAGAATGAACTCAGCAAGCCATTAAATTCCATCCAGAGCTTGCCTGGAATGTGCATCCCTGGGTTGCCATGCGGATGACAGGTGGGCATCTCCAACTTCTCACAGACCCAGCAGGATACTGTTGCATCACAGTGAACAATACTTCTACAATGCAGAAATATACCCCTCTGCTCAGGGGCCTGGGGACAAAGGAGAGTGAAATGCATGAGAGAGTCTCCAATTCAGGATAGAAAAGTCTCACCTGTGAAGCTGGAGTGTTTCTGTGTTTCAACTGTCTTTCCCGCCTCCACGTGAGCTGTTGGAAACATGAGCAACTGTTACTGATGTCACTCCTAAAACAGATGATCACTGTCACATTATGCTCTGCTTTCTGCTATCTCAGCCTCATGGTTTCAAGCCCCCGAGTGTTGACTGGTATAACACTGCATGTCTGCATGAGTAAGATGTGGTTCTGATAGGGTGGGGAAGTGTATTCAATGCCAGAATGTGAGGCTGAGTTCTGGGCAGGGCATAAAGGGTTAAAGCAACCCAGAAAAGGTTAGCAAGCCCTCAGGACAGGTCCTGAGCAGTCCAAGTAATTAATTGTTACTTCTCTATTTTCATCATCATTGTTCTCAGTTGGTGAATTTCCATTCGCACCTCTCATCTCTGAGGCAGAGTATCCTGTGTCATTGAAACAGTCAGCATCGCCTACTGGAAATGTGATGGGGGTCTTTTCCTGCGAGCTCCTGAGCACCAGGAGAAAAGAACTGTGTTTGGATTGTTATCCAAAGAATGTTTTTCTGCTTTGCTTTCCATCCCTGGTCCTCTCCCTGGGACAGAGTGATTCTTTTCCAGTCCCACCTCAGTGCGCAGCTCTCACACAAGGTCCTCAGCTTGGTTTTCTTGGGCATTGCTGATGACTAGAGATCACACTGATTAGAGATCACACTGATTATAATGGATTGGCTTGTGATGCTTAAACACAACACCTATTTTAACTCCTTCCCTGCTCAGCAGCACTTTGCACCTGCTAATCCAGTGGTGGGCAACCTGCAGCCTGCACGCCGCCCGTCAGGGTAATCCACTGGCGTGCTGCAAGACAGTTTGTTTATATTGACCGTCTGCAGGCACGGCCGCTCGCAGCTCCCAGTGGCCGTGGTTCACCGTTCCCGGCCAATGGGAGCTGTGGGAAGCAGCGCGGGCTGCTGGGACGTGCTGGCCACCGCTTCTTGCAGCTCCCATTGGCTGGGAATGCCAGCGGCCCACCAGCGGATTACCCTAACAGGCCACATGCCACAGGTTGCCCACCACTGTGCTAATCCAACCAAACATAGTTATGTTTTTCAAGGCAAGAGAAAACGTGGTTGGCTCCCACATCACTCAAGCCAATGGGAGTTTTGCTTTTGATGTCAATGCGACCAGGATTGGGCCTTATGTTCCAGAAGCAGCTTTGTTTGTTTTGCAATTTAATCAGTATTTATTTTTACCAGGGTAAGTAAAAGGGAAGAGGAGGTCATAACATTCAGAAATACAGGACAATAATTATATAATGTTTATATTGCTACATTGTCAACATTTTGGCAAACCCTAAAACTGCTGCTGAATCAAATGTGTTTTTTTGTAAGTTTTCCACGCCAGCTATATTTAGTGCTATCTGTCAGGTGCCCGAGGCCACCAAGCCTGTGAGCATAGCATTTGTTATTCTTTTATCACTCCATTCAGAGTAGTAGCAGCTGTTCCTTTCATTCTGAGTTTGTCATTTCCACTCAAGATGGGTCATCCCTAGTCAGTTTTTTTCAAGAGCCCCAGAAAGTCAAGAGGCAGAAGGTGAAAGTATTTTCCTCCACCCCCAAACCTTCCCATAATGCTCTAGGTGAGATTCAATTTTTGTGTATTCACATTGCCTAACATACAGCAGAAAGAGGTCCCGGCATTCACTTACCAAGTTCAGTGGGTTTTCCTTCCTCTTGTTCCTCATGACTCCTTGCATAGCCTATAGGGATATCATAGCTGTCACAAATCCATAGATATGCTGTTATTCTTGCCACAAATTTCCTTTACCCATATTCAGAAATACCCTTTGGCTGACTGTGGGTTGAGGAGACTTCCAGTGTCACTGGTTGTTTTTAGAGCTCTCAGTTTGCCAAGACACAAATGTGTGAGTGAGAGGTTCTATCTTTAAAGATGCATATTTTACTTGTTTGACCCAATTTACCTCAAGATGGGTCTCATCTCTGAGCAACCTCTTCCCACCTAGTCACAGCATTAATAAAATTACCACCCCCTTTTTTAGAGCTCTTTATTATCACTCTGGCAGTGATCGCCCATAGAGGAGGGTGAAATACAGAAGGCGTGTATGGTCAAATGGATCTGCTACTCACAGAGAGCACAGAGGTAGAAAGGCAGCAGAGGGAAGCAGAAGATGGCCAGCAGAATCCTCTGTGTGTGGGACAGACGGTCATGAAATGCCATTTCCTTTATTACTGTTCACCTGGAATGAACAACCAACATTAAATCAGTGTCCATTTTTTGCAGCTCAGCATTATTTTCATCATCTGAAATGTTCCTCTCTGCTGCCTAATGCAACCAGTCTTTACACATCATTTCCCACTTCGATGAAGGGGAAGCCACAACAGAAGTATGGAAAGTTCAGTCAAAGAATTTGATTTGCATGGGTCACAAGATCTTTAAAGACTGCCTCTGCAGTGTTGCCAGTCCAAGCATCGAAAAATCATGAGATTGGCTTACAAACAAATAAGGTTTAACAAATAAGAAATGCTGGGTTCTTTTTATTTTCGTTCTGTCATTGGGGCATGTACAATGGTTTAAGATTCTCTTCAAGCAGGACCGTTAGACAATTTTTTTAAAATACCGTAAAAGCTGACAGTCTCAGGTAATATCCGTATTCCAGCAGCACCAAATCTTGCAAGACTCCTGATAAAATCGCCAGAGATGTCAGCACTGTAATTAGGATGCCTACGCAAATTCCAGTTTGTTCTTAACACGTGCTATTCTGGCTGGCTCCCTTCTGAGCCACCCCAGCAGCAAAATTGACAGAGTCCTTTTGATCCTCCCTGCAGAGTGACCCAAAGGCTTAGGATGAATGAACCTCGTGTGCTTGGTGCTCTGCAGGTCAATGGCAGGTTTCAGCCTTTTGTTGCTGGTCTTCTGAGCGTGTGGTGCCCCCGCCCACGGGGGGCTGAATAAATGAATGCACAACCCCCCTGTTACATTAACCATTTCTATACTGCAGAAGAATCAAGGACCAAGAAGTTTAAGAAGGAAAAACACATTATTAAGGTAAAGAAAAGGGCAAACTTAAAAGAAGTATAGATAGGAACCAGGGATGAAATGATGTTGCAATGCAGTCAGGGGTGAAAGTAAGCCAAAGCGGCCGCTGGTACCAGCCCGTACACAGCTGACCTGGGGTGGGGGGTGGAGCGGGGGCAAAAGGAGCAGCTGCCCCAGGGCTGGCGATTTAAAAGGGCCCAGGTCTCCGGCCGCCTCTGCTGCTACCGCGGCAGCGGCTGGAGCCCAGCGCTCTTTAAAACACCACTGGAGCCCCAGGTGATGCAGGCCAGGCAGTGAGGATGGGCTGGCTGGGGGATGCTGACCCCCTAGCCCTGCCCCTTCTGCCCGAGGCCCTGCCCCTTCCGGGGGCCAGAGCCAGCCCCCGTACCGGTAAGTCCTCTGTCTTACTTTCACCCCTGAATACAGTGCACTCAGAATCCCAGGAGCAGCAGAGAGGAGTAAGGGGAGTGCACCCCCAGAGTCCAGGTGGTCCAGGCCACAGTGGAGCTCTGTGGGGATGACTGAAGAAAGGTAGGTTTACAGTGACTCATCAAGGAGTGTTAGAGGCCTGACGGTTGCTTGTGCAAGGTCTGGTGCTGATACACCCTTTGAGTGAGACTTCCTCTGTCTATGCACACACCAGCTGGGTCTTAATGCACCCTGAGCCCTTTCCTAGCTACCTACATGTAGCAGACAGTACTCACAATAGTGATGTCCCACCCAAGGCAGGCAGATCACCCTCTGGACTGGAGCAGGCCCTTAGGTTGCTTAAACCCTTTCCTTCCCTTGGCTTCCCGCAGAAGGGAGGCCTAATGGAGAAGGCTGCCAGACAGACCTCTCTGCTTGGACAGTGGAGTTCTGGAGCAACCTTCCTTCCTCTTGCGCCAGGCATAGGCTGTCTGGCTCTCCCCTCTCCCTTCTGGTTCTGGCTTGTGGCTGATAACTCTTTGGGAGAGGAATGCTGGCTTCTCTCCCTACCCAATGCCCTCTGTCACTGTGGCCTTTGGGGGACTCCCTCAGCATGGTTGGCAGCACTCCTTGGGCTAGGGTGACCAGACAGCAAGTGTGAAAAATCAGGACAGGGCTTGAGGTGTAATAGGCACCTATATAAGACAAAGCCTTGAATATCAGGACTGTCTCTATAAAATCAGGATATCTGGTCACCCTACCTTGGGCTCATTAGCAAAATGGACTTCCCTCTCAACTAGCCTGCAGTGAGCAACCAGGGAGGAGGGGCGGCAGGGGTTCTCCTTCTGCTGCTGGGGTCTTCTCTTTTCTCAGCATGTGCTACTCAGGCCCATACACAGGATCAGCAGGCAGTTTCAGTTTGCCAGCTGCTGCCTGTCTGAGGAACTGCTTCCCTCAGGTAGACCTACCTGAGAAATGAGATGTGTGGCTCACTGGCCTTTTAGAGTGCATGACAGATTCACAAACAGGGTTTGGCTGTTTCACTAGCATAGAGCAGTTTGGCAGTCTGCTTTGTAGGGAAGAGAGCTTTGCTAAGCATGCTGAGAGGCCAGCATTACATGCTGAGACTCTAAGGTTTATGATGTAGCAGCCGCATCCTGGCTTCCATTCCTGAGCCTCTGATGTCACACCCAAAAAGGTCCCTCCTGAAAACTGACCAACTTTCTCCAGTTCCACTCATTCTGCTACAACAGTATTAGAGAAAAAAAGCTAAGAGTGATCTGGGGTTCATCTCTCACACACTGGGCCTGATTCTCCTCTCAAACTGGGATAGATAAAGGCTAACTCCATTGAAGCCTGTGGCGTTACACCAGTATAAAACCATCTAAGTGACAGGAGCATCAGGCCCATACTGAATGACGTACGGATAGTTTTTAGCTAACTGCTATAGAGTATATGCGCCAGGTGAACTAGTAGGCTCCAGCTGCTTTATGCTGTTTTGACAACTGTGATGGGGAGTTTACCCCCCACAGACTCTGAAGGGGTTAATGTGGGACTGAGGAGCCAATTAACAAACCTGGTAGCACCTGCTAGAGCGTGAAAGCCAGGCTTAATTAATAATGAAGCCCAGCTGTGGTGGGGATGGCTGGTGATTATAGAGCCAGGAAGGTTGTAGCAGAAAGGGGTGGCTAGAGTTGAGGATAGTGACATACTTCAGGGCTTGGATAAGAAAAATGAAGTGATTTTGTTTAGGGTATTAACTGACTATTGTGGCATAAATGAAAGTCTTTTGAACAACTAGGCACAAAACTAGACTATAGGGGGAGGGATAGTTTAATGGTTTGAGCATTGGCCTGCTAAACCCAGGGTTGTAAGCTCAATTCTTGAGGGGGCCATTTAGGGAAAAGTCTGTCTGGGCATTGGTCCTGCTTTGAGCAGGGAGTTGGACTAGATGACCTCCTGAGGTCCCTTTTAACCCTGATATTCTATACTTGGTAAGGTGGAAGAAACAACTCATCATTTTGTATGGTTATGTAAGGGCTTTGATAAAGAAAGGGAAAAGCTTTGTGAGGAATTCAAACATTGTAAGGTGTAACAAAAATTACATTATGTTTATTTAGCAAAAAAATATTGGGGAAATGGGGTAGGATTAGGAAAGTGTTGTCATATTACCTGAGGGATGCAGGACAGAGTGAGAGAATATGCAGCACTAACTATTTAGGAATTGTTTGGTGGCAGCTATAGACTACTCAGTCAAGTCTGCTCTGTCATTTAAAAAAGAGCAGAAAGGGGTTGAAGGGAGGGAGTCTGTGGTCACTCTCTCGGAGATAGACGAGGTAGGAAGTGGTCCAGGGAGGCAGCAGCGCATAGACCTTGGCTGCCAGCTCCAGAGTCCCTGGGCTGGAACCCAGAGTAGTGGGAGGTTCCAAGGAAGGTGGGGTGAAACGTGCTGGGGTAAGGGGTGTAAGAACCATACAGCCCAAAGAAAGGCAGAAAACTTGCTGTAAGGTCACTGGACTACAGCTTGGTTGGACTCTGTTACCCCGGAAGGGGTGGACTAAAGCCTGATGTGGCTGGAAGGCCAAGTTGCAGGAAAAGAGACCACTGTAGCAATGGAGTGACTATCGGCAAGGGGCACCATATGGGGAGACAGCTGCTACGCCACTCCTGGCCACAAGGAGATGCTTCTGCTGTGAGTGAAAAACCCTTTACAGCAACAGTTTGCAAATTTCATTCCACGGTGACCCCCTTCTGACAACAAAATTACTACATGACCCCAGGGGAGAGGGGGCCAGAGCCCGAGCCCTGCTGCCCCGTGTGGAGGGAGAGCTTGGGCTTCAGCTTCAGCCACAGGTCCCAGCAAGTCGAATGCTGGCCCTGGTGACCCCATTACAGCACCACAAAGCAGCTGTAAACCCAGATTAACTGGACAACTATACAGAGTTGATGGCAGCATTGCATTGCCAGAGCAGTACAAAGCAGACAGTGTATCAGTGGATCTGGCCCTAAAAGTATACTGATCCTGTGACATATACCAAAATGCTACCAGTATTAGTCAGTCTTCCACTAAAACAAAGCTACTTTTCAAATGTCTTGTATTATCAATTTAATAAAACATGGAAATTCACTTATTGTTTTACATCCTCAACATGGAAAATACTCATTCCAGTTAGCTTAGTAAAAATGAGACAATGGAGCGTGCAGGTCATAGTCCTTAATCAATATGCACTTAGGGATGGAAATGGTGTTCGTCTGTCTGGAAAGCACCATGCACTCTGTGGGCTGTCCTGCAATATATAAAATTCAGATTTCTTTTTCATCCAAAGTTTTAAAACCAGATCGGTGATGTGTATTCTTTCCCTGAGCCCTATGCGTGATACTGAAAGTAAATAAATAATATGTAGCTCTTACAGTAGCATTGAAACTTATTGCTTCATTATTTTAGTGGTAAAGTCTTCTGCTGCTGTTGTAAACCTGACAGCGCTAGTGCCTAATAGTGATTCTTTGAGACATGATACAATATAATAACAATCAGTACCTCCAAAAACTCCAAGTCCTCGCTATCCCTCTCTAGAGCAGGGTAACCCTTTTATAAGAACTTTTTTTTCTCTCCAGAATATTCCTTTCTGGTAATGGTTCTTTAAATTTGGCATTACTTCTGCCCTGTGGTGGCCAGATTGCAACTAGTGGCTGCTGGCTGCATCTCAGATCAGGGTTGCCAACTCTTGTGATTTCTGGCGATTTTCTTAGTCACAGCTGCTGCAATATGGTCATTACCTGCGAGCTCAGCTTTCTTTTTTCTTTTTAAATGAAAGTTTCTGGTTCTTATGGTTGCAGAGAAAAGCTAGAAAGTGTGAAGCAAACACTCCAACAGCAAAAGGCAACTGAAAAAAATGCCAACTTTGTTTTTTAAATTTATGGTTTTTGAAGATTTGGCATTGGCAATAACTGAACTACAGGAGCAGGAGGAAGATTTCTTTGGAGAAATCTTGGCCCCATTGATCTCCATGGGAGTTTTGGTATGAACTTCAGTAGGGCTAGGATTTACTGAGGAGTTACTACAAGACTTACAATCTGCCTGGAGAAAACTGTGTGCACCAATCATCTTCACCGCTCCATGCCATATCTCCTAGCATATCCATTAGTGGAATCCAACTAAAGCAAGTTGACAGTTTTACCTATCTTGGCAGCAACATCTCCAACGATTGATCTCTTGACAAAGAGATCATGAACAGGATATGGAAAGCTTCTCAGTCACTAGGAAAGCTATGTAACAAAGTCCTGAAATCCCACAACATAACCCTCTCAACAAAAATAAAACTTTATAATGCTTTTGTGCTCACATCTCTCCTTTATGGCTGTGCGACCTGGACACCATACAAATGGCATATCAAACAGCTAGAGGCCTTCCATACGCGGTTTCTATATGCCATTATGGGGATCTGCTGGCAGGACAAAATTACCAGCCTGGAGGTTCTCCACTCCAAAAGTCAAATGCCATAAGCATCGAGGCCATGCTGATAAAAGCCCAACTACACTGGGTTGGACACATCATTAGGATGCCTGAATATCGACTCCCCAGAAAAATTTTCTATGGGGAATTGGCACAAGGAAATCGGAATCAAGGCCGCCCCAGAAAGCGCTATAAGGACAGCATCAAGAACAGCACACACTGTAGTGCAATAAAACCAGATGATCTTGAGAAGGCTGTGTTAAATAGATCAGCATGGCAACACACAGCACTCAGAGCTTTCCAAGCCTTTGAAGAGGACAGAAATAAACGATTGTTAGCTGCAAGGGAAAAGCGCCATACTACTGCTATAGCTACCAAGATGCTCACCTATGACTTTGTCTGCTTGATCTGCTCACGAGCATGTGCATCACGCTTTGGACTTCAGAGTCACTCCAGAATCCACAAAAAGAGAGAGCATGAAAACATCATTGTCGAACCGATGGATCCCACACACACACCCACACACCCCAAGACTGCTTCCTGTGGGAGACCACACAACCAGTGAGACACCAAACTGAAAACATCATCAAAACAAGTCTCACTGGCTGGTCATATCCCAAAGGCATTCTGCCATTTCTATCAGCTTTTGGAAGTTGTCTATTTCAAATGAATCTTTCCTTGCTGATGGTGTACAGGCTTTTCTCTGACTGTTCCGAGCAGTAAAGAATTGGAGTCCTATTGATGCATATATCCTCTGTCTGGGTAACCATAATTTGAAAAGTCTGTCTTATGAAAAATATCCCTGTGTAAACAGCAGTAATACAGTATGGCAGCACACATGGGCAACAGGTCACTGTGGATGGGATCCTCAAAGAGACTTCGGCACTCTATTACCGAGCACCACTGTCATGGAGGCTGTGGGGGGCATGGGAGGTGGAGTTTAGGGGCTGGGGATCTGGGTGGGTGGAGTGGGGTTGAAGGGTTTGGGGAGAGGAGATTGAGGTAGACACACTGAGAGGGGAAGGGTTAAGGGGCTGGAGTCAGGTGGGGGCAGGGGACAGGGCTTGGCAGATTTGATCCTGAGCCACGCAGTTGAATTGCTGGGTGCGGTTAGTACTTTTCTGTCATCCCCCACATGCTGCACTAATGTCCTGTGGCGGCCAGGCTGGGCCTGAGCCAGCATGGCCCCAGCCCGCCCCAGGGCCCCGCTGGTGTTACTAAAAGATGGCGGTGGAGTTTGGGCGCCTGGGTGGGGTGTGCCCATTCCAGGCTGCACAATAATAAAGGCCTAACAGTGGCAATGCTGTTCCCCAGGCCTCTCCCCCATGGCACCCCCAGAGCCAGCTCCTCAGCCTCCCTCCCTCCCTCCCCCCACGGGCAGGGAGCTCCCCTCCTGCTGCCATTCTCATATGGGCAGGGGGAGGAGACCTGCCAGCTCGGCACCACGTTGCCTCTGAAGCTGCAGCAGCAGCAGTACCAGCTATGGGACAAGATTTTACTCTGTGTGAGGGAGAGGGGGCTTGTCCCCCCCGCTTGTGGAGCTCCCATAGGCACCTCAGTCATTCCTTGCGGGAATGGGTTAGGCACCTACCTCACGCCAGACACACTGGTGGGAGGAGAAGGTAGTGGTGTAACCCCCTCTGCTCATCGTATAACTCTTACCCCAGTGCTTAGCGCACCCTCCTGGGGCATGGGAGACCTGGGTTCAAGTCTCCCCTCCCTGCTAGAGTGGGAGACAGGCTTTGAACAGGGATTATTTGTCTGAGTGCTCTAACCACTGCGCTGTGAGATATTCTGTGGGGGTTCCCTCAATCTCTCCTGTGGATTAAATCATGAGCAAGTGACTGGCGCAAGGGGATAGGACCCTGGGACTCTCGCATGGGTGTCTACGGTCATTCCAACACTCTGGCCCAATGACTGTTGATAAATAAAGTTCTCATTGAGGGATAGAGAGGAAAATATGACTCTGCAGTCCAAGGGTTGGGGCACCCATGTGGGAGATCTGGGTCCAGTCCCCCTGTTCCATTCACTCTTCTATTAGTTACTACGGGGGCCTACAGTCACCAAATGAACTTTTATCTGAAAACTTAGGTACTGAGTGAGTGAGAGTGCCTACAAGGTTCAGCTAGGGTGACCAGGTGTCCAGTTTTCAACCAGAACACCTGGTAAAAAAGGGATCTTGGCGGCTCCAGTCAGCACTGCTGACCGGGCCATTGACTGTCCGGTTGGCGGCGCCACACAGAGGGGCTGGCAGACTCCCTGCTAGCCTCCGCACTGCGCAGCTCCCGGGAAGCAGCCGGCATGTCCCCTTTCTGGTTCCTATGCGTTGGGGCAGCCAGGGGGCTCCGCACGCTGCCCCTGCCCCAAGCGCTGCCCCTGCAGCTCCCACTGGCTGGGAACCATGGCCAATGGGAGCTGCGGGGGTGATGCCTCCTCCCACACCCCAACCCCCTGCCTCAGCCTGGAGCCCCCTCTCATACTCCAAACCCATTGGTTCCACCCTCCAGCCCAGAGCCCCCTCCTACACCCCAAACCTCTCATCCCTGGCCCCACCCCAGAGCCCGCATCCCCAGCCAGAGCCTTCAACCCCTCCTGCACCCCAATCCTCTGAGCCAGCCCGTTGAAAATGAGTGAGTGAGGGTGGGGAGAGCAAGTGACGGAGGGGGGTATGGAGTGAGAGGTGGGCAGGGCCTCAGAGAAGGAGCGGGGCATGGGTGGGGCCTCGGAGGAAGGGAGGGGTGGGGCAAGGGTGTTCGGTTTTGTGTGAGTAGAACGTTGGCAACCCTAGGTTCAGCCACCATTCTGTGGATCACAGTGGAGCCAAAACTGGGACTTAAGCACCTAAATCCCAGACCTAGCTGCCTGTCTGGGGTTTTGGTGCCTAAATACCTTTGGATCTGGATCTCTACTCCTGTCTAAACTGTAAGACTGTGCTCTCTTAGAACTACCATTACAATTTCCCAAATGACATCCAGCTATCAGTGAGTTCAAATCTTTTATAGCAATGTTGGAAAGCCAACTCTGTGCTCTTTGCTTTAGCATCAGACCCGATGACTGTGTTTGCTACCAAAACCACATTTTTGTTGTTTGTTATCTATATTGTGGTGTACCAGTAGGAGCCTCAGTCATGGACCAGGTCCCAATGGTGCTAGGTGCTGAACAAACACAGGACAAGATGTGATATGAATCAGCAGTACTGAAATGGATAAATAATAATTAACAACAGACTTCCCTTGCTTTCATTACCCATCATGTTTCCAGTCCAAATTTGGATTAGCATTCAGTCATCACTGCTAATATCTTCTTTTATTGTGGCTAATTTGACTAGTTCATCTTTTTGAGAACTCAACATAATTAGCAGCAGTGGATTAAGTAATAATAGCAGATGTCTAGGGAGCAGCAAGCATGCACTTTAACATGCTCAGCAAGGGAGAGCTCATTGCTCCTGGTGGCCATCTTGTAAAGCAGCCCATGAGCAATTTGTAGCATTTCATGGGCAATGTAACCCCTCTAATTGTGATTGACAGGCCTATCAAAGCTGAAAAGCATCTCAATAAAACAAATTGCACAAGTAGGATTGTCCCGTTAAAGCCACAGGTCACCAATTAAATGTAATGGGAAAGAATTGTTTCCCTGCTTTTTGCCCTGCTAATGCCGCTGCCTCAATTAACTGTGTCCCATTACCGTGTTTTTTCAACTGTACAAAGACGAGCCAAGGACACATGAACGTAACATGAGCTAGGAAGATTCTATGAGTGCCAGGAAGTTAAAGCTGCTGTCTTCTGACTGGCTGTACTTTCATTCCTCTTTATGGATGTGGGAATAGTTCAGAGCCTGCTGTATGTACTCTTTCCTCAGGACATGTCTCTTGGGTGTCTGTGAGAGACTGGCTTTTCCAGGGACTCGCTCATAATATCTTTGATTAAACCCTAGAGAAGAGTTTTAGTTTCCTGGGCACCCACAGCTCTTTGTTTTAGTGCTACTGTAATCCACTAGTGAGTGTGTTACAAACTCCCAAAGCTATGGGTTTGTTATGGCCCTCGCTAGAGCAGCTTGCCTGTTTAGTTTGTGCTTTTAGCTCTGAAGGTCCCTGGTTCAATTCCCGGTGTGTGGGCCAAGAGAGCAGCTGTTGTGCTCTGATAACAAAGCCTCCACAGAATAATTCCTGCTCTCAGCTGTGCCACCCACCCATGTGGGCACAACCTCCTCGTTGTCAGCCATTGGGGGCTTGGAGGACACATTTGAATGAGACAAGTATCCAACTTCCTTCTTAGCATGCTTAAACCTGACCTACTGGTTGCAAGGCGGCTTCCTGCTTCTGAATGGTTGCTCTCTGCCAGAGGTGAGACCAGATGCTCCAGCCCCAGCTTCTCATCTCAGCAGTCTTTTCCCTCAGATGAAGCCAGGGCCACGTGGGTATGCTGTCTATTGCCAGGCCTGCGGGTTGTCTCTATCCTCACTTATGCCTGCTTCTCACTTTTAGGTGGTGCTCTCCTACAGTAACGGCCGTTAGCTGGCTAAGTGCACCTGCCTTCCCTGTTCTGTACCTTATATGTAGGGGCTACCTAGCTTCCTTGGTTCTTCCCAGCCACTCGCTCCAATTGGTTTCCCTTTGTGCGCTGGCTTCCCTAACAGGAACCAATGGCCTAGGCGTTAATAGCAAAATGGTAGCAACAGATGCCTCCTGGGCCTTCTGAGTACCAGCCTTCTTAAGCAGTGACACAAGCAAGAGTAGGTAGCCTTTCCTCTGAGCTTCTGATAGCAGCTCAAACTAGCCTGGAAGCTGTGAGTGCCCGAGACTGCCTCTCCCTTTCAATGGTTAGCCTGTTATCTCTAAGCCCTTTGGTCCCTGTCAGACCACAGCTTCACTGCCAGTCTCTTATATTTGCCTTATATGTGCAGGGTTCTTTGTCAGTCCCTGGAACAGAGCACCCCTCAATGGTTTGGATAATCATTTCCCTTGGGGTGAACAGAATACATGCTAGGACACAGAAAAGTGTTTGTGCTGATTGGATTCAGGCAGAGTCCAGGGGCTATTTAGGCTTCCCACAGCTCTCTCAATACACTCTGGTCTGATTTCTCACCCCACCCCTGCTATTCCAGACCGGGGCCTCTCTTGAGCACTCTAGCAGATGTTGTGGTTTCAAATGTGGACCAATGTCCATTGAGACTAGGTTGAGATAATTTCAGTGAGTCCTAATTAAACTCTGGTCAAGTGAGGTGAAATTTTTGCCTCGACTCCTGGCTCCTCCTCATAATCGTGCCAAGGCATGACCTTTAGGCACTGCACAATGCTTGTTCCATACAAGCTGGCTTATGGGAGTCATGGAGCATGGTATTGACAATGGCCTTCTACATGCATGTAGAATTGCTTGTGATCCCCAGGTAGCAGGCTTAAAATCATGCGAGGCAGGGAGCTGGGTGCTGACAGCTTCTCTCAGCCACATCATTACAGCCATCTGCTCTCTGCTGTGCCAGGATGATGGCTTCTGTAAAGAGCGAGCATGCCGCAGGATGTCGGAGATCTGGCAGTAACTGTATCTGAAGGGCTTTGGCGGGGAGCTGACTCTATCTTTTTAGCTACTTGTTATGTACCTCTAGCTATATGTGCTGCTAGATCAGGGGTGGACAAACTTTTTGGCCCGAGGACCACATCTGGTTGGGGAAATTGTATGCAGGGCCATGAATGTAGGGCTGGGGCAGGAGGTTGGGGTGTGGGAGGGAGTGCGGGGTGTGGGAGGGGGTGCAGTGTGCAGGAAGGGACTCAGGGCAAGGGGTTGGGGTGCGGGATGCAGCAGGGGGCTCAGGGCAGGGGGTTGGGGTGCAGAAGGGGTGTGGCAGGAGGCTCAAGACAGGGGGTTAGTGGGCTCAGGGCAGGGGGTTGGGGTGCAGGGTGCAGGAGGGGTTTGGGCTCTGGCCCAGTGCTGCTTACCTCGAGCAGCTCCAGGGTGGCAGTGGCATGCAGGAGGGCTAAGGCAGGCTCCCTGCCTGCCCTGGCCCCAAGCCGCTCCCAGAAGTGGCCAGCATGTCCGGCAGTGGCTCCTGGGGGTGGGGTGGGGTAGGGCAGGTGGCTCTGCCGTGCGCTGCCCTTGCCTGTGGGTACCACCCCCGAAGCTCCCATTGGCCACAGTTCCCCGTT
The DNA here is from genome assembly GCF_002925995.2 of Terrapene triunguis. NCBI lineage: Eukaryota > Metazoa > Chordata > Testudines > Emydidae > Terrapene > Terrapene triunguis. Next base: position 3,198,131 of record NW_020665188.1, on the reverse strand, counting down.
CCGGCCAATGGAAGCTGTGGGGGGCAGTGCCTGCAGGCGAGGGGAGCACACAAAGCCTTCTGCCCCCCTCTCCTCCGGGGCCACAGGGACATGGGGAAAAATGGGTGTTGCCATACCAACTATAACGAGAGTAATCAATTAAGGTGGGCTATTCTCAGCAGGAGAATAGCCCACCTTAATTTTTTCATGTTCTCTGTGTATATATATCTTCCTACTGTATTTTACACTGCATGCATCCGATGAAGTGGGTTTTAGCCCACTAAAGCTTATGCTCAAATAAATTTGTTAGTCTCTAAGGTGCCACAAGTACTCCTCATTCTTTTTACAGGCTATTAGGACATTGTGTGGGAAAGGATTTCCTTTGGTCAAATTCACATTTGCCACTTCCCACTTTCATTGAATGACCCTTTGTTCTTGCGTTATGAATGAGGATGAAAGACCTGCCTTTGTTATACCCTTAATTCTTGTGAATATCTCCATCAAGTCCCTTTCCCTCTCCTCTCTATAACACAGTCCCACTCACTTCCATTTCTTGTCATAAGGATGTTTTACCACAATTATTCCTTTACCATGGCATCTAACCATGGTGAGATCTTTCCTTTACTAGGGGGTACTGTGCTGCCGAAGCATGAGGGCAGAAATGGGATTCCTGACCAGTCCCAGGGGATCTGCAGTGTTCCCCATGACAGAACATTCAGGTAGAAATTCTCCAATGGGTATTGCTGTGGGGAGAGGGGAAAACGTGTGATATGGCCTGAATTATTTACTTTTCCAATGGAAATTACTAAGAAAATCTCTTACATCGCAAAACCAATACTCAATAGTCATTTGCTTAGATTGTGATGTAAATGATTAAACATTGCTATAAATTACTTAGACATGACATTCTTTTACTAAGGAGGCAGATCCTCAGATGGAATAAATTGTCATAGCTCCACTGACTTCCTTGAGGTCAGCAGACCAGGATAACAGCAAACTTCCCTGAAGATAGCAGACCATTACACCACCTGAGGATCATACTCCCATCTGACCAAACTTTTGGAATAATATTATAATGCATGTAGTAGAGAAGCATTGGGAAAACGTCTCCAACGTTTGCCTGCATTATGTTTGGTGCTAGCCAGTGTAACATAATCCCTTTTCTCCACAAACCCCTAAATAATTCCAATGCTTTTTAGGAAACTGAAACAAGAGAGTGATATGCCCCTAGTGAGCAATTAGACAATACTGATGTCGCCTATCAATGTTTCAATAAGTAATGTCACACTTAGATTAAGAGATTCCAAGGCCAGAAGGGACAATTGTGATTATCTAGTCTGACCTCCAAGCCAGAGAACTGCCCCCAAATAATTCCCAGAGCAGATCTTTTTAGAAAAAAAAAATCCAATCCTGATTTTAAAATTGGCAAGAGTCGGAGAACCCACCACGATCCTTAGTAAATTGTTCCAATGGTTAATTACCCTCACTGTTAACAATGTATCCCTTATTTCCAGCCTGAATTAGTCTAGCTTCATCTTTCAGCCATTGGATAGTGCTATACCTTTCTCTGCTAGACTGAAGAGCCCATTATCAAATATTTGTTCTCTGTGCAGATACTTATAGCCTGTGATCAAGTCACCCCTTAAGTCTCTCTTTGCTAAGCTAAATAGATTGAGCTCCTTGAGTCTGCCAAACTAAGTCATCTTTTCTAATCCATTAATCATTCTCATGGCTCTTCTCTGAACCCTCTTCAATATATCAGTATTCCAGCAGCAATCATACCAGTACCAGATACAGAGGTAAAATAACCTGTCTATTCCTACTCAAGATTCCCCTGTTAATGCATCCAAAGATTACATTAGCCTTTTTGGCCACAGCATTGCACTCATGTTCAGCTGATTATCCACCATGAGCCCCATATCTTTTTCAGTCAGTACTTCCCAGGATAGATTTCCCCCATCCTGTTAGTGTGTCCTACATTCTTAGTTCCTAGCTATACACAGTTTGCTTACACCCAGTTTACCAAGTGATCCAGATTGCTCTGAGTCAGTGATCTCTCCTCTTCATTATTTACCAAGTGCCCAATTTTCAAACTTTATCAGTAATGACTTTTTTCTTCCAGATCATTGAATATTATGATATTAAATAGCATAGGGCAAAGAACTACTAGGAATACACGCATTTGATGATTCCCCATTTACAATTACAGTTTGAGACCTATAAATTAACCAGTTTTTATTCAATTTAATGTGGGTTATGTTAATTTTATATCTTTCCAGTTGTATAATCAAAATGTCATGATGTACTAAGTCCAGTGCCTTACTGAACTCTAAGTGTATTATGTCAACAATATTACTCTTATCAAGCAAAGTTGTAATCTCATAAAAAAAGATAGCAAGTTAGACAGGATCTAATTTCCATAAACCAATGTTGACTGGCATTAATTATATTGCCCTCCTTTAATTATCTATTAATCGAGTCCTGTATTCACTGTTCCATTTTCTTGCCCAGAATTCCTGTCAGGCTGACAGGCCTATAATTACCCACATCATCCTGTTTACCCTTTTTAAATATTGGCACATTAGCCATCTTTCAGTCTTCTGGAATTTCCCCAGTGTTCAAAATGAATTAAAATCAACCTTAATGGTCCAATGAGCTCCTCAGGCAGCTCTTTTAAAACTCCTGGTTGCAAGTATTCTGGATCTGCGGATTTTAAAATGTCCAGCTTTAATAGTATCCCAAGATAGGGAGGGGTAGCTCAGTGGTTTGAGCATTGGCCTTGCTAAACCCAGGGTTATAAATTCAATCCTTGAGGGGGCCGTTTAGGGATCTGGGGCAAAAATCTGTCTGGGGATTGGTCCTGCTTTGAGCAGGGAGTTGGACTAGATGACCTCCTGAGGTCCCTTCCAACCCTGATATTCTATGATATTAGTGGAATGGGAAGAGTGTTATATCATATGACTACATAATTGTCTTTTCCCAAATATCGAAGAGAAATATTTATTGAACACTTCTGCTTTTTCTGCATTATTATTGATAATTCTACCACTTCCATCAGATAATGAACCAAAACCATTATTAGGATTCTGTTTTGTTCCTAATGTAAGCAGAGTCAGGATGAGCTCTACCCTGACATCTGGTGGTGAA
>NW_020665188.1:3146603-3194995 GCF_002925995.2 Terrapene triunguis | reverse complement strand
GAACCCGGCCCTTGTTGCTGCCAACTCAGATGGGCAGAAGGGTTACACTAATATATTTAAGGACAATCAGAAGGAGGTTTTTATAAACTCTGCTGGCCACAGATTTCTCCTTGTGTCCCTTTGCTTCCCTTATTATTTTTCTACAGTTCCTCGTTTCTGATTTATATTCATTATCAGCTTCCCTTTTCTTCCATATATGTATATAAACACAGTTTTCCATAGCTGCCTTCATTTCCGCTCTGAACCAGGCTGGTGTTTTTTAACTAGCAGAGTCTCTTCCTTAATTGTGGCTTTTGGGGCTTCTAGTAAAGTGTTCTTAAACAATTACCAATTATCATTCACATTTTTGTGATTAAATTCTTCCTCCCAGCTGATTTGACTCAAACTGTTTTCAGCTTTGTGAAACTGGCCCTTCTAAAGCATCAAGTGTGTGTATATATATCTAGGGTGACCAGATATCCTGATTTTATCAGGACTGTCCTGATATTTGCTTGTTTTGTCCCGCATCCCGACCGATGTTAGGTCGGGACACTGGACAAACAAGCAAATGCTCCGGAGCCCGGAAGTGCTCGCGCCCTCCCCCCGCCCCAACTCCGCCCCCTCCTCCCCCCCATTGGCTCCCTCCCCGAATCCCCGCCTCTTCCCCAGGCTCGCCATTCCTCCTCCCTCCACAAGCGCTGGAGGGAGGCCCCGGAGACGCAGGGGGAGCGCGGGGCCAGGGTGAGTGAGAGTCCGGCCTGGCCCCGAGCAGGCAGGACTCAGTCAGGCGGTAGAGAGAGTAGGGGGCAGCCCCCGGGGCCAGGCGGCGGCTGTTCTTCCCCCCGGGCAGTGGGACTCGGGAGCAGCCGCTGCTGCAGCTCCCACTGCCGCGGGGGGGAGGAAGCGGCCGATGGCCAAGCTCGGCGGCTGCGGCTCTGGCGCCCGGGCCTGAACCCCCCGAGCTCGGGCCTGTTGCGGGGACCCAGCAGCGCGCACGCTGCGCCCAGCCCCTGGCCAGTCGCGTCTGGGCTGCTGCCCAGCTGGCACAATCCCGCAGCGGCCCGGGGCGAAGGCATCGGCAGCCCAGTTCTGTTCGTTCCCCTGAGGGACCCGAGCAGGACGAGGGGGCTGGGGCCTGCTGCCCTCACTCCAGGTCCGCCGCGGGATTGCACCAGCTGGGCAGCCAGCCCAGACGCGACTGGCCAGGGGCTGGGCGCATCGTGCGCGCTGAGTCGCCACAGCAGGCCCAGGCTCAGGGGGTTCGGGCGCGGACGCCAGAGCCGCAGCCGCCGAGCTTGGCCATCGGCCGCTTCCTCCCCCTGCGGCAATGGGAGCTGCAGCAGCGTCTGCTCCCGAGTCCCGCTGCCCAGGGGGGAGAACAGCCGCCGCCTGGCCTCGCGGGCCGCCCCCCTACTCTCCCTACTGCCCGACTGAGTCCTGCCTGCTCGGGGCCAGGCCGGACTCTCACTCATGGCACCCCGCTCCCCCTGCGTCTCTGGGGCCTCCCTCCAGCACTTGTGGAGGAGGGTTTTTTTTTTTTGTTCCCCCCCCCCCGCCCCCGCATCCCGATATTTGACCTGGGTGATCTGGTCACCCTATATATATCACTGGTCTGGACTTCATTCTGTTTGCACATACGTGTGAGCATGTCATGATTGCTTGTACCTACTCTACTATTCACTTTTAGTTCTATGATAAGTTCCTCTTTATCTGTCACTACAGGGTCTTATACAGAATTCCCCCATGTTGGATAAAGCACTACTTGAGTTGGGAAGTTGTCATCTAGAATAAGAAATTCTTAGGATGTTTTATACTGGCAGCATGAGCCTTCCAGTATATGTCACTCAGGTTGAAGTTCCCCATGATCATGCAGCTTCTTTTCCTACACATTGTAGATAGGGGCTTAAGGAGCAGGTCATCCCATTGCCTAGTGCAATTTGGTGGTCTGCAGCAGACACCAACTCATACCCTACTGTGTGCCTTCAGTGTCAGGACATTGATCCACACGCATTCAAGATCACTTTCTTTCAAGCAATCAGTGACTCGTAAGCTGGTAATACCATTTTTGACAGTGTGCCACTCCCCCACCCCTATTGCCCACTCAGTCCTTCCTAAATATGTTATAACCATAGACTGACTCTTCTCATTTCATTCATGGGAATCATCCCACCAGGTTTTAGTAATGCCAACTAGATCAAATTTATGCTCAAAATGAGCAATTCCAATTCCTCTTGTTTATTACCCATGCTCCTAGTATTGGTGTATAGGCAGGCTTAGAAAGATTAAACTTGTACCAGTACATGTTGGTAAATGTCGATTTCACTATACACATATACACTGACAAATATTTCTATTGAAAATTACAGATGGGCAAAGTAAGAAAAGTGCTGCTTGAGAACTTAAAGTTTGATTTAAGGATATTTACTTTGTATATTTTGATGTGATTTTTGACAAGTTGTCTTTTAACAGTTACGAAGTTTAACTTTTTGCAACTCAAGCTCTATTGTCCTTAAATAATTGACTGACCTCCTCTAATTTCCTGCAACTGAGCAAATTAAAAATTTATAATTGAAGAAAATAAACCAATACTATCCATCAAAATTATATAAAATAAAAATTCTACCGTCTATTGATAGTCAAATTCAAGAATTTCTTCCCTTCAGGTTCTTTAGTTCCTTGATTAGTTTTGTTATCAATATCTTGATTTTTTTGTGCTGAGTGCTCATATCTTCCCTCTTTTTATCCTCCCCTTTTGTTAAACTAACATCTTGCTGGCTACTCTCAACCTGGGGACAAGTAGACTATTGGTTGCCTTTCTACTGAAGTAGAGGCCATCCAAACTATGGTTCACCATCAATGAAGAGACGGGGCTGTAATTCCACAAAACCAAAATCCTCCTCCACTTACCTCCCTGTGATTCACTTCCAGAATCTTCTGCCTCCTGTTTTCCTTTGCTCATGGTACAGGAAGGATCCCTGAGAAGATTGCTTTGACATTCTTCTTCAGCAGATTTCTAATGTCCCTTTTGTAATCTATTATTGCAGCACAGCTCACTGATGCAGTGTCATTAATACTTATATGAAACATCACCAATGGATCTTTGGCTGTTGATTTCAGAAGCCTGTCCAGTCTTAGAATGAGGTCTCGGTTCCAGGAAGACAGCACAGCATCCTATTGTCTGCTTGTCCCTTGCAGAATGTTCTTTTAATTCTTTTGAGAACTGAATCCCCAAGAAAGATTGTCCATCTGCCTTGAACTGTTGGAGATCTTTGTGGGCAAGCTTGTTTTTCTTACAGGTTGGGCTGAGCTGCCATCCACAGGTATGTCCTGGACATCTCTACATTGCCTCGGACCAGCTGGATCTTGAGAGAGAGGTTCCCCAGTTTCCACACCAAGGACATGGTATCAATTGGAAATTTCTAGCTGTGTGGCATTCCTTATGGTCCCCTTCTGCCTGGTGGCCAATGCGCCTGCCCATCCTCATCAGGCTTCAGCCATGTAGAATGCTGCCTTGACCTCTTGCCTCTGGTAGTTACAAACTGCCAAGTCTCCTCTCTGACTTCTTGGTGTCCAGCTCCTTTCTTCCTTGAACCTGGGGTACTGGTGTTTTCTGGATCTGCCTATCTAGGAACTCTTCAGCTTCTCTGATTCTCTGTAGTGCCACTACTTGCCCTTCCAACCTAACAATATTTTCTTCCAGCACAGCCACCAGTATGCACTTCATGCACGGGAAGTCCCTTCAGGCAGGAAAGCAAAAATGGCACCGCTGTGGTAGATCACCACCCCTGCTCCATCATTGACAATCTTGAAATAGCATGTTGAGCTGGAAGGACAGCCTCTATGCTGCCTCCTAAACTCTCCTCTTAGCTGCCTCTCTTTGCAGCTCTCAAGTTCACCTTGCAAGTGACTTCTTGTACCAGTCTCCCTGCTTAACTCCGCTCTGCCCCTCACCACCAGGGAGCAATTAACTGCTGATTTCAAGCAGCAGAACTGATTAAAGCTCCAAGGACCAGAGCTGTGTGGCTGTCCCAAGGCAATGCACCAACAAATAGACCTGTCTCAGCTGCTAACGCAGGGGTCCACGGCACACCTGTGCAGCCCATACACAGAGCAAACAGGCAAACGACCCACAGATGGACCAAACACACCATTCGCCGAGGCCCACTACCTCCAAGCATACTCCACAGTGACACCCTTCGAAACTCTCTTGTCAGATGCCTCTGTTCACGATTAGGATGGTGTGTTTTCTCCCCGAAACGAAATTGGCACTGTTCAGTCAAATGACTGTCATCCTCCCCCGAGTTGCTGGATTAACAATCAGACAATGGCCAGTGTGGTACAAAGGGAAAAGTCAGGAAGTCTTTTTCTTCTGTTTTCATCATGTATCATACCAGCATGCAACTACCTATGCATATAAACCTGTAACTTCATCTACAGATTCAGGTGACTCAGGCTCTACTGTCAGATGTTACCAGAAATTCCCCTGGACAAAACAAAAAGTTTAGGAATTGTAGCCCTAAGGATTAATCTGCTTGCTTGCATTGATATAGCTTTTCTTATAAGTTTAAGTATTTGATGTATTGTAATAGGTTTATAGATTTATACTAAAAATAAGTTTGGCTGTAATGCAAGAGACCCTCATGCCAAAAACCTGTATGTTAAGCTAAAGCAAAGTTAGCATATCTATAGTGGGCCCTTTTACCCAGAAAGTAAAGTTGACCTTTATCTTGTTACCTAAATAGATAAAGTACCCACACCTATGTCTAAGACCTTTACCTAGACCAATAGACAATGAAGAATGGCAAAGGGGATTTTTCAAAGTTGTACCCACAGACTTAACAAGTACACCACAAGTGCACACATACCTGTCATCCATACGCACATACATACTAGCCTATGGTGTAAGTGTGGGAGAGGAATGAAATTTGGGCATAAGAGGAAGGATTTCCAGCACTTATGCCCTATAAAATAGGTGACCCACCTCGCTATCTCACTCTTCATTATCTTCATCTTCAACTATGTATTGATGCTCTCCATCTACTTGGTTTCTCTAAACTTTATTCTCAGTTTGTGTATTAGGTTTTATTTCAGTTAAGTTAGAGGGTAAATTCTAAAGCAGCTTTGACAGCTCTTCGCATTAGTTACCTCTGAAAGAGGTGAGAACAGCCAGAGGCGAAGTCCTGTGTCTTTCAACACCAGGTTATCAAAACAGGGTGTGAGTATTAACCAAAGTTTTGCAGCACATAATATTGTATTATCATATGTATCTCTTGAATAACAGTGATATAATTGTAATTTTGTAACTCTGACTATTTTACCATTTGCTTACTATTTCATTGATTTTTAATAAAAAGTCTTTATGACTATATCTGTCTCAGTGTGAGCTTCCTGTCATACCCCCAAGGGTCCCTTATAAATTCTGTGGAGCCTGATTCGGGACAAGAACTTTTATCTTCTGATCAAACAGATTGGTGAGCCTAAACCCATACTAATTAATATTAATAACTAAGTATTATTATTATTATTATTTATTTAATTTCAAATTAATTAAATTTAAATTAAATTGATAAATTAAATCAATAGTACTAACACACCCCAGATCAGGCTACAGAATTGTGTTCCTTCTCTTGATTGACATTCATAAACACTGAACAGAGCAAGTCACCGACTAAAGTGTAAACTGCACATGCTGTTATGAAGGGTTTTCTGGTATGTTATTCCATAGATACTATATCACACAGTTAGCTGTACCCTCAATCCATGAGAAAGTGCCGTCAGGGAAGAGTGGGTATAAAACACTGCCATGTTGCTTGGCTAGCATTTTACCCCCACTTTGTATCTGTGTGAGTGACTGCAGGGCAATGGAGGGCATGCTCCAGCGTCCTTATAATTAACACATGAATAGTAATTTAAGAACTGATTTTTTTTAAAAAAAGAAGCTATTTTTCTGTGGAGTTTTTTTCTCTCTAAATTTCCTAGCCCCCTGTAATCCCTCCTCAGGCTCCCTCTCCTTCACTGTCAAATCTGAGCATCTGATTCTCTCCCTGCTCTCAGCTCTTGTCTCTTACCAGATCACCCCTATTCCTCCTGCTTTGCTAAGGTCGGCATACTGTATCGCTTGCTTGTTCTCTCTTCCCACAAGCGTGTGTGCCTTCCATGTATAAGGGACAGTGCTGTGGAACTGATTCATAAGGCTGGTACTTTACCCTGTTCTCCTTCAAATCACTCCTCAATCCCCTTCTGCCAGGATAGTTACAGATAAACACATAGCCCGAGGCTGGGGTGTGACAGGTTGGATCACAGAAGCCCCCTTGGGAACTGCCACCTGATGTGCAAAGACTACCCCTGCTCCTGTTTTCCCTGCTAGCTCAGGACTCCAGCACCCTGTCTTGCTGAGCCAGACACTCCCGTCTGCTCCAACAAAGACCCAGGGTCTGAATTACTTGCCCCAAAGCTGCAGGTTTACCTGAAAACAGCTCACGGAAGTGTGCTTGTCTTTAGCACTTAGATGCCCAACTCCCAGTGGGGTCTAAACCCAAATAAATCCGTTTTATCCTGTATAAAGCTCATGCAGGGTAAATTCATAAATTGTTTGCCCTCTATAACACTGATAGAGAGATGCACAGTTGTTTGCTCCCCCAGGTAGTAATACATACTCTGAGTTAATTAATAAGTAGAAAGTGATTTTATTAAATACAGAAAGTAGGATTTAAGTGGTTCCGAGTAGTAACAGACAGAACAAAGTAAGTCACCAAGCAAAATAAAATAAAATGCACAAATCTATGTCTAATCAAACTGAATACAGATAATCTCACCCTCAGAGATGCTTCAGTAAGTTTTTTTTCTCAGACTGGACACCTTCCAGGCCTGGGCACACAATTCTTTCCCCTGGTACAGCTCTTGTTCCAGCTCAGGTGATAGCTAGGGGATTCTTCATGATGGCTCCTTCCTCCTTCTCTGTTCTCTTCCACCCCTTTATATATCTTTTGCATAAGGCGGGAACCCTTTGTCCCTCTGGGTTTCCACCCCCTCACACTGGAAAAGCACCAGGTTAAAGATGGATTCCAGTTCAGGTGACATGATCACATGTTACTGCAAGACTTCATTACCCACTTGCCAGCACACACACATACAGGAAGACTCACAGGTAAAACACAGCCATCTGCAGACAATGGTCCTGGTTAATGGGAGTCATCAAGATTCCAAACCACCATTAATGGCCCACACTTTGCATAATTACAATAGGCCCTCAGAGTTATATTTTATATTTCTAGTTTTAGATACAAGAGTGGTACATTTATACAAATATGATGATCACACTCAGTAGATTATAAGCTTTGTAATGATATCTTACAAGAGACCTTTTGCATGAAGCATATGCCAGTTACATAATATTCACTTATCATATTTTTATAAAATTATATAGACTGCAACGTCACAGGGGGATAAGCAAGGGGGGGGGGCACAGCATGACATAAAGAAAAAGGTGCTGTATATTACAGGACCATTTCTGTTTCATTGTATCCTCTCCCTAGTTGTTATTCCTCTTAGATCAGTGGTTCCCAAACTTTAACAGCCCATGAACCCCTTTCTCTAAATTGTGAAATCTTGTGAACCCCCTCCTAAAAATGAATATTTCCAGGGTTTTAAGTTTAAATTTCCTCAGTGTGATCAATGCGCTTGCTTTGCTCTGCATAGCTCTTGGAAGTCCGGAACCACTGGAGAAAGATAAAGTCTCAAGTCTGGTTCGGCATCAAGTCTGTTTCTGTATTTGGTTTTCAGATGTGCATACGAGGAAAACGCTTTCTCGCATACGTATGTTGTTGAAAATGGTAACAAAATGGCAGCAGCTTTTTCTGCCAGAAGGGGGTACTCGTTTCTTAAACTCAGCCAAAAGTTGATCAATGACAGATTTCTGAAACTCCTTTTCAGTTCATAATCACAGGAGATCTCAATCAATTTCTCTTTTTCCTCAGTGTTCAATATCTGTGTTGAGAAAGTGGTATCATCAAAAGGGTTGCGAATCCGGTCATTATCGCCTGACATAGCTGGAAAGTAATCCCTGAAAGTTGTGCAAAGTCCTTTTAGGTGTGCAATTATATTGGTTTTAGTGCAATGATCCAACTGAAGTTTATGTTCTGCCAGGAAGTCATGGAGATTACTGAAACACTCAGTTTGTTTGTTTTCCAAACAACTTTCCCAGAACTACAACTTCTTTATCATGGATTCAACTCACTTTTGCACATTGAAAACTGTTATATTGAGACCTTGAAGAGATAAATTTAGGTAATTAATTCTTGAGAAAATATCTGCTAAATAAGAGAGGCTCTGGAGCCGGACATTATTTTCCGTACAGCTGGCAAGGTGGAAAGGGTGGCTGTGGAAAAAAACTAGGATTTCCGTTCTAAGCTCAAACAAGCGCACAAGGATTTTGCCCCGTGAGAGCCATCTAAGTTCAGTATGGGTCAACAGACAATCGTGTACACTACCCATTTCTTCACAAAGTACGTGAAATATTCTGGAATTTGTTGGCCATGATTTTATGAAATTCACCATTTTCACTACATTGTCCAGCACTTCCTTCAGTCCCTCAGGCATGCATTCTGTTGCGAGGGCTTGTCTATGGATGCTGCAATTAGTCCAAGATGCAACCTTTTTTGTTTGAGCTACAAATCCAGGATACTTCCCTGTCATTGATGTGGCCCCATCAGTGCAAATGCCTAGGCAACGAGACCAATCTATTTCCTTTTCTTGAAAATATGCATTAGTCAGATTGAAGATATCTTCTCCAGTTGTACGTTCTTCCAATGGTCGGCAAAACAACAAATCTTCTTCAACCAGACCTTCATTCACATAATGTACAAACAGTAGCAAAATAGCTAGATTAGCTACATCAGTTGATTCATCCAACTGTATAGCATAACATGGACTATTTTTCATTCTCTGTACAATTGTGGTCTCTACATTATTTGACATGTCATTAATTCTTCGTGACAACGTATTATTGGACAACGGTACCATGTCAATCCTTTTTGCAGCCTTTTCTCCGAGCATGCAATGAACTACGTCTTTTATACATGGACCAATCAAGCTCTCTGCTATGGTATGGGTTTCTGATGCTTTTGCTACTCGGTAGCTCACTTGGTATGACGCTTCAAATGCATTTTCATTATCAGTACTTGCTTTGGATATAAAACTAGTAATGTCACTTTTCCTCTCAGCTAATTTTCGCTTGAAAAAATCAACAGGCTTGTCGAGTTGTGCAGGATGTCTAGTTTCTAAATGGTGCCGAAGTAGAGAAGGTTTGAGGCTGCCATCTGCTAGAACATCACCACAAATCACACACAGTGGTTTTGGACGTTCTTGATCACCAATGCATGTAAAGCCATATTTTATATAATCATCATCATATTTTCTTTTCTTTATAAGTGACTTTCCAGGACCATCATGATCATTAGACTTAGATTTTCCACAGTGTGGACTTGAGGAAACACTAGCTGATTCTTGCGTCTTTACACTTATCCATTGAACTTGTGTACAAAAGTTCTAATAAAAACAACACAGAGAGACTGCTAACAACCAACAAACTAGAAAATGAGAAGATTCACTCAAGTCTCACTGAAGCAAAACAGCATTCCAGAGAGAATGACAATTACTGAGGCACCTTAACACTGCTACACAGGCTACAACGTGCTTCCGGCTGGTTTGGCTCGCAAATAGCTTTTCTTCCGCCACGAGGTCTCTCCCTGTGAGGGTGTCCTGTGAGGGACAAATTAACTTGGACCACCCCCCACGTACAACGCGGCTCCTGCTCACTCTGCCCTCCATACCAACTTCCCCTGTCTGACAAGGACAGGGGTCCGAGCTGCCGCCTGGGGGTCTCAGCTGCCGCCCTGCCCACCACAGGGCTCAGGCTACTGGCCCCGCGTCAGGGTCTCGGCTGCCGGCTCCACACTCCATGGGGCTCCTGCTGCTGAACCCCATTGACCACCCCAGTCAACTGAGCTCCACTGAGCTTGTGTTGCAGGTCCCGCTGACCGCCGGGGCTCGGGCTGCCGGGCCCAACTGCCTGGCCCCGCTCTCCCTGGGTCTCGGGCTGCCAGCCTCGCGTGGAGCGCTGGGGTCCAGGCTGCCGGCTCCCCCGCTGACTGGGGGCAGGCCTCGGGCTGCCAGCCCCAACTGCCTGGCCCCGCTCTCCCTGGGGCTTGGGCTGTCTGCCCTGCAACCGGGTTCCACCTGCTGCCTCCAATGCCGGGGTCCTCTGGCCGCCATTAGTGACATTTTTCTTGCGAACCCCCTGTAACATTCTGCGAACCCCCCAGGGGTTCGCGAACCCCAGTTTGAGAACCACTGTCTTAGATGGTAGGCTTTTCAGGGTAGCAATCTCATCTTCCACAGGACCTTGATCCTGCTCATTTGCCCTGGCATCCACAATATAAATAAATACACATTTGAACAAGTAGACTGGCTGTACTGGGATTTTCATATTTCAGCAGCAACCTCGAGCCAGCCCCTTTAACAGGAATCACTCCGACTTTGCTGCCAAGCCCTTTAAAATGGATGTGGGTTGGCCTGAAGCCACCCTTCAAAGAAAAAGAAACCGGATCCTTAAAAGTGATATATTTTCCAGTTCAGTGCTGAGTTAAGAATTCAAAGTAATCTCCGATCTGCAAGAACTGATGTGGCTTGCAGCATGGCTGGTAGCTATCCTGAGTCTTAACTCTGCAAATCTCACCCCTGCTTTATTGCCAGGCAAATGTGTAATGTAATCTTTTCTAAGAACTAGTGAGTGTTGAGCTCTCAAGAACGACTCAGGTGAGGAGTTCTCTCGGTGCTATGATTACCTCTTTGCCAGGATACTGGACTTTCTGTTGATTACTTTCGTCCGTGTAAAGATGCAAGAAGGATTCTTGTTCTCCTAGAACTCCTTGGAATGCCTCAGGGCTTCACCTTCTTGTGCTAAATGCTGTGCCTTATCACAAGAAGGAAATAAGTTCTTAGTGTACTCTGTATCCCATAGTAATTGATCTTTGTACCTGTGACCCAAGTTACATCAGCAGTAGCATTTATACAAGCTCTAAACGGAACCAGTCAGTTTAACTGGCCAGGTGTGTACAAATGCACAAATAGATGAATTAACTTGAATACAAAGGATTGTTTATGCAGGTAAACTCATTGAGCTCGGACTTCTTGTTTGCAAGGGGAACACGAAAAGAGCAAAATACTAACACACACAGGGTTCAGTACAATACAAGGTGTATATGCTACAATGATGAGGAAATGAAAGAGAAAGTGACTGTGCATGTCATGTTGGCCGTAGCCAGCTTCCTGGGAGATGGGGGGACTGCTGTGCATGGGCTCTGGCTGCTTTAAAGCATTGTTAGATGCAAGGCAATGTGGTCTTGCCTTGTTTGTTCAGACACCCCTGAGCCTGTGCTGTTTATAAATGCTGACAGACAAAATCACAGTACAAACTAATCTCACTTCTATCAGGAAATGCAGATATAAGAGGCAATCAAAGTTTAGAAGGGCTAGTATGCAATTTATAACCTTTCTTCTACAGAAATCACACCCACTGATAGGAGGGCTATATTTAGAGCCTTTCTACGCTACTAGTGCCATATGCCTACAAAAAAGCAATAAATGGAAACATTTACTGTCTTCCTGTACTGTAGTGCAGCCATGAGTGAGCTTGGGTTATCACGGAACACAGTGTAGTGTGCATGTGCAAGTGAACTCTGGCATCATTCTTGTAGGGCACCACAAATGTCGCCATTCATTAGGTATAGGAATACATTCCATTGTTCAAGGGCAGAGGAGATTTAGAGAAATTTGGTGACATGCAGGTAGCACAAACAGAACTGTCTGGATAAAATAAACTGTTATCAGGTAAGCTGCTGGGGTGATACTTAACCTAGACCTACTCTTTCTAGGTGCTTATACCCTGGTTGGAGATCGAGGCTTCAAAAGAAAAAGTGCTGGAGCAATGTATTAAATTAGAGCAACATGTTACCAGGCTCAAATAGTGCACACCCAAGAGTTCTGCAGGCGCTTAAAAACGAACTGGCTGAGTTGCTAACAAACCCACGCCATCTCATTGAAATCAGCTACCACACCAGAGGGGAGCAAATGTTGTACCTCGCTTTGATCCTCTTAGACTAACCATTCTCTCCTTGGCTTTCTCAGGCTTGGCCAGCCCCACTGGTCCAGCTCTCATTTGTCCCCCATCTAGTCTCTGCCCCTCAGCTAGCTGATGTTTCTATCATTCTCTTGCTCAGGACAATGGACCCAGTGTTTCTGCTGATTGGCAAAACAGACCTCTCTCCCCACTCCACCCCAACCTGTCCATCCCTACATTCAGCCAGGGTTGTTTGGTCAGCTGCCTCCCTTGAGGGCTCTGTGTGCCATCCAGTGTTTGGGCCCAGACAGTCCCTGAGCCACTAGGAAACCGTTTGCAGTGCACATCAACATTTTTGGTCCTACACACTAATGAATAGTGTTAAGTATTTGTATGTGCCCATGGCTGGTGCAGTCCTTGTTAATGTACTCACACACATACAGTTCTATCCTGGTTATAAAACTCCCATGATGCTGAGCTGCTGAAACAGAACATGGTTTTCACTGATGCAAAGAGCAGCACCGAGGACAAGGGGTGAGATGGTTTCCCCTCCTGCCTCTATTACTTGAGAATCTTGGCTTTCATTTCCAAAATACACTTCTAGCCCTCATGATTGAAGAGAAAAGCTTGAAAACATGAACCACGAACACACAAAATTCAGAAGTCAAATAATGAGAACCCACAATGTATTTAGTTTTTAAAGCACATGATTTTTAAGCCAATGGCATGATTGTGGGACCCTGAGTCATGCTTTTTGAGTGCTTGGGATTGGCAATACAGATAATAGTCCATGTGATACCACAAAGGAAACCAAGGCAATAATCAAAACAACACTAAAGTTTTTTTGAAAGACAAAAATCTCCATGCCCTGGCACAAGAGTTCTCAACCTTTTTAATAGGGTGGGCCAATATTTTAATGGCGAGGTTGCCTTGGAGATCATCTTTTCCCTGTTCATGATTGCATAGGGTTGCCAACTTTGGTTGGACAAATTCCTGGAGATTTAATCACATGACATAATCTTTAATTAAAGATTAATATTTAATTCCAGGAGACTCCAAGACAATCCTGGAGGGTTGGCAACCCTATGATTGCATGGGTTATCTCTCCTCCTGGTTGGGAATTCATAACATCCTGGTGGCAACTCCAGCAATAGGTTACATGGCAAACTTGTCATTAGGGGTCTATTTAATATATTTCTAGACAGAGCTCAGATTTGGGTGGTGTGGCAGAGGAGGGCGGGGGAGAAGGTGGTTGTATTCTTCCAACTCTACCCACAAAAAGTTCCACCCAGGTAAACAGTCAAAATGAGATGAATATTTTGAATATCTGAACAATCATACAGCTCTTTGAGCCTGCTTCCTTCTAAAATGAGTGGTGACACCTCCCAAATGCCACCTAATTGTGACACCAAAAATGAGACACCCTTCTCAATAAATCATGCAGAGCTGTGACCCTTTGTCACAGCTTGGCTGACCGTTTAAGGGGAGTTAGGCTCAGCCCACCTGTGACTAATCAGCTGCCTCCAAGCTGGTGCTGCAGGGCCAGAGATCAGATGATAGCTTGAAGATCACCTAGGCCTCATGAAAACCAGCAAATAACCCAGTTAAAGATAAGAGCTGCAGGGAATAGGTGGCCTCATGTCTGAATCCATGGGGGTGGGCAGAGGTCATAGTTTATATATGATTCTCAGAGGGGTTGTGTGCAGAGTGTAATCTTCTAGGGAGTAGATGGGCCCAGCAGAAAACCTCGGGTCAGGGGAAAGGATGTGATTGATGAGCTGAATAGTTTTTCCCCCCCGAGAAATAAAACCAAGTTGTGACACTGTATGGAATCTGGGGGACACTTGAGGATATTATGAATATTAATATTGGAAAACTGCAATGAGTTGTGGCAGATATGCCATGTAAGATATCTACAAAATTGTTATGATTTGCCAAATATGATAATCTCATTTATATTTTTGTATCACTTTTTTATTATGAGTTATAGATATGTCTGTCTGTCTGTATTTCAAACTTGTGCTATGCTTCTGGGGACACCCCCAGACAGCATTGCCTAGCCTGCTTGATGGCCCATTAAGGACCATCAACTATACAATTGACCCATTGAGAAAAGGCAGAGGATACACCTCATGACTCAGTAAGGCATGCAGGGGCACGCCTATGGACAGAAAAGATTTCCAAGCCATGTTCTGGGCAGCTTGTGTTTGAACCAAAGGAAGCACAAGCCACATGGTAAAAGACTATAAAAGGCAGCTGCATCTTCTCCATTTTGTCTTCAATCCTGTTTCTTACCTCTGGAGGAACTTTGCTATAAACTGAAGCTCTAAACAAAGGACTGAATGACCCTTCCAAGCTGTGGATGTGTTCCAGAGGGACTTTCAAGCCAGCAAATTCACCAACATTGCTAGGAACCTGATATATGGACCTTGAAGTCTTCTTATGTATGTGACTGTTTTACCATTTAATATCTCTTCTTGTTCTTTCTTTTTTCTTTATAATAAACCTTTAGTTTTAGACACTTAAGGATTGGCTGGCAGCGTGGTATTTTGGGTAAGATCCAAACCTATACTGACCTGGTAACGTGGCTGACCCTTTGGGGTCAGAAAAATATTTTGTATATCTGAGCAGAGTTTTTTAAAATAATTTCTCACTGTACTGGACCTACGTACTGATTGGGAGCCAGAGAACTGGAATGCAATAAAGGGGGCTGTGTGATTTCTTTTTTTTTCCCTTCTTGATAACCAGTGTGGGGGATCAGCAGCACAGTTTGTGACTGGTTGTGGAGTTTAACTTCAGTGTTACCCACCAGTCTTGAGAGTATCTGCTCTCCCTTTTTTAGCCTGCCCTGACCTTGGCATTTCCAGTGAGGGCTACCCTAGGCACCATGGGTCACACAATTCTCTGAAGAAAAGGGCCTGGGATCCCATTGCTGGAGTATTCTTTGGTGCATAGGAAAGAAATAGTTAACAACAGGAACACTTACATTATCCTTACTGGGCATTTGATTTAACCACTCATTGAGAAGAATGGGGCCATTGTTCTGCTAAAGGCTCTCTGCAGACCCATCTCTGCAGTGGTTGCACCCTGTTACATTTTTGAGGCTTTCTCAGCAACCATAATAGCTAAGAATAATACCTAACTCTGTCGGCATAGTTGTGTCAATACTGGGTTTTTGCTGGCCTAGCTATATTGGCTGGGGTGTGATTTTTATTCACACTCCTACTTAACTTATTGATGCCACCAAAATGTTGTAGTGTAGACTAAGCCTTTGGCTTTTAATGTAAGCAAGCAGCTGGAAAATGAGATAGTGAACCAGCACCATGTGACCCGCCAGGTCTCTGCAGACCTCCAGTAAGTGCTCTGCAGACTGTAGTTTGGAAATGTACCAGCTGCCCCCAGCAACATGAACAATGAAACTGCCCAACATTTGGTCAAATTCACAAAAAAAAGGATAGTCAAAGACTTAAAAAGTAATAGCATTTGTTTAAAATACTTCAGAAGCAGGAAGCCTGCTAAACAAGCAGTGGGGCCACTGTACAATCGAGATCCTAAAGGAGCACTAAAGGCCAATAAGGCCATTGCGGAGAAACTAAATGAATTATTTGCATTGGTCTTCATGGTTGAGGATGTGAGGGAGATTCCCAAACCCAAGCCATTCTTTTTAGGTGACAAATCTGAGGAACTGTCCCAGATTGAGGTGTCATCAGAGAAGGTTTTGGAACAAATTGATAAACTAAACAGTAATAAGTCACCAGGATCAGATGGTATTCACCCAAGAGTTCTGAAGGACCTCAAATGTGAAATTGCAGAACTACTAACTGTAGTCTGTAACCTATCATTTAAATCAGCTGTTGTACCAAATGACTGCAGGATAGCTAATGTGACGCCAATTTTTAAAAAGGGGCTCCAGAGATGATCCCGGCAATTACAGGCCGGTAAGCCTGACTTCAGTACCGGGCAAACTGGTTGAAACTATAGTAAAGAACAAAATTGTCAGACACATAGATGAACATAATTTGTTGGGGAAGAGTCAACATGTTTTTTGAAAGGGAAATCATGCCTCACCAATCTACTAGAATTCTTTGAGGGGTCAACAAGCATGTGGACAAAGGGTATCCAGTAGATATAGTGTACTTAGATTTTCAGAAAGCCTTTGACAAAGTCCCTCATCAAAGGCTCTTAAGCAAAGTAAGCTGTCATGGGATAAGAGGGAAGGTCCTCTCATGGATTGGTAACTGGTTAAAAGATAGGAAACAAAGGGTAGGACTAAATGGTCAGTTTTCAGAATGGAGAGAGGTAAATAGTGGTGTCCCCCAGGGGTCTGTACTGGGCCCAGTCCTATTCAATATATTCATAAATGATCTGGGAAAAGGGGTAAACAGTGAGGTTGCAAAATTTGCAGATGATACAAAATTGCTCAAGATAGTTAAGTTCCAGGCAGACTGCGAAGAGCTACAAAAGGATCTCAAAACTGGGTGACCGGGCAACAAAATGGCAGATGAAATTCAGTGTTGATAAATACAAAGTAATGCACATTGGAAAACATAATCCCAACTATGCATATAAAATGATGGGGTCTAAATAGGCTGTTACCACTCAAGAAAGAGATCTTGGAGTCATTGTGGATAGTTCTCTGAAAACATCCACTCAATGTGCAGTGGCAATCAAAAAAGCAAACAGAATGTTGGGAATCATTAAGAAAGGGATAGATAATAAGACAGAAAATATCATATTGCCTCTATATAAATCCATGGTACGCCTACATCTTGAATGCTGTGTGCAGATGTGGTCTCCCCATCTCAAAAAAGATATATTGGCATTGGAAAAGGTTCAGAAAAGGGCAACAAAAATGATTAAGTGTATGGAACGACTGATCTATGAGGAGAGATTAATAAGACTGGGACTTTTCAGCTTGGAAAAGAGATGACTAAGGAGGGATATGATAGAGGTCTATAAAATCATGACTGGTGTGGAGAAAGTAAATAAGGAAGTGTTATTTACTCCTTCTCATAACACAAGAACTAGGGGGTCACCAAATGAAATTAATATGCAGCAGGTTTAAAATAAACCGAAGGAAGTACTTTTCCAACAATGCACATTCAATCTGTGGAATTCCTTGCCAGAGGATGTTGTGAAGGCCGAGACTATAACAGGGTTCAAAAAAGAACTAGATGAATTCCTGGAGGATAGGTCCATCAATGGCTATTAGCCAAGATGGACAGGGATGGTGTCCCTAGGCTCTGTTTGCCAGAAGCTGGGAATGGGTGACAGGGGATGGATCACTTGGGTGATTACCTGTTCTGTTCATTCCCTCTGGGGCACCTGGCATTGGCCACTGTTGGAAGACAGGATACTGGGCTAGATGGAACTTTGGTCTGACCCAGTATGGCCAGTCTTATGTTCTTATGTTGTTATAACTTTTCAGAGCAATGTCACACTGTTAAAACCCTGCACGTTCCTGGGATCGCAGAGATGCGGATCTCTTTCCAGGTATAGCGACCCCTGAACTTTAGATTGGTAAATACAACTCTACCAGTAACTTACGGCCACCCAGCAGTATTGTTCTAAATCATAGAATCATGGAATATCAGGGTTGGAAGGGACCTCAGGAGGTCATCTAGTCCAACCCCCTGCTCAAAGCAGGACCAATCCCCAATTAAATCAAATATATAAGAGCATACCTGAAGAAATGTAAAACAAAGCCTGTTTCATGTCCATCTTATTAACTATTAGTACAAGGGCAAGAACTATTACAACTTTGTTTTAAAAACTAATAACTTTCCAAGCAGTAAATGCCAACATACCACCTGTGTTAGTGCTAAAGTCCTGCATAGACATGAAGTTAGTTAAAAAGAGATTTTCTTTAAATACCACAGAATCTCCACCAGAGAGCACAGATGGCATATAGGAGAATTCTCAAAGGACTCTCAAAGACTGCAGTGTCTGGAAGGAGAATACCATAGATAAATCAGTAGTAATTCCAGTGATTCATCCACCAAGAAAAATTCCATTTGCTCTAACAGATAATGAAAACTTGATAATATGAACAAGCTGGGAGTTATTGAAAAGTTAGAACTGCCTACAAACTGGGTTAATTCTATGGCTGTAGCTAGAAAGACTAATAAAGTATGTCTATGTATCAATCCATGTGATTTAAATAAAACGTGAATGTTATCCACTGAAAATGTAACTAAACTCTGGGAAGTAAAAATATGCTGAGGACTTGAGGTGGGCCATGGATTCAGGAAGGTTGGTCTTGTGGTTAAGGCAGTGGGCTTCGAGTTGGGAATTTTAGCTTCAAATCCCCCCTCTGCCACAAACTTCCTGTGTGACCTTGGGCAAGTAACTTAGCCTCTCTGTGCCTCAGATCCACAGGTGCCGACTTTTCTAAGTGCCGGGGGTGCTCAATCCCTGACTCCGCACCAGGCCCTGCCTCCAGTCCACCACTTCCCCCAAAGGCCCACCCTGCCCCCGCTGCACCCCGCCTTGCCTCTTGCTGCCCAGTCTGTCCTCCTTCCCTGAACATGCCATGTCCCCGCTCCTACCCCTTCCCTCTCAGCCGCCTGCACGCCGCAAAACAGTTGTTCATGGCGGATGGGAGGTGCGGGGAGGGAGGGAGGGTGAGGTGCTGACCCCCAGGGCCTGCTGGCAGGCGGGTGGCACTGGGGGGAGGGGATGGTGCTGATATGGGGGCTGCCAGTGGGTGCTAAGCACCCATCATTTTTTCCACGTGGGTGCTCCAGCCCCAGAGCACCCATGGAGTCAGCGCCTATGCTCAGATCCACATCTGTAAAACAGGGATAATAGTTCCCAACTTTATATGGATGTTGTGAGGATAAATACATTAAAGAGTGTGCAGGGCTTTGAGATCTACCAGTAAAAATCAAGCTATTAAAGCTAGGTGGTATTATTACTATTATTAGTTTGGAAAGTAAAGTTGGATGAGTCAAACTCTAATTTGGTATCTTTTAGTATAGTTAATGATTGGTTAAAAATATGTCACAGAGTAATTTCACATATTATGTGGAAGTTATAATGGATGATGTTTTAATTCGGGCTAGGGGTCTATTTTATGTGAGTTTTGAAGAGAGCATGAGAGAGACACCTAACAGTTAACTTAAATGAGTCAAAAACTAGTTAAAGACAAGTTATCTAAGTTGGATGTAAATTGAGCAAAGATGGTTTAATTTCTAATTTCCAAAGCAATAATTGAAATGCTCACTTTATAATGGAAAGGAGTGTACGTAGATACAGGGGTGCTGGGACAAGGGATGCTGGGGGTGCAGCAGCACCCCCTGGCTTGAAGTGGTTTCCATCACTTACAGGGTTTACAGTTTGGTTCAATGGCTCTCAGCACCCCCACTATACAAATTGTCCCAACACCACTGCATAGCTATATAAGGATGATAAGCTATTTGTGAGCAATAAGGCTTTAAGAGAACTGCCGGAAATTGACATTGGCTGTCATTGGGAAGAGAGAGCTGGAGAGGCATTTGAACAGTTAAAAGTACTGAGGATAACATTCCCCCCCAGTCCATCAGGTTTTAAATACTGTGATTTCTAGTTGTACTTTTAGTAGATGCATGTTCTGGTGAATGAGGCCAACATTTTCAAACTGAAATGCCTACCTGTGCCCCTATGGGAGCATTGGGTATAAATGGTCGTAGCTCCATTAATGTCAAGGGAGCCTGGGTAATTTATGCCAGCTGCAGATCTCCCTTAGGTTGGAGATCTTCCAACTGGCTATGGGGTTCAATCACACCACTCCCATTAGTTTCAATGGGAGCCATGTGGCTAAATACCTCGATCATCTTTCAACTTCAACTCTGATCCTTTTGACCCTCAATGCAGGAGGGGCAGGCATAGGCACTTGCAATAAAATCCCTCTGGGGATCATTCCATCTGGTGTAAGTCAGAGCAGCCTTGTGGTTTTTGTAACTTGCACCTGGCGTAAATTCAGCCCCAGAACACAGGAAGCCATCTTTGCCTCACCCCCTTGACAGAGGCCCTTGACAAGTTCTTTGAACCTGAAAAATGTCCCACAAGTCTGTAAACGCAAGCTGCAGCTCACCCTTACCTCAGCTGACAGGGCAGGGGGATGCTAATTTTTAGACTGAGATTGAGAATCCCCTTCCCATTGGTTTGGAGGGACCGAGAGCTGTAGCTCAAGACAGAACTTTGTGTGGAGACTCTTGGTATGGTCCTTCCACAAAGAAAGAACTGAGGACCTAATAGTTCTGGTAATTCAGATGGGTAAATGACAAGAAGAAAGAAGAGAGGTAGTGTGGCCCAATGCATAAAGCTTGGGCCTTGAGAGACCTGGGATCTCTTTGCAGCTCGGCTCTCTCTTGCTGTCTGATCTTGGGCTAGTTACGTGCTTTCTCTACCTTAGGGCTGGTCTACACCCAGCCGCTAGTTCGGCGGCTGGGGATCAAAGTTCTGGGTTCGACTTATCGCGTCTGGTCTGGACGCGATAAGTCGAACCAGGAAGTGCTCGCCGTCGACTGCGGTACTCCAGCTCGGCGAGAGGAGTACCGCGGAGTCGACGGGGAGCCTGCCTGCCGCGTGTGGACCGCGTCTGAACCGCGGTAAGTTCGAACTAAGGTATGTCGACTTCAGCTACGTTATTCACGTAGCTGAAGTTGCGTACCTTAGTTCGACTTGGGGGGTTAGTGTAAAGTGGGAATAATGATACTCAACCTCCTTTGCAAAGTGCTTTCATCTCTATGGATGAGAAGCACTATATAAGAGCTAGCGATCATTATCAAACAAATGGTATTTAGCAGGTCCAGGGATAGGGCTCTGCCTCTAAATCCTTGTAGAGCAGGGGTGGCCAACCTGTTGCTCCGGAGCCACATGCAGCTCTTCAGAAGTTAATATGAGGCCCTTGTATAGGCATCAACTCCGAGGCTGGAGCTACAGATGCCAACTTTCCAGTGTGCCAGGGTGTGCTCACTGCTCAACCCCTGACTCTGCCACAGGTTCTGCCCCCACTCCACCCCTTCCTGCCCCCTCCCCTGAGCCTGCAGTGCCCTCACTTCTCCCCCCTCCTCCCCCAGAGCCTCCTGCATACCATGAAACAGCTGATTGGGAGGTGCAGGGAGGGAGGGGGAGGCGCTGATCTACGGGGCTGCTGGTGGGGTGGAAGGTGCTGGGAGCAGGGTGGGGGAGCTGATGGGGGGCTGCTGACGTATTACTGTGGCTCTTTGGCAATGTACATTGTTAAATTCTGGCTCCTTCTCAGGCTCAGGTTGGCCACCCCTATTGTAAAGGATACACTTCATTCCTGCTAAATTTCATGATGTTAATCCAGGTCTCCCTCTGTGTTTTGAACTCTGAAGCTCCCTTGATCACATTTACACAGACACTCCTCCTAAAGACTAGCATGAACGTTAGGGCTGATATCTGTCTTTTGAGCTGTATCGCATTGCGGATGCAGCTATCACTGTAATACCTAGGTATCATATGTGAATTTATCTGTGCCCCATCAAAAGTTTCCTGTCTTGAATACTCCCCTGTTGGCCAATATCATGACGTATGTGGGCATTTAAAAATGGCCATCAAAAAATGAATCACATGGAAATAGAAACTGGGCCCTCTTCTCCTCTCTGTGGATGATCCGGCCCAGCGTACCAGGCAGTTCATGGTAATAAACACTGCATCTGTGTAGGAATAATGAATATCTCGGATATGTACAGTAACTAGGTGAGAGTCATTCTGTGGACTCTCAAAAAAAGGAGAAATCTGTAAATAAAAGATTTCCTATGTGGTTTTTTTTATTTTACTTTTTTTGTTACTCTGCTTATGTCTGCTCAAATCATTCTTGTCCTCCCTACGCAGAAATCCTGAATCAACCTGGAGACATTGATTTGGTGGGGTTTTCTAATTGCTTAGCTTTCTCTCGTCAGTGTTTTTAGAAAACTATCATTATGGGCCTGATCCAAACCCAGCTGAAATAAATGGCTGGACTCCCATTTATTTTAATGGGCTATAGATCAGGCATCTGATGTACGACCCCTTTACTTGTGCATGTGCTCCTAATGCGATGGTATGTACCCTCAGCTTTTGGCTAGGCAAGTTGTACTGTTGTCTCTTGTTACCTCTGTAAAATGTGAAACATAAGTATCAGGGACAATTTAATCTCTACTAAATTGTTTTAAAATACTGCCCTCCACAGAGGTAAGAGAGATTGCTACTGAGCTTCCAGCTCCTGCTTTAATAATCTTTTAAAAGGGAAACAGCCTTTTTTCTCCCGCAGAAAATCCCATTTGTGCTAATCTGATGGTGCAAAGGGGAATTAAAGGCCCTAAGTGAGGAGCTGAGGATGTCTACAGGCCATAGGTAGGTCTAGGGCAGCAGTCCCGACATGATGTGTGTATGTGTGTGTGTGTGTGGGGGGGGCATTGTTGGAGCTTCCTGTGCTGTGGTGATTTCTGCTGGCAAACAGTCCCTAAGCGGCCAACACAGCTTAGAGTTGCTCTAAGGTCTTTAGGCTCTGATTGAGCTGGTTACTTAAGCATGTGCCTAACGGAAGACAAAGGTACTACCTGCATGCTTAAAATTGGAAATATGCTTAAGTGTCTTCCTAAATTAGGGAGTGAGTCCGTTTGGCCAGATAGACCTTGTCAGCCTTGGGTAGTTAGGTATTCTGAAGTCTGCTAGCAATTTCAGAGTCACACAAGACAGTAAAGGTTGGAAAATTCTTCCCTAATGTGAGTGAATTTTAAAAAATCTCCTTGTTGATTTTAAATGTCTGGGATCAGATATTTTGTGTAAAATTCCGGGCAAGTCCTCATTGGATTTATTGCCTTTTAAAAATTGATCAGATATTTTGTGTAAAATTCCGGGCAAGTACCTCATTGGATTTATTGCCTTTTAAAAATTGGCTAAATTTATGTTCATTCCTATTTATCTCAATAGAGTCAAACTTTCTCTCAGAATTTAATAAAGTTTGCAGTAAGGGCAGAGTCTGCTAGGTGCTGTTTGAACATAAGAACGGCCATACTGGGACAGACCAAAGGTCCATCTAGCCCAGTATCCTGTCTTCCAACAGTCGCTAATGCCAGGTGCCCCAGAGGGAATGAACAGAACAGGTAATCATCAAGTGATCCATCCCTTGTCATGTCACCCATTCCCAGTTTCTGGCAAACAGAGGCTAGGGACACCATCTCTGCCCATCCTGGCTAATAGCCCCTGCACCCCAACCCTCTGCCCCAGCCCTGAGCCCCTCATTCCC
Source organism: Terrapene triunguis (assembly GCF_002925995.2). Taxonomy (NCBI): domain Eukaryota; kingdom Metazoa; phylum Chordata; order Testudines; family Emydidae; genus Terrapene; species Terrapene triunguis. Next base: position 3,171,659 of record NW_020665188.1, on the reverse strand, counting down.
AGCCCCACCGCAGAGCCCACACCCCCAGCTGGAGCCCTCATACCCCTGCACCTGAACCCTCTGCCCCAGCCCTGAGCCCCTCAGCCCCGGCCCCACTGCAGAGCCCACACCCCCAGCCGGAGCCCTCACACCCCTGCACCCCAACCCTCTGCCCCAGCCCTGAGCTCCCTCCCACACTCTGAATCCCTCGGCCCCACCCCACCACATAAATTTTGTTATGTGCACCGATATGAAGGTGATGATTTGGCTCAAGTTCCTTCAAGAAACGTGAGGTAGTTTAAATGAGGGCTGGGTGAACAGTGCAAACAATGTTCTATGTGTATTGGTTCTGACTTTTAAATGCATTCGCATTGTCCATATTCATGTCCTGTTTGTGTCTGTTGTCCACAAGTGTTCCAGAGACCGAGTTTTAATGGAATGAATGTTCAGGGAATACAAATGTCAAAGTCATGTGAGCAAGAAGACATGGAAACTGAACTTTTCATTTGCCTGTATGAGTGTTTGTGTGCTCATCCAGTCAGGAAACAATGGGGCTTATCTGACCAATCAGTGAAACCAACATAGCTCAAATAGGGTTTGGTGCTCCTGGACATACCTTGAAGTCAGAGGGACTAGAGGACTCAGCCATTTTCAGGAACGCTCCACATTTTGCAGGATTGAGCTCATAGAGATTACTGAGCACTTAGCGAGAGGGTTGCGATCATTCCACACCGTTAAAAAACATTTCAAATAATGAATAAATGTGAGGAAATGGATCTGCTCATGGTCATTCCACTAGCACCTTCCTAAGAGGATAAATTCATCAGATCACTAATTTGGTATGAATTATTTTCTCAGCTGTATCTAAATGACTAAGAGCCTCTTTTTAAACCAATCAGCTTAAACACATATGGAAATAAGTTTACCCCACATACCACCTTCAGTAGACTACCAGGGCCTACATCTGGGGTGCTGTTCATTTGGATGAAGTCAGCCATAGCTTTTTTTGAAAGCTGTCTGTCACAAATGGGTCCTGTGTTGGCGGGTTGAACATTTTTTGTTTAAACTTTTTTTCCACAGAGAATTTATTGAGCAAACAAATTTTTTGTGAAAGTGTCTGTTTTCTGAGGAAAATTTTGATATCTCATCAAAAAACTCAAAGCTTTTGGCTTTCAGCTGAAAACTGAAATACTTCATCCGAAAGCCAAATATTTTGGCTAAAAATTTAAAAGTACTTTAGTTCAAAATGGCACACTGTGCCTCATGGGGGTTGTTGTTTGGGTGTCTTATGGGCCCATTGTTTCTTGTGGATTGGTCTCTCTTCATCTCCTTCTTAGGAAGTCTTCATGGACCCACATATGTTCTTTTCCCATGGTTTTCCATTGATTTTAGAGGAGCAACTACTCACTTACAATGGTGTGAGTGAGAGGTGGATCAGGAAGGACCAATATTTGTTCGTTCTTGTTTGTTCTCCTTAATATCAAGTCATCTAGATAAAAAAAAAAGCATGCCTTGCTCTTTGTACGTGGGGAATATTTCCCCCCATGTTGTATAAATTAAAATGTAACTTGAAATTATTCTGTCCTCACCAAAGCCTGTACTCTGCCTCCACATCCAACCCTAGTCTCTCATTATATCAGCCCTATTTCTTCTGTGCCCACAGAGATAACAGTCTCAATGCCACTTCCTTCACAATGGTCTTTGTGTCTTTTTTATGCACTGCCCCTGTAAGTGTATGAATGGGTTTTCAGAAGCATATCAGGGAGCTGGGTTCCCTTAGTTGCTTTAGAAACTGCACACTCCTGTACTGCCCTCTCAATTTCTTTCTGTCAAGCCATCATCACCGTGTCATTCTAATACCTCTTAAGGCTCACTTCTGCAGTGCCCCAACAGTGTCATTAACTATTACATTTTTAAACCCCTGTGCTTGTTATTGAGCCAATAAAAAAGGAACATGCCTCAATGGAGTCTAACAATGTATAACAATATATAAGTGTTAGCAGGGGCGGGGCCTGAGACTAATCTCTTTGCGACAGGGACATTGCTTTCTCTTTGTTCTTTACAGCATCAGCGCACTTTTTGGTACTGTAAAAAGTAAAATATTACGTCGATGAACTATTAAATCAAACAGGAATTATGTTGAAAATACAAGAAATTGTTTTTTTGTGATTCAGTTTATTGACAGTGACCAACCCATGTCATGCTTTGAAAATCCATAACCCATGCTATATATTTTCATTCATTCATCCTGCCTGCCAAGTGCTGAAGTCAGACAAATGTCTCAGATTCATCCCAGCTACAGTTTCTCACACTGGGATTACCACATAAACTGGTTCAATCATACTGTGGAGCTTTAGCGTGGCCTTCTCTCTTACCACTCTGGCTGCAATTACATCTGCAAGCAGTGCGTTTTTAATACAACTTTTGCTTTGCTAGAAGGGTCTATTCTAATAAACAAGCTCCTCTTATTTTTATAGATGTCCTTCCACCCAAATGCAAAATGGCAGCAAAATCCTTTCTCTGTCGCTTAGTCTGTGCTAATCTTAATCCTACTTCATTCAAAACCTTGGAACTGAACAATTATTTACATGAGATGAAAAGAAGATGTTTAAAACATGACTCAAGTGTCTTCAGAAAACTGCAGAATAATTTCCAAAAATTAGAAAAGACCTAAAGAAAGTGAGACATCTGAGAGAAAGTAAGAGCAACTGAACTTCCAGGAGAAAAGATTTTATGAACAAATATATCCCACTTAGTCCCTTTGCTTGTAATGTTAGTTCTTCTTTCAAAGACTTTGTGAACAAGATTTAAATAAGATGTGCTAAAATGTAATAACATCAAATGTCTTTGAATATTTAAATAAGAATTAATCTAGCTTTTCATTTGGACTGGAAGTCCAGGCATATGGGAAAACTGTGGGGAGGAGTTGTTTTTGTTTATTTTGTTTTTAATCTTTAGGAAAATTGTAGTGCTCAAAAAATACTATGCTGTCATGGGGACTAACAGACCAGAACAAGACATGGCTTAGGCTGGCACTGAGCCTACTGAACCTACATAGATAGCTTTGCACTGCAGTCCTGTTCTATTATCCTAAAAGCCAGGGGTGGGCAAACTTTTTGGCCTGAGGGCCACATCTGGGTATGGAAATTGTATAGCGGGCCATGAATGATCACAAAATTGGGGGTTGGGGTGCGGGAGGGGGTGAGGGCTCCGGCTGGGGGTGTGGGCTCTGGGGTGGGGCTGTGGATGAGGGGTTGGGGGTGCAGGAGGGTGCTCCGGGCTGGGACCAAGGGGTTCAGAGGGTGGGAGAGGGATCAGGGCTGGGGCAGGGGGTTGGGGCGCAGGAAGGGGTCAGGGGTGCAGGCTCTGGGCGGTGCTTGACTCAAGCAGCTCCCAGAAGCAGGGGCATGTCCCCCCTCCAATTCCTATGCAGAGGTGTGGCCAGGCAGTTCTGTGTGCTGCCCCATCCACAGGTGCCGCCCCCGCAGCTCCCATTGGCCAGGAACCTCTGCATAAGAGCCGGAGGGGGGACATGCTGCTGCTTCCAGGAGCCGCGTGGAGCAGGGCAAGCCCCCGACCCCACTCCACAGCGGGAGTTCGAGGGCCAAATTAAAACTTCTGGAGGGCTGGATGCGGCCCCCGGGCCGTGGTTTGCCCACCCCTGCTATAAGCCCATCATGCCTAATTGTCTCAAACTCTGAAGTGGTTTTGTGTGATGAACAAACACCCAATAGAGAATAGGTGGAGACTACTCAATTAATTGTATCTAAAAGCAACATTGAATTTGGATCCCAAATCTAAAAGGCTAATGCACTGGCCTATTGTTGTACCTATATACTTCCTTTTCCCCAAGATAACTGTTTGTTTTTCTTTATGAAGACATTTCAGATACAATAATCATAGCAGGAACCATGCAAGTTGATACATGATGGTAAAACCAATACAAAGACTCTGGACCAGATCCTCAGATAGTATATATCAGGGTAGTTCTATTGATTTCAATTGAGCTATGCCAATTTATACTGCCAAAGGTTTTGACCTAAAGAATTCCTCATAATAAAGATACAGTATACCCAAAACACTGGAAAATTTCCAGAAAATCCTCTCCCTCTTAGAATAGGTTAGTTATCAGTATATTTATATGAACATAATTGAGTGTTAAATTCAATATCTTTAAGAAGATGCACGATTGATTTCAAACCATGCCACCTGCCTACCTGTTTTACCTACAGACTGGGATGCTACTCTTTGGAAGGGCAAAAGCTACTTTTATTCTGCATCACTGAGCAGAACTCCAAGGCTCAGATTCTTAAAGATATTTGGGCACCTAACTCTCATTGAGGATCTGGGCCTAAATCCAAATTACCTGCTTTCTTTGTTGGCTCCTGAAGTTCTATCACTCAGTCTTAGATAGCCAGATGCATATGATGTAATAATTAGCAGGGCCTTAAAAAAACTAAAATAAAAAGCAACCATCTAAAACAGAACCTCTCACCATGACAAAGGAGAAATACTCCTCTCAGTACTGCCATGTTTTCTTGTGGTACCTAACAAGAAAGTGTTACTATCAGAGTTTTTGAGAGAGAAATCACAAATTGATCTTTTTCCATGGCCAACTTACATGCTTGTCAAAATAGACAAGGATACCCAGTTAATCTCCAGGCTGGAATGGGAAGAAGGCATCACAGCCTGGATATGTGTGATTTGCTGGTGTGTGTGATGACCTTTGAACCTGTGTCTGAACAGCAGGCCACACATTGCAATTTCCAGGACAGCTTGTGAAATAAATTAGGCTTGTGCTACCACCAAACTAATCCTTAATTTATGTCTCAAATCTATTAATATAACATCTTAGCCCTTCATTTAATTCTTTACATTTGCCAGAATTCAGAATTTTCTGCTCACATATTGAGCAGGGTGCTTTTGAAGACAGTCAGATTATACTCTTTTGCCTCATCAAATTACTTCTACTGGGTTTTTTTTAACCCCAACTCCCTACCCAAAGGCCCCAGTTCAGCAAAGCAAGTAAGCATGTGTTTAAGAGCCAGATTTTTCAAGATATGTAGGTGCCTAACTCCCATTGATTTCAGTGGGAGTTGGGCACCTAAATACCTTTTAATAATCTGTCCCTGAGTCTAATTTACATCAGTGGGAGTAAAACACATGCTTTGCTGAATTGGGGCCTAAATCACTGTCATGGAGTTAATTACTTGAGTGCATTTCTTTGCTGGAATGTGAAAGCTAACAAACAGTGCACTAAGTTGAGGCAACATTTAGAGCTAAATCAATACTCGTCTCAAAGTATTAGTCCTCTATCATCATGATGTTCAATGACACCAATGTCCTTTCTGCAACATTCACTTCCCATTCAATAATCTATCGCCCTCGGTCGGGGTGGCTTTTGCAGGGTTTCATGGGTTCAGCTGCAGCCAGAGAAATCATGAAACCATGGGTGCCAGCAAAGGCAAACAGTCACTGCTCCTGGCATAGTGTGGAGGAGGGGCCCCGAGGGGTGTGTGTGTTGGAGAGTGAATTCGCCCCACACTCACCCCACAGTGGCAGCTCCTGTCCCACTGGGCTGAGCCTGGCTCCCTGCTCTGGGCGTTGTGACGTGGCGCATGGGGTTGCAGCACCACTCAGACTTGGCTAGACTGGGGCAGGATAAGGGATGCGGTGCTGGAGTGGAAGGTGCTGCTGCAGGTGGTCGGTGTCCCTGGGGCAGTTTAGTATAGGTCAGGGCACCCATTGAATTGTGAGGCTACATCTACCCCTGCCCTTGGCGGTCACATTCTAAGATGACCCAAAGATTCCACTGCAATACAGAACCTGAACTCAAGCCTTCCAACACTAGAGTTAATAATCTAATGACATTTTCAATCGGTGAAATTACCATCTCAGTATCTTCACACACAACAGAGGGAAGAATGATGTCAAGTTGATTACATGCTCTGTGGAAATTGATTACATACAAACAACCTACTCTATATTAGCACTGCTTTTCCAAAAATCAGATCAGCAGTGCACACACACTACTAAACAAACTATACACCAATGTTATTGAAATTGACACCACCAAGTCATTTAATTAGAATAAGCATAATCTCTTATAGGTCAGCATTAAGGTTGGGTGTTGCACTGTGATTTTCAATTCCTTGATTTTTTTTTATAACATTTGCTATGTATGATTGTTACGTTTGCAAAAACTGTATGAATAAGACACGTACAGCTGTATGTAATATACAACTATATAGCTCTACAATGTGTGAGCCAGACTTTCCGAAGAACTCAGCACCCACAATTGAGGCCAGATTTTCATAAACACATATCACACAGCAGCTCCCATAATGTGTTTTGTGAAAATAATACACTGCTTGTGATGGGGTGTACAAACCTGGCAGTGACAGGGTTAACTGGAGCTTGAGGGCTCGATTAGCACACCTGGAGGGAGGTGGAGGGTGTGTTAGGCACAGTTCGTTAGTAGACCCAGCTGGGGAGGAGATGGTCTTCAGAGAGAGGTGCCTAGAGCAGTGAAGGGGAGAGATCTAGGAGGGCCAGGGGGAGAGTAGGCCTTAGGATTCCTCTCCTAAGAAGGGGGCTCTGATGAAGGGACAGAGCAGAAGAGGCAGTAAAAAGCTATAGAAGTGCAGTGTGCTCCTGTGCCTTTGACAAAGGGGCCAGATCCCAGAGAGCCAGCCCTGTGGATCTGGATCATTGTTCCAGATGAGGGGCAGGAAGCTGGGGAGACTGCCCCTACCCCAGAGAGAGCTCTGCCTGCCACATACAACAGCTCTGATTGGCTGCCCTTCCTCATCGCCCCGTCCACAGAGGGGATTTTCCCTCTTGATGGATGTGTTTTCCCTGTAGGAGGGTCTGAAAACCCTAGATTGGCCGGTCTGTATCATGGGGAGTTTTTCAATTTAATTGTTTGGTTTTTATAAGAGGGAAGATGCACCTGCAATTACTGAGGTCCCTTGAGTCCAACTCGTGTCATGTGACAGGGACACGAACCCCTAGTAACCTGAGCGATTTCCGATGAATAAGGCCAGGAAACAAAGACCAATCTGTTACCAGCCCTGCTATGGGTCGGAAACTTACTAGACTTCTCCCTCCCTCCCATCCTTCAGTCTAATCCTCCCACCCCATCTTCTCCCCTCCTTAACTCTCCCTCTTCTGTTTCCCGCTCACTCATCCATCAATCATTAAATCTCAATTACCTCCCACAACCTTGCCACCACCAAAATCAGATCCCGGTTGTGCCTCCATCCAGTGCCACAAGCTAGCTCTCACCACTGCTGCAGGAGGTGTGAAAAGATGCACGAGTACTGGTGAAGGCCAGGTCACTAGCTGCCTGTGTGTGGTGATAGATGTGGCTGAGATGCCATTTGCTTTGCCACTTACAGAAATTTATGTGACCAGAGAGAGATCCCGGTGCATGGCAGGGCTGGCTTATGTAGACACAGGGTTTGCCAGAAGGTCTCATGCAGTGGGGGAAGCCCAGAAGGCAACACAGGACAGGTGTAGTAGTGGTTGGACTAGAGCTGGTTGGGAATTTTTCAACTAAACTATTCTTTTTTTGTAAAAAAAAAATGCAGATTGGTTGAAACCAAAACTTTGTGGGAAAGAATCAATCAGTTTGGATGGATTTCTCAACTCAAAAAATTTGGAAAATATGTTTAGAAATCGTTGAACCATCTTGTTTCAGCATTTATGAGATGGAAAAAACTGATTTTTTTTCCAGTTTCAAATGACTTTTTGTTTAGAAATTTAAGTTAACTAGAATAATTTTTTTTTAAATGGTTGAAATTGAAACAAGGTTTCTGTTGACCTAAACTGAATTTTTTGGGGGGGGATTTTTGGTTGCAAAAATTTTCAAGATTGACATTTTGGCCCAATTTGGGGCCAAGACCCCACCCCTGTTCTACCTCTTCCCACTCAAGGTCCTGCCCATGTCAATTGCTGCTCTCCTCCCCTCCCCCCATTGCTCACTCAATTGTCTCTGCCTCCCTCCCCTCCCCCACCTGGGTTCCCTCTGCTCTGGGGCTGGAATGGGAGCTGCTGCAGCCTGACAAGGAGCCTGCCTGCAGGAAGGAGGCAGCCCTGGATGAGCAGGGGCTGGTGCAGGCTAATAACCCAGCGCTTCCCCCACTCCGTGGTAACCAGACTTTTGGTGTCTGGTCAGTACATCTGACTGGAAGTTGCCAGGTCCCTTTTTTGACTGGAAAGTCTGGTCAAAAACCAGGCATCCAGCAACCCTAAATGGCCCCCAAACACAGAAGCCAAAAACTAGACTGTCCGGGTAAAACCCAGACAGGTGGCTACACGACATGAGACAAATGTTTTCTGCCCAGCTCTAGGTTGGACCTTGAATGTTGGACGAAGCAGAGCTTAATGCGCTCCTGGGAGGTGCTCAGACACCATGGTGATGAGTGCAGAATACGAAGCTAAATCGACTAGAAAGTGCACGTGCCCAGTAGGAAAGGTCGGCATGTCTCAACTTTCAACATTTTCTAACCAGCTCTAGAGCCTGGTGAAATTTTTTGAATTTTGACAAAATCTCAAAATTCAGTAAGAGGTGGGGGCAATTTGTTTTTCTGACACATTTTCCACCCCCGCGCACACACCCAGTGTGTGCCCCTTACGTTGCTGTAGCACTAATGCTTGGGCACTCTGCTGTCAATTTCATCTGCTCATCCGTGGGATAACTTGGTCCGATGATCAGTCTGCAGTCTCACAGTTCTTTACAAAACCAATATGGACTTGGGACGTGCCTTGAAAATGGGTCAATCCCTATAGTCACACACCCTGACTGCAACTGACTTTGAGGCAGTGTTCTTGTTAAAAATCTTAGCTACCACTGAAAGGAGTGTGTTTCTGTAACCCACACACCTCCTGAGTGTGGTGCTCTGTCCCATCTAGTGGCACCAAGACCACTAGAGAGAGAGATTAATGAGTCTGCCCTACAGCCTTAGTTAAGGGCCATATGGCTTTTACTTATGGAGTAGAGGCTCATGCATTTAGCTCTAGAGTTTCCCAGGTTCGATCCTGCCCACCGACGACTGGGGTCTGTCGGTGTTACATTTCCAGACAGCTAATCTCTCCCATTTCTTCCTTGTGTTAGACTCACCCACATACCACACTAGAGTTACCAGATGTCCTGATTTTATAGGGACAGTCCCGATATTTGAGGCTTTGTCTTCTATGGGTGCCTATTACCTCCTACCCCTGTCCCGATTTTTCACACTTGCTCTCTGGTCACCCTATACCACACACAACTTTTATCTTCCTTTTATTCAACTGTCGGTTTTTTGGGACAAGGACTGTGACCGCCTTTGTGTTTGTACAGCACCCAGCACAATGGGGCCCTCATCCTACTTGAGATCTCTGGGTTGTTTAGGAGTATAACTGGGTGAACTTTTCTGGCCTGTGTTATGTAGGAAGTCATGATATCATGATCCCTTCTGGCCTTAAACTCTGTGAATCTGTGTAAAAATTAATACATTTATTACAAGAAACTACTTACATCTGAATAGCTGAATCATGAGGTTTCAAGAAGGTTAGTTGGTTTTCAGTCCCCCTTTTGGAGCTTTGTCCCACATCTGGGTCTTGACAGATTGAAAGGTATAGCTCTAATACCCAGTTACCTTCATGCCAACCCCTAGGGAAGGGGCTATTTTCATGCTTCCAACCCCAGAGTTCTCTATATTCCACAACGTGATGGGCCATCATCTTAGTTTTAACCTTCACAGTCTCCTCTGTTCTATATGTTGATGATTTCGGGGTTACATTTCCTTATGCGTGTGTATGTATACGTACATACAATCAAAGTACTCCAGTATTTTGTAGCACTGGTCCCAAACTCTGCATCTTACAATTGTGTCACTGCAGCAATTGTTTGATTTATTTTATTTATTGTTAGGTGACACTGATATTGTTATAAGGGTTATTAGCTGCATTTGCATAGACTTTACCACTAACTCAGGTTACATGTAAACCAATCTAGTGGTCAGAATCCTGGGAGAGAAAGAGAGAGTGTAGAGAGGAAAAGAACCTCATTAGGGGCAGGGATTGTTTCCTCTGTATTCTTACAACTAAGCCCTTATCTGTTTGGTGTCTCAGTGCTACTATGACACAAATCATAAATACATGTATTGTGGGAGTGACATCCAGCATGAGAACAATAGAGGGACAGAAAGAGCAGGGTAAAAAGAGAGGGAGGGAGGACAATACATTGCATAGAGCAAAAGTCGAAAGCTCGCAGAGAGAAAGTGGGAATGGAGCAGAACTATGGTTGGGTAGAAGCTGCTGTGTTAAAGAGACATTGATGGATTGGAGCAGTTACTGTTACTGTGATCAGTGATGGCTCCATTGTTGGTTAATCAAAGCACCCTGCAGACAGCAGCAGGTGGTGTAGCAGTTAGGGTTGGAATTGTAAGCAGGTGCATTTCACACTCTATCAACCCTTTGCAGTTTCACATGCTTTACTTTAAAACCATTTGCCTGAATTCTGTAGGGATGGAGGCTGGAAAGCAGGAAGCTCCTCCAAGCCAGCAATTTCTTCTGGGGGTGGAGTAGGCGTGAGGTCCTATCGTCCTTGCTGGGAAAGGTTTATATTGCTCAGGATTTTTCTACAGCAAAAAATGCATGACATTTTTTAAAAAAAGCATAGCATGATAAGCACTTTGCAAACGTCCTGCACACGTCAGCCAGTGCACAGAACTCTTGTAACTGGTTCCTTGGCTTCTCCTGAGCAGTGATCAACAAATGTGTAACATGGTGGTTTTGTGATGTGAACAAACGTCCATCATGGATTCAGCTGAGCCCACCCAGCTCCATCCATTTGTGACTCAGTCAGGATTAGAACCAAGCCTCCCACGTGAACAGTCATGCAGCAGAATCCCTTAATAAAATATTCCTTACAGTCATAAAAGGAAATGGGAATAAAGTTCAGAGAGAATTGCACAGAACCTCATTAGTACGATTAAAACGTAGACGGTTTTTAAGTAATTGCCTATGGATTATACTCCTGGTTTTATCCTTTGAAGCTGCTGTCTTGAAGCTACTTATGCTGCCATCTGAGTCTGTCTGTGACATGCTCTGTTCACATGTGGTTTCACCTACTTGCTCCTTGAACTACTGTCAAGAGACCTCTCTGAAGCAGTGGCACAGAAAGCAAAGTGAAATGAGTCGCTAATGAGGGGCAGGTAGTGAGGAAAATAGGGTCAATGGCAATGTTTGAAAGAACAAAAGAAAGAAAAAGTCCTGTTTGAGTGGACATAGGAATTGCCAGACTGGATCAGACCCAAGGTCCATCTGGTTCAGTGTCTGTGTCTGACAGTGGTCAGGGTCAGCTGCTTAATCTGACCAGATATAGTATCTTTAAAATATGGTAAGACACTGTCCCTGTCTGTGCTCTCCTATCTATGGTTTCTTGCATTTCCCTTCTCATGTCAACTTAGCATAGGCCTTTGGTCTCAGATCATCCACCACAGATCTCGTGTAGTGTACCATCTTTGGCCCAGATCCTGCACCTGGATCTGTGTTGGTGGACCCTGTGATGGGGGGCCCTGTTGTCTGGCTGGGCTGCTCCCGTTGGCCCAGTGTGGGGTTGGTACACCCTGTCACCCAGTTATCGGGATTCCCTGTTAGATCAGGTAATTGCAGTATAGTGGGCTCTGGACTCCTGGCGGGGCCAAGCAAACAAACAGTCAGTAGCCCCTGAATCTCCGGGCTGGGGCCGACAACAACCGTTGGAGTTCTGGCCATCTGGGTAGAACAGAACAATGGTCAGCCTGTAGCCCCCGGGCAGGGCTGGGCAAACAAGTAGTCTATGGTCCCCCAAGCCTCCTGGCTTGGGCAGGCAATAGTAATTGGGGTTCTGGCTGTCTGAGTGAGACAGAACAATAGTCAGTCTATGGCCCCCGGGAGTGGCAGGGCAAACAATTAGTCTGTAGCCACTGAGCCTCCCAGCTGGAGCAGGCAGTTGCAATTGGGGTTCTGGCCCTCCGGGCAGAGCAGAACAGCAATCAGTCTGTAGCCCCTGGGTGGGGCAGGACAAACAAACAGTTCATGGCCCCTGAACCCCTGGGCTGGGACCTAGAGCAAACAGCAGCCACACCTAGTGATAGCTGCTTTCAACTACCTGATAGGGGGTTCCAAAGAGGATGGATCTAGACTGTTCTCAGTGGTACCAGATGACAGAACAAGGAATAATGGTCTCAAGTTGCAGTGTGGGAGGTTTAAGTTGGATATTAGGGAAAAAAATGTCACTAGGAGAGTGGTGAAGCACTGGAATGGGTTACCTAGGGAGGTGGTGGAATCTCCTTCCTTGGAGGTTTTTAAGGCCCGGCTTGACAAAGCCCTGGCTGGGATGATTTAGTTGGGGATTGGTCCTGCTTTGAGCAGGGGTTTGGACTAGATGACCTTTGGTATGGTATGGTAGGGGAACCCAGCCCCTCCTGCTGCACCGGGTTTGGACCCAGGGCCCTATGAAGCCAGGAACTTCCCCGCTAAGGGTTTAGGCACTAGCTTCTACTACATCCCCTGGGTCACTTCCTATCACAAGTTATGTCCCAGGCATCTCCTCGGTTGGCGGTGGCCTGGCATCCCCGTCTGTCTCTGCAGTTGGCGAGTTCCCCATAGCATAGTCTGGGTCCATGGGCTCTGCCACTCGGAGCATCACCGCCCCCTCAGGAGAAGCCTACAGTGCACATCCTTCCTACTCTGCAGCCAGCCCCAACTGAGCTGGGCTGCCTCCTTTTATCTGGTTCTTCCACCTGGAGCATGTGCAGCAGGGGAAAGGGGGCGTGGCCTCCTGGGACCACAGTCATTGGTCTGTCCCCGTTGGCCCAGTGCAGGGTTGGTATATCCTGTCACAGACCCATATGGAGCCTCATTGACTTCAAGGGCTTTAAAACCTGACAATACTAATCTGATAGGTATATGCCACTTTAAAGGCAAGCACAGTAAGGAACACAGGCCGGACTCGATGTGATCAAACTAGTATGGGGTAGAAACTGCACTGGTTCTGTTAGCTGAGGATCTCCTCCTAGCAATGGATGAAGACAAAGTGTTTATGCTGATTCTTTTAACCAGTCTGCAGCCTTTGTTACAGTTGACCATGAGATTTTGTTGTCTCCCTTGCAGATACTAGCAGGGGTGGATGGACCTGCTCTTCCATGGCTCCATTCTTATTTTGTCAAGACCAAATGGTGATAATGGGCAACTGTTCTTCTGCCCAAGAGTGTCCAGGGTGATATTGTCACCTCTTTGCTCAGTGTATGTGGCTGCCAGGAGGGCTAGTGATTGCACACGCTCTACGTTTCCATCCCGTCTGGCCCAGCCAGAGCAATGGAATTACTCAGTGCTTAGATGAGTGTGGGGTTTGGATGAGACCTAGCTGGCTGCAAGTCAATCCAGACAAGACTGAAATAATGTTGATGGGCTGGGGGAAGCTGTCAGAAGAGCTGGTGGAACTTGTATCAGCAACAGCGTCCCTCCAAGGGGGAGTGTAGCAGCCAAAAGCAGGTGTGAATCCTGGGAGTGCTGCTAGACTCTGGGCTATGCCTGGGTTCCCAGGCAGGGGCTGTAGCCAAGACTGCTTCTTTCTGTCTGTACCTGACAAGACAAGTGCAACCTTTCTTCTGCAATGCAGGGACTTTGCCATGCCTTTGTCACCACACTCTGCATGGGCTATGCCTTGGAAACATCAGGCCCTGAAGCTAGCGCAGAATGTGGCTGCCAGCTTATTAAGTGGAGTTGTGTACTAGGAGTCCATTAGACCAGAGCTACATAGTCTGCATTGGCTTCCAATGACATTTGAGGGAAATTCAGTTCTTTGAATCTATGAATGTTAGTTTCACCCTACAAAACCCTTACTGCTTTGGGACCTGGTTGGCTCAGAGCTTGCCTCTCTCCCCATGTTACACAGTACCATTGAGATCGGCAATCTGAATGAGAAGGAGCTGCTGGCAGGGCATCCTCTGTGAGGGGACCTCCTTTTTGGAACTTACTCCTTCTGCTTGATCAGCCGGAGCCCAGATTTGTTCACCTTCCATTATCTTCCACCCGTGGTTTCCCTCTTTTTGTTATGGCGCTTGAGAAGGTGGTGGGTGGAGATGGGTATATTTAGGGGCAGTCCTTTTGTCTCTATTTATGCTGCTATTTTTAGTATATGGAATAATTGCCCAGTGCCCTGGATAGGTGCCTGTAAATGGATTTTAAGAAACAAGAAATAACAAAGAGGATAATCTTTACCCAAAAGGAAGATTTCTGCTTTCCCAGTGCACAGGATGGAGGCGTTTCCGTGCATCCAGCTAGCAATATTCTTCTAAGCATCTCCCCAGAGCAGAGCAGAGCTTGGATAGTACCCAGGATGTACAAGAGATATAGTTGTGTGATATCTCACTGGATTAGTGGCACTCGCTCCTAACTTAGAAATTATTTCACTAAGAGTCCTCCTGTAAAATGAGAGCTGACTGGAAGTAGGCTTTTTTGAGGTGTAAAAATATATAATATTCCCCCCAGTATTTTTAGTTTCAATGGCAACTAGTATAAGACCTGAAAATCATGATTAGTGGGAAATTAGGAGTAGGAGATTTTGACTTCAAAAGCCTTAATGGTGCCTTTTAACATTTACAAATTAGCCAACTTTTTTGTCTCCCCCGCTTCTCCCCAACAATTTCACCATACTGCAAACTTCATGTAAAGGAATCATAGAATATCAGTGTTGGAAGAGATCTCAGGAGGTCATCTAGTTCAACCCCCTGCTCAAAGCAGGACCAATCCCCAACTAAATCATCCCAGCTAGGGCTTTGTCAAGCCTGACCTTAAAAACCTCCAAGGAAGGAGATTCCACCAGCTCCCTAGGTAACACATTCCAGTGCTTCACCACCCTCCTAGTGAATTTTCCCCCCCCTAATATCCAACCTAAACCACCCCCTAGGCAACTTGAGACCATTACTCCTGGTTCTGTCATCTGGTACCACTGAGAACAGTCTAGATCCATCCTCTTTAGAACCCCCTTTCAGGTAGCTGAAAGCAGTTATCAAATCCCCCCTCATTCTTCTCTTCTACAGACTAAACAATCCCAGTTCCCTCAGCCTCTCCTCATAAGTCATGTGCTCCAGCCCCCTAATCATTTTTGTTGCCCTCCGCTGGATTCTTTCCAATTTTTCCACATCCTTCTTGTAGTGTGGGGCCCAAAACTGGACACAGTACTCCAGATGATGCCTGACCAATGCCGAATAGAGGGGAATGATCACGTCCATTGATTTGCTGGCAATGCCTTTACTTATACAGGCCAAAATGCCGTTAGACTTTTTGGCAACAAGGGCACACTGTTGACTCATATCCAGCTTCTCGTCCACTGTAACCCCTACGTCCTTTTCTGCAGAACTGCTGCCTAGCCACTCGGTCCCTAGTCTGTAGCTGTGCATGGGATTCTTCCGTCCTAAGTGCAGGACTCTGCACTTGTCCTTGTTGAACCTCATCAGATTTCTTTTGGCCCAATCCTCTAATTTGTCTAAGTCCCTCTGTATCCTATCCCTACCCTACAGTGTATCTACCACTCCTCCCAGTTTAGTGTCATCTGCAAACTTGCTGAGGGTGCAGTCCACGCCATCCTCCAGATCATTAATGAAGATATTGAACAAAACCGGGCCCAGGACCAACCCTTGGGGCACGCCGCTTGATACCGGCTGCCAACTAGACATGGAGCCATTGATCACTACCCATTGAGCCCGACGATCTAGCCAGCTTTCTATCCACCTTATAGTCCATTCATCAAGCCCATACTTCTTTAACTTGCCGGCAAGAATCAAAGACAAGTGGGAGACAGTATCAAAAGCTTTGCTAAAGTCAAGGAATAACACGTCTACTGCTTTCCCCTCATCATCCACAGAGCCAGTTATCTCATCATAGAAGGCAATTAGATTAGTCAGGCATGACTTGCCCTTGGTGAATCCATGCTGACTGTTCCTGTTTACTTTCCTCTCCTCTAAGTGCTTCAGAATTGATTCCTTGAGGACCTGCTCCGTGATTTTTCCAGGGACTGAGGTGAGGCTGCCTGGCCTGTAGTTCCCCGCATCCTCCTTCTTCCCTTTTTTAAAGATGGGCACTACATTAGCCTTTTTCCAGTCATCCGGGACCTCCCCCGATAGCCATGAGTTTTCAAAGATAATGGCCAATGACTCTGCAATCACATCCACCAACTCCTTTAGCACCCTTGGCTGCAGTGCATCTGGCCCCATGGACTTGTGCTCGTCCAGCTTTTCTAAATAGTCCTGAACCACTTCTTTCTCCACAGAGGGCTGGTCACCTCCTCCCCATGCTGTGCTGCCCAGTGCAGCAGTCTGGGAGCTGACCTTGTTAGTGAAGACAGAGGCAAAAAAAGCATTGAGTACATTAGCTTTTTCCACATCCTCTGTCACTACGTTGCCTCCCTCATTTAGTAAGGGGCCCACACTTTCCTTGATTTTCTTCTTGTTGCTAACATACCTGAAGAAACTCTTCTTGTTACTCTTAACATCTGTTGTGAGCTGCAATTCCAAGTGTGATTTGGCCTTCCTGATTTCACTCCTGAGCAATATTTTTATACTCCTCCCTGGTCATTTGTCCAATCTTCCACTTCTTGTAAGCTTCTTTTTTGTGTTTAAGATCAGCAAAGATTTCACTGTTAAGCCAAGCTGGTCGCCTGCCATATTTACTATTCTTTCTACACATCGGGATGGTTTGTTCCTGCAACCTCAATAAGGATTCTTTAAAATACAGCCAGCTCTCCTGGACCCCTTTGCCCCTCATGTTATTCTCCCAGGGGATTCTGCCCATCAGTTCCCTGAGGGAGTCAAAGTCTGCTTTTCTGAAGTCCAGGGTCCATATTCTGCTGCTCTCCTTTCTTTCTTGTGTCAGGATCCTGAACTCGACCATCTCATGGTCACTGCCTCTCAGGTTCCCATCCACTTTTGCTTCCCTTACTAATTCTTCCCTGTTTGTGAGCAGCAGGTCAAGAAGAGCTCTGCCACTAGTTGGTTCCTCCAGCACTTGCACCAGGAAATTGTCCCCTACACTTTCCAAAAACTTCCTGGATTGTCTGTGCATTGCTGTATTGCTCTCCCAGCAGATATCGGGGTGATTGATGTCCCCCATGAGAACCAGGGCCTGTGATCTAGTAACTTCTGTTAGTTGCCAGAAGAAAGCCTCGTCCACCTCATCCCCCTGGTCTGGTGGTCTATAGCAGACTCCAACCATGACATCACCCTTGTTGCTCACACTTCTAAACTTAATCCAGAGACTCTCAGGCTTTTCTGCAGTTTCATACTGGAGCTCTGAGCAGTCATACTGCTCTCTTACATACAGTGCAACTCCCCCACCTTTTCTGCCCTGCCTGTCCTTCCTGAACAGTTTATATCCATCCATGACAGTACTCCAGTCATGTGAGTTATCCCACCAAGTCTCTGTTATTCCAATCACATCATAGTTCCTTGATTGTGCCAGGACTTCCAGTTCTCCCTGCTTGTTTCCCGGGCTTCTTGCATTTGTGTATAGGCACTTAAGATAATTTGCTGATCGTCCTGTTTTCTCAGTATGAGGCAGGAGTCCTCCCCTCTTGCGCTCTCCTGTTCGTGCTTCCTCCTGGTATCCCACTTCCCCACTTACCTCAGGGCTTTGGTCTCCTTCCCCCAGTGAACCTAGTTTAAAGCCCTCCTCACTAGGTTAGCCAGCCTGCTTGCGAAGATGCTCTTCCATCTCTTCGTTAAGTCGAGCCCGTCTCTGCCTAGCAATCCTTCTTCTTGGAACACCATCCTTTTGTCAAAGAATCCAAAGCCTTCTCTCCGACACCACCCGCGTAGCCATTCGTTGACTTCCATGATTCGACTGTCTCTACCTGGGCCTTTTCCTTCCACAGGGAGGATGGACGAGAACACCACTTGTGCCTCAAACTCCTTTATCCTTCTTCCCAGAGCCATGTAGTCTGCAGTGATCTGCTCAAGGTCATTCTTGGCAGTATCATTGGTGCCCACGTGGAGAAGCAGGAAGGGGTAGCAATCCGAGGACTTGATGAGTCTCGGTAGTCTCTCCGTCATATTGTGAAGCCTAGCTCTTGGCAAGCAGCACACTTCTCGGTTTTCCCGGTCGGGACGGCAGATAGATGACTCAGTCCCCCTGAGGAGAGAGTCCCTGACCACCACCACCCGCCTCCTTCACTTGGGAGCAGTGGTCGTGGAACCCCCATCCCTAGGAACCCATCTCATGCCTTCCAATCGGTGGAATCTCCTTCTGCTCCCTTCCCTCATATGTATCATCTAGTCCACTCTCCGCATTAGTACCTGTGGAGAGAACATGAAAATGGTTGCTCACCTGTATCTGCATTGCTGGTACATGGACGCTCCTCTTTCTTCTGGAGGTCACATGCTGCCAAATTTCTTCACCGTCCTTCTGTCCCCGCTGCGCAGCCTGCTCTGATTCTTCAGAATGTTGTGTCCGTAGAAGCATATCCTGACATCTGTCCAGGAAATCTTCATTTTCTCTTATGCAATGCAGGGTTGATACTTGTTTCGCCAGACCTTGAGCCTTCTCTTCCAATATGGAGACCAGCTTGCACTTTGTACAGACAAAGTCGCTTCTGTCCTGTGGAAGAAAGACAAACATGGCACATCCCTTTTATGGACACCCAGCCAGTTAGCTATAAAATCCCTCTTAGTAACTGTTCTCTACTTGCTTTACCTGTAAAGGGTTAAAGTCTCTCTGCAACGCATAGGTAAAAGGAAGGGAGTGGGCACCTGGCCAAAAGAGCCAATGGGAAGGCTAAAACTTTTTCAAATTGAAACAAGACTCCTCTTTTGTATCTCTGTTGTTGTTCTCAGGGGAGGCAGACAGGGCTGCAACTATGCTGTAAGAAGCTTTGGGCCAGGTATGAAAAATCATCTGAACCATACCTAGAAACTACTCATTTGAAACCCCCAGATATGTAAGTAGATCAGGAAATGTGTAGGAAGACACAATTAGGTTTATCTCTTTTTATTTCTTTATGGCTTGTGGATTCCTCTGTGCTAACCCTAAATGCCTTTGTTTTGCTTGTAACCTTTAAGCTGGACCTCAAGAAAGTTATTCTTGATGATTAATCCTTGTAAGTGGTGTTGTTGTTTTTTTTAAATCTAGCAATAGCCTAAGCTTCCAGATGTATTTTCTTTCTTTTTCTTTTTATTAAAATTTACCTTTTTTAAGAACAGAATTGGGTTTTTGTGTCCTAAGAGGTTTGTGCATATGTTTAATTAGCTGGTGGCAACAGATGATTTCCTTTGTTTTTCTTTCTCAGCTCTTCCTGGAAGGGCTTGAGGGTACCCCACAGGAAGGAATTACTAAATGCACCTTCCTGGGTCCTCAAAGGGGTTTTGCATTGGGTGGTGGCAGCATCTACCCATCCAAGGTCAGAGTAAAATTGTAACCTTGGGAGTTTAATACAAGCCTGGAGTGGCCAGTATTAATTTTTAGAATCCTTGCAGGCCCCCACCTACTGCACTAAAAGTGCCAGAGTGGGGAATCAGCCTTGACATGGTGGCAGCGTGGTGGGATCATTTTGAACCAGAAGCACAGACCTCAGGATTTTAAAAGGACACATTTTTCCTTTTGCCAGCCTGCAAAGTCAGGGAGGTTTCTTTCTTCCTTCCTTCCTTTCTTTCTTTCTTACAGGCATGCAAAGGGTTCAGCCTGCAAAGCCAGGGAGTCCAACAAGCATTTTATTTTTGTTCTAGCTTCATGGCAATGAAATAGCTAGGCTAGAGTAGGGTAGCCCTGTGCATGAGGTTGCGGTCAGGCACCGAAACCCTAGAGCAACTAGTCTTCCCAAAGCAGCACGCCACTGAGAAAACAGACCCAGATCAAGCCCAGACATCCAGCTCCATGACAGAAATGCAGGGAAGAGACGGGGAACCGGAGGTTTCCCAGGAGGGAAGGGACAGCCCTCCCCAATCCGGGATCCAGGTGCCAGGATGGAGGGATGCCCTTAACCCAGGCCAAGTTCTAACTGCAGAAGAAAGGAATTTATTCCTAAAGATGAAGTGCTTGGAAGCAGAAATGGAGCGCTTGGAGGTGGAAATGGAGGTGAAGCGGAGGAGAGGAGAGAGGCGAAGAGCTTGGAGGTGGAAATGGAGCTGAAGCGCTTTGATCTGGAAAAGGCTAAGCTGAGTCAACCAGGTAGCCCTAACAGTCCTTCTCCAGATACCGCTCCCCATTCCAAGAAATACCCCACATACAAGGTAGGCAATGATACAGAGGCCTTCTTAGAAAATTTTGAAAGGGCCTGCCTTGGGTACAACATCCCTCCAGACCAGTATATGGTGGAGCTGAGGCCACAATTCAGTGGACCCTTAGCAGAGGTGGCAGCTGAAATGCCTAAAGAACACATGAACAAGTATGAACTTTTTAAACAAAAGGCCAGAATTAGGATGGGGCTAACACCCGAGCATGCCCATCGGTGGTTCAGAGCCCTAAGGTGGAAACCCAGATGTGGCATTTTCCCGACACGCCTACCACATTGTAAAAAATTGGGATGCCTGGATATCAGGAGCAAATGTTAAGTCTCTGGAAGATCTGTCTCTTCTAATACAAATGGAGCCGTTCTTACAGGGTGTTCCTGAGGAAATATAAAGGTACATCCTAGATGGGAAGTCCAAAACTGAAATTGAGGCGGGGGAGATCAAATCCAAATGGGTGGAGGTGGCGGAGAAGAAGAAAGCTAGTAGCAGTTGGTGGGGATACCAGAAGGGGCAACCCGAGACGACACCCCACCATCGGAGGCAGCCCAAGGCCCCCACCTCACAGGGAGGAGCCCTCCACACAGCCAGGGAAACACCAGATGCTCTCTCTTCCCACTACCCTACTCTCCAACCACCTACCTCGCCCCAGCCCACAGTCAGCTGGGCGATGCTTCAAATGTAATGAGCTGGGGCATGTGAGGGCCAACTGCCCCAATAGCACCAGCTGACAGCAACCCATCACCCCAGGGTCCCACCAAGAGCCGTCAGGTACAGATGCCTCACAAATACCCCCAAAGCAAAGGGAAACTGTGAGTGTGGGCGGGAGGAAGATTACTGCATGGAGAGACACTGGAGCACAGGTGTCAGCTATCCACCAACCTCCGGTGGACCCCAAAATCATCAACCCAGAGGCCCGAGTGATTGTGCCACCCTTTAAGACCAACTGTTTTAACTTGCCTACAGCCAAGTTGCCTGTTCACAAATATGGAGTTTTGCAGTCTATGATGATTATCCCATTCCCATGCTGCTGGGAGAAGACTTAGCCAACCATGTGAGGCTAACAAAAAGGTTGGGATGGTCACCTGCAGCCAGGGTAAACAGGCCTCCACACCTAACCCCATCCCTGAGCCTCCTACAAGAACCCAGTCTGTGTCCCTTGGTACCACAGGCCTGGGAACCCAGCCTGAGGTGGTGGAACCAAGCCCCAGACCAAAGTCTATGGCAGCAGTTGTAGAGCCAGTTTCTGGGACCCAGCCAAAACCAGCCCAAGGATTGGAACTGGTGGAGCAGTCAATACCAGAGCCTGTGCTTGCAACCCTACCAGAGTCAGGGGAGCCAGCACCAAAGGGCACCACAGGGCTAGAGAGTCTTTGTAACCAACCTGCAAAACACCCAGCAGAAGAGGTGAGCCTTTCCATAACCCTTGGGCCTAAGCAGCAACAACAAATCCAGGAGCTGTGCACCAGCTTCGCGCCAATATTTTCAGCCACCCCAGGACAGACAGAACGGGTGTACCACTTCATTGACAGGTAATGCTCTCCCAATTAGAGCCCAATCCTACTGGATGGCTCCTCAAGCCAAAACCGCAATAGAAAGGGAGATCAAGGACATGTTACAGATGGGTGTAATCTGCCCTTCTGAGAGTGCATGGGCCTCTCCAGTGGTTCTGGTTCCCAAACCAGATGTTGAAATCCGCTTTTGCTTGGATTACTGTAAGCTAAATGCTGTAACTCGCCCAGAGAACTATCCAATGCCACGCACGAATGAGCTTTTGGAAACACTGGGACATGCCCAATTCATCTCCATCTTAGACTTAACTAAGGGGTACTGGCAAGTACCGCTAGATGACCCAGCCAAGGAAAGGTCAGCCTTCATCACCCATGTAGGGCTGTATTAATTTAATATGCTCCCTTTCGGACTGTGAAATGCACCTGCCACCTTCCAGAGACTGGTAGATAACCTCCTGGCTGGATTTGCAGAATTTGCAGTTGCCTACCTTGATGATGTGGCCATATTCTCAGATTCATGGGCAGAACACCTGGAACCAGGGCTGGATTAACTTTTTCTGGGCCCGGGGCCAAACATATTTGTGGACCCCCATAGGGCAAGGTGCAGGGGGCGGGATGGTCAGTCTCCAGAGTGAAGGGCAGGCTGGGGGCATGAGGCACAGTGCGGCGGGAGCAGCCCCGCTCCACGCAGCCCAGCAGGAGGGCTGTTTACAAACCTGCAGCTGCCAGATGCACACTGGCCTGCCCAGCGCTGTGCTGCCAGCATGCCCCTTCCTCTTGAGGGCGAGCCCGCACCACACCGCCCCCCTGCCCAGTGCCCCACCCTTATGCCCAGCGCCCCCTCGCCCAGAGACCTCCCCCACAGATCTCTATGCCCAGTCACACCCCTCCCAGAGACCTCCCTCGCTGACCTCCCACCACAACTGCACAGCACCCTGCATACCACACCACTCGCCCAGCACCCCCCGCCCATAGACTTCCCCACTGCCCACCACCTCCTCAGAGTCCCACCATCACAGCTGCACAGCACCCCATGTTCCTGAGGGGATGCTGCACCAAAAAAATAAAAATTCTGTGCACAATATTTTAAAATTCTGCACATTTTATTTGTCAATAAATAAATGTGGCGGCTCCAACATGGCAGTGGGGAGCACAGGCCACTGGCTGCATGAAGGTGGGAGATTACCCTGCAGCCTCCCTCACCCCACCCCGGGACAGGGACTCGGCAGTGAGGCTGCCCCCGACCCTGACACAGTGCAAGGGCCAGGCCTGTCCCAGAAATACCCTAGGGCCCTGCCCCCCTGTGCGTGGCGCACCAGGTGTGGGTGAGCAGGCTCAGCCCGGCAGCAGGATCCAAGTGCAGAGGGACTTAGTGTGGGGGGATCCAGGTGGGGGTAAGAGTTCTCTGTGGGGCAATCTGGGTGCGGGTGGCTCAGTGGGAGATCTGGATGCACAGAAGCTCATGGGGGGGGGGGGTTCCAGGTGCAGGGGCAATGGGATTCTGCAGGGGATCCAGGTGAAGGTGTTTGGGGCTCAGCAGGGAGGGTGTCTGGGGGGGACTCATCGGGGAGGTACAGATGCAGGGGAGGTGGGGCTTGTCAGGGTGAGGGTTCGATGGGTCTGCTTAACAGGGGAGCCCCAGCTTCTAACATGGGGTTGCCGCATGCTGGGCTCCAGCTTCTCCCCTGCCTCCGCTTCCCCCATCCCTTTCTCTTCCCCATTCCATGCCCGTTCCCCACTGCTCCATCTCCCTCCCCACCCCACCCGCTTGCTTCCCCACTGCCGCTTCCCCGTGCCCTCACTTCCCCCATCCCCTTCTCTTCCCCATCCCATGCCCATTCCCCCACCACTCCATCTCCTCCCCACTCCACCCCCTTCATTCCCACTGCCTCTTCCCCCTGCCTCTGCTTCCCCATCCCATGCCCCTTCCCCACTGCCCCATCTCCTACCCAGTCTTGGGGGGCAAGGGGGAAACCGCCTCCCAGCACGAACTGGCAGAGCAGAGTGGATTGGGGCCAGGTCGCTCCACTTCCTGCCGCCCGGTGATTGCAGGGAGGGCCTGACCCCGCACTCATGGGGCGGCGGGAAGTGGAGTGACCCAGCCACAGCCTGCTCCGCTTTGCTCCCCTGGCTCCCAGCCTTGGGACTTGGGGAGCAGGGGTCAACCGCCCCCCAGCACTCACGGCAGCGCGGCTGGGAGCCAGCGGCATGGAGTGGGCTGGGGCTGGGTTGCTCGATTTACCACCGCCCGGTGAGTGCAGGGCGCACCCAACTCCTGCTGCAGTCCTCAGGGGAAGGGGTGGAGTGGGGGTGGGGCTGGGCAGAGCAGGGGCAGGAAGAGGCAGGGCAGGGGTGGAGCAGGGACAGGGACTTTGGGGAAGGGGTGGAGTGGGGGCGGGGCTGGGGCAGAGCCGGGGTGAGAAGAGGCAGGGCGGAGGCAGAGCAGGGGCGGGGGCAGCTTTCCTGGCCGGCTCAGCTGGCCGGGGATCGGGCTGGCTGGGGCCCCTTCTGACTCTAGGCCCGGCACCATGGTAAACCCGGTACTGCCTGGAACACCTCCAAGCTATCTTCCAGCGCATAAGGGAGACGGGATTAACCGTTAAGGCCAAAAAATGTCAAATAGGTCTAAACAGAGTAACATATCTTGGACACCAGGTGGATCAAGGAACTATCAACCCCCTACAGGCTAAAGTAAATGCTATCCAAAATTGGCCTGTTCCTAAGTCAAAGAAGCAGGTCCAATTCTTCTTGGGCTTGGCCAAGTATTACCGACGATTTGTACCACACTACAGCCAAATTGCCACCGCACTGACTGACCTAACCAGGAAAAAACAGCCAAATGCAGTTCTGTCATCTGAAAAGTGTCAGAAAGCCTTTAACCAGCTTAAGGCGGCCCTTACGTCTGACCCTGTACTAAAGGCCCCAAACTGTGACCAACCTTTCGTTGTAACCACACATGCGTCTGAGTGTGGTGTAGGAGCAGTTTTAATGCAGGAAGGACCAGATCAACATTTCCATTCTGTTGTGTTCCTCAGCAAAAGACTTTCTGAGAGGGAAAGCCACTGGTCAGTCTCAGAAAAAGAATGTTACGCCATTGTGTATGCTCTGAAAAAGCTACGCCGATACATTTGGGGATGGCGTTTCCACCTGCAGACTGACCATGCTGCACTGAAGTGGCTTCACACAGTCAAAGAAACTAACCAAAAACTTCTTTGGTGGAGTTTAGCTCTTCAACATTTTGATTCTGAAATACAACACATTTCAGGAACCTCTAACAAAATGGCAGATGCCTCTCTGCTGTGATCTCTGCAGGTCAG
>NW_020665188.1:3133665-3146503 GCF_002925995.2 Terrapene triunguis | reverse complement strand
CTGACCTTTTCTTTTTCTCTCTCTCTCTCTCCCTCCCCCCACCCCCCCCCCCACCTTATTTTCACAGGGCTCTGGCATTCGAGCCCCTGGCTTAACGAGGTCCTTTCAGCTGAGGGTGACCCCCTCATTTGGGGCAGGTTAAGCACAGTCCTGCTTCCCTGAATTCATACAATAATGCCAACAAAATTGGTAATCACATTTCACTACCCCTGCATTCAGTACTAAAGTGATTTGTAACCCAACACCAGCCAAAGTTGATTATTTTGAGCAACTCTGCTCTATCTGCTGGATATCTAAGCACAGTAGGTGTCTTCATGTAAATACAGTTAGCTCCCAAATGAATTCTTTCCCCCTCCCAGCTAGCTGGCAGGGGAGAATTTATTCAGTTCATTTAGACCTTGCTCATAGGCGCCAACTCCGTGGGTGCTCCGGGGCTGGAGCACCCATGGGGAAAAATTGGTGGGTGCTCTGCACGCACTGGCAGCTCCCTGCCCCCCCGCCCCAGCTCACCTCCGCCTCCGCTCCACCTCTGCCTCCTCCCCTGAGTGAGCTGCCGCATCCTGCTTCTCCCCCCTCCCTCCCAGCGCTTGTGCTGCAAAACAGCTGTTTTGCACGGCAAGCCTGGGAGGGAGGGGGGAGGAGGGGGAACGCAGTGTGCTTGCGGGAGGAGGTGGGGCCAGGGCAGGGATTTGGGGAGGGGTCCAATAAGGGCAGGGAGGGGTGGAGTTAGGGCAGGTACTTTGGGGCAGGGGTGGAGTCGGGGCGGGGGCGCGAGCACCCACTGGCGCAGAAAAAAGTTGGTGCCTGTGACCCTGCTTACATCTTACTAGCAGTGCTAAGTATTGTACATTTAGTAGTGACTTAGCTGTAGAGGGTACAATAAGTGCCCTTCAGATATTAAACAAGAAAAAGACATTGCAGGTTGGCAATGTTTAAATGCTATGCAGGCACATAGGCACATTCATGGTACCAGAAATGTGTGTGTAAGTTTTTGATAAATTGACAGGAGAGTCTTAGATTTAAAATGGTCAAAGTAGACTTTGAAATTAATCATTTCCTAAGAATGTGAGAAGTTCAGACCTTTCTTTATAACATATTGAGTCACTTTGTCTGCAGAGCAAACATGCTAACAGTACTATTCAGCAAAGGGAGGTATATGGCCCAAACCTTTCTGAGCATTTGGCAATTTTTGCAATATGACGTAAACTTCGTCACATCCAGATAGGGTAGAAATTATATTTCTGGCTGAAATTCTCTGCAAAACACTACAAATTGATGACCTCCAGGGGTTACCTCCTGAGAACACACTCCAAGTCAACTAGCAGAGACAAGAATCACATTGTCTTGTCTGGTTGGGACAGTCCTGGCTTTTGAATAGGGATGGAAATGCTACAATAAGCATGTGAGCAAAATTGGCTGGCAAAGGTTTATCAAAGCACTGTAGGTGCATGCTAACCCCAGGAATCTGAGTAATTTAGAAATGGGAAAGACCAGGTCCAAACAAAATGCAAATACAAAAAGAGCAGCACTTTTAATTTACAATGAAAACACTATCTTATGTGAAACCTCTACGAACGGTGTGCTAAGCACTTAGCTCAGGGTACTAACTCTAGGGCTGGGATTGAATGAGGGTCTGAATTTAAGGCACAGGAGGAGAGCATAAGGCTCAAAGGCCTTGACTACTAGCAGTACTCAGAGGGCATCCAACTCTACCCCTCATGTACATCAGTGCAAACAGCCCCATTCCCCTAGTGTCCCAGAGACTGAGTGAGATCATCTCCTGCTGAAAAGACACTGGCTGCAGCTAAATGCAGACATGGCAGAATGGATGCTGGTGAGAAGAGGGAACCGTTTTGAGGAACTAGCCAACCCCTTAAAGTTAGCCTCAGTTAAAGGTGCCTATTCCTGACTATCTCTCCATACTGTAAAAATGCTTTGAAGATCTCTGGGTCCTACTGGAAGCCTCATTAATTCCAGAGCCTGAAATAGCTTCAATGGCAAAACCCACCTATTGCCGGTCAGGAGACTAAATCCCATCCTGACAAATGACAGGTTGCCTCTCTGATTCATTGCACTATTTCTGGAAACAGAACTCCGGACACTGAAAAGACACCATGAAACAGCCCACCTGCTGAGCAGCCAGGGTATCATGAGTAGGGCTGGCTGGAAAAAGTCTTATTTATAGGAAATTTAGAAAAAAAAAACCTCATTTTTTGCTAAGTTTTCTGTGAATTTTTTTTTATGGAAAGCCAAAATTGAACATTTTGGGGAACATTTTTGATTTTTCAGTTTTCAACAACTGCAAACTTCATTTCATTTTGTATTTTTAGAAACCCAAAGAATTTCAGTTTGAAGTTCATTTCTGCCCCTGAGTTCTCCCACACATTCCCTTCCTTCTCCTACCCTCTAAAATTTTCCACCACTTCTTACAGTTGCCAGCTTTCTAATTACATAAAACCGAGCACCCTGGCCCCACCCCTGCTCCTTCCCCAAGGCCCCGTCCCTTCTCTGAGGCCCTGCCCCCATTCATTCCAGCTCCCCTCCCTCCATCAATCACTCTCCCCCACCCTCACTCACTTTCATTGGGCTGGGGTAGGGGGTTGGGATGTGGGGGGCGGTGAAGGCTCCAGCTGGGGGTGTGGGCTCTGGAGTGGGGCTGGGGATGAGGAGTTTGGGGTGCAGGAGGGGGCTCTGGGCTCGGACCAAGGGGATTGGAATGTGGGAGAGGGCTCGAGGCTGGGGCCTGCCTTAGCCCCGCTGCGCCAGCAACCAGACTTTTAACAGCTCGGTCAGCGGTGCTGACCAGAGCCGCCAGGATCCCTTTTTGACTGGGCATTCCAGTGGAAAACTGGACGCCTGGCAACTCTACCACCTCTAGTCATGAGCACATCAATCCAATACTCTGTTTCACCACTGAATGCTGAGTTAAGTTTAAAGTTCTGGGGCTTGATTCTAACCTCAGCTAGTATAAATTAGTGCAGCTTCATTTAAGTCAGTGGAGCTGTGCCAATTTATATCAGCAGAGACTCTGACCCCTAGTCTTGATCTGGAAATCCTTTAATGGGTTCGGCCCACGCTGAGTCAGGGAGTGCCTCTCCCTTGGAGAAAAAAGCTTCCCAGGCCGGTTGTGTTCCACGGGGATTATAGAAAGGCAGACTGAACTTCTCGGTGGCTGCTCCACAGCTGTGGAACTTCCGCCTACAAGAACTAAGAATGGCCACAAACATGCCATCTGCAGGACAAAATGCAAGAGCCATCACTATGCAACAGATTTCCCACAGTGATGATGAGTCATGACAGTTATCGTGACAGTAATCATTTTAAAAGCCCTCCCCCTCTGAAGCAAGAAGGGAAGGAAATACCAAAGGGAGCCCATATATTCCCCGCTGTAATACAATTCTGTATGGGGTTTGGATAATCCACTGATGCATGCTGTATAAAAGCCCAGAAATAGTCTGTTCAGTCTTTCTGAGGATCTTTTCCTGCGATGCTATGCTCAGGGTACCCCAAACCATGAAGTTCTCTGCCTCAGCAAGGGAGAGCTCTGCTGGAATTTAGACTGTGTGTCAGCTCTCTGCCACACCTGTCTGTGCACCTCATCAGCCAACTCCACAAGACTCTGCTGGTCTTAACCTTACCTTGCAAGTGTAAGCAGAGTCTGGATGAGCTCCCTCCTGACATCTAGTGGTGATCTGTGGAAAAAGATTTCAGAAGCTGATCTTGTGGACACACTCACCCTGCCGAGGTGCTCAGCATGATGGGCTTGCTTGCCCAAATGATCACTTGTGGCTGGTGTTGGATCCCCTGTCTCCTTGTTGTTGGGGCAGGAGTAATAAAGGGTTGTTATCCTTGTTGTGTGAATCGAGGGCAGCAGAGCTGTACCTGGCATACTCCAATGGAGGGATTCACCCTCAACTGACTGGCACTCACTAGGCAGGCGACATGGGCCCTGTTTAAAGATGCTAGATACCCTTTAATGTATCCTTCCTCTATGGTATAATCAAAGAGCTGCTTTAGACTCAACTGAGAGTCTTATTACATACTGCAGAACTGAAATCGCTGATACTTTGAGACAGGGTCTCTACTGCATGTGACTGTCCAGTGTGTACCAGCAGTGAGGCTCCCCCACTAACAGCTGAAATTACTGAAAGTTATGTTAAGTGTAGGGGAAGCCCTAAAGACATCTGGGTGAGCGGCCAGCCAGGCAGCTGGCAGAGAGGCATGGCAAGCAGCCATCAGGGTGGCTAGCAGAGAGGCACGGCCAGCAGGGCAGCTGGTGGAGAGGCATGGTCAGCAGGGTGGCTGGTGGAGAGGGCCAGAGCAGAGCCCCGCAGAGGCGTGGCAATCAGCCATTGGGGCCACGAGCAAGTGCCTGAGCAGTGCAGCATGAAAGGTGCCTCCTTACCCCACAGGGTGGGAGGTGAACTCTGCAGATGAACCTCTGAACTCTGGGGCTGCACTGGCCAAGGACAAGCAACTGTGAGTGGGGTACAGAGAAGGGACGGGCATGTTAAAGGGACTTTGGGGTTGCTGGACTTAAGACCCTGAGGGGAAAAGCACTCTGCCCAACTTGGGGGTGGGTCTTTTGCTCGTGGTTTGTGTTTATGAACCCTAGTTGTGGTGTTTTCCCAAATTAATGCTGAGTTGATTCCCTCCTTTTATTAAAAGTTTTTGCTAGACTCAGACTCTGTGCTTGCGAGAGGGGAAGTATTGCCTCTTAGAGGTGCCCAGGGGGTGTTGTGTAATTGTCCCAGGTCACTGGGTGGGGTCTCGAGCTGGTTTTGTGTTGTATTGTTGAAAAGGAACCCCTAGATACTGAACCTGGCCCTTGTTGCTGCTGGATCCACCTGGCGAAAGGGTTACACAGGTCACAGTCAGTACAGCCCAGTTCTCAAGTTCCCCATCTCTCTGCACTGTCCAGTCCCTCTTACTGGAAACTCAGAAATGATTAAGTTTGCTGCCTCCAAAGAGACAGTGCACCCACCAATCTGTTAGGTTAGCTGAGGACTCATTCATAGACTTTAATGTCAGAAGGGACCATCGTGATCATCTAGTCTGACCTCCTGCACATTGCAGGCCAGAGAACCTCACCCACCCACTCCTGAAATAGACCCCTAACCTCTGGCTGAGTTACTGAAGTCCTCAAATCAGGCTTTAAAGACTTCAAGTTACAGGGAATCCACCATTTACACTGGTTAAAACCTGCAAGGGACCCATGCCCCACACTGCAGAGGAAGGCAAAAAAAAAAAAAAAAGAAAAGAAAACCCAAACCCAAACCCAAAACCATGGTCTCTGCCAATCTGACTGGGGGAAAAATTCCTCCTGACCCAAATATGGCGATCAGTGAGACCCTGAGCATGTGGGCAAGACCCATCAGGCAGATACCTGGGAAAGAATTCTCTGTAGTAACTCAGAGCCCTCCCCAGCTACAGTTCCATCTCCAGCAGTTGGGGATTTTTGCTACTGGCAGTTGCTGATGAGCCACATGCCATTGTAGGCAGTCCTGTCATACCATCCCCTTCATAAACGTATCAAGCTCAGTCTTGAAGCCAGTTAGGTTTTTTGCCCTCACTGCTCCCCTTGGAAGGCTGTTCCAGAACTTCAGTCCTCTTTACTTCAATCTGACAGCACTAAAATGGTTTATCATAAAACTAAGAATGTTTATTAATACAGAAGAGAGATTTAAGTGATACTAAGCAAGAGAAAAAGAGACAGGTCTAGTTACAAACAAAACATGCCTTCTAGTGACCAAAACATATTTCCAGCACGCATGCGTAATTCTTTGTACACAAGCCATATCTACCTCACACAATGATATTCATTACCAGCATGTTTTTATATGCAAGACACTTACAAGACAGCGTTATGGTACAATAATATTGTGTACAATATTCAGTTGCTTATGCTTTGGGGTTCAGACCCCTTGTTCTCCCCCTGGGGTGTCTGGACCCTGATTGTCACACTTCCCCTTTCTCCATTCCCATTGCTCCATTTCACCTTCTTCATGCAAATCAGTCTCCAGATTCCTGGTTGTGACCCGTTTTAAGACAACACAAAGTGAACAGCACCTCAGCAGCTTTGTCATACTAGCAGAGTGAACGAGGTAGAGTGTGATCTGCATGCGAGGAAGAGATCCAGGAACTGGCTGAAAAATGCCAGTTATTCCATGTGGGAAATTTTGACATTTTTTAAAAAAACCCTAAAAGGATTCAATTTTTGTTGAAAAACCAAAAAATAAATAAATTAGTTTTTGAAAAAAAAAATTAATAAAAAAGCTGGTTTTCAAAAACCAAAACCCACATTATTTTTTTTTAACCAAAATTTTTATTTTCAGTGCTTTTTGCCTGGGAAATATTGCAAAATGTTGACCAAAAGAAAACAAAAAATGCAAAATGTTGTTTTGGTCCAAAACCATCTTTTATCAGAAATATTTAGCTAAAGAAACTTCAACTGGTTCTATGAGCAGCCCACTGCCATTTATGTAAGAGGAGGGACGGTAGAAATGATGTGTTGCTCTTATGCCTGTTTTGGATGCTGTGGAGGAATTTCATCCAGTTCTGGTAGCTGCTTCCCTGGCAGTTCTCCCAGAGCTGGTCTCCCTTGAGGATGGAGGCAGAATTATCTCTGAGCTTCGCAGCTGCCAGATGTTAACTGATGAAACTGTAGAGTATCCATTTCTTCCCTACACATCCTCCCATTTACTTAACCTAGGCTTCTGTTTGAAATGTAAAACATCCCAGAATCTCCTCTTCCCAGGTTCTTGATGTCTCCTGCCAGTCAGATCTGGCCATAGAGAGGATTTTGTTACAGTCCCACCCTCTTTCCCGCTCACGGTCCTTTGAAAGTCTACTGTTAGTGTGGCTTTTTAAAGCTGCCAATGCCTCCTCCTTGTACTGCTATGTGCAAGGCAGGACAGCAGCCACTAGGGATGGGATTGCAGAACAATGGCTGTACCAGCATGTTCCTCTCCAATGCAGTGTTAGCTACTGTTGAAAATCACTGCATTCTGCCATCTCATCTCATGTGCATCTGTCAATGCAATGACACAAGGGTGCTCTTTCTTGCAATGATTTGGCAAGAAGTGGAAATGGGAGTTTTGTTCCAACATTAGCTTCCATTAGCTAGACTTTCTTTGAAGTTCATTGGATTTCAGAATTTGATGGGTGATGTTAGAGAGCTTATTCCTTCACCCACTCACTTCTCTGGTCCTTCTCGCATGAACAGAGAGCAACAATACCCAAAGTCTGAAGGTGCAAACAATTAGATGTTTATTGGGGTGAACGTCCAGCAAGCATGATTCCAGTTTCCTTCCTCAGTGTCCCCCTTCCCAGTTCTGACACCACAGAACCTTGCCTGTGTCCCTGTTCCCATTCCCCCCCTTACTGAAACATGATTCCAATTCCCCCACCCCCATTCCCCGTTCCCATTCCCCCTCCCCCTTTACTTCCTGATTGACTGCAGACTATGGCCTGGTCTACACTATGACTTTAATTCGGATTTAGCTGCGTTAATCCGAATTAATCCTTAACCCGTCCACACAACGGAGCCAGTTACTTCGAATTAAAGGGCGCTTAAAATCGATTTCTGTACTCCACCCCGACGAACGGAGTAGCACCAAAATCGATTTTGTAAATTCGAATTAGGGGTAGTGTGGCCGCACACCACCGAATTAATGTGGTTAAAAACCGAATTAATGTGCTTAGTGTGGCCGCGCACAATCGAATTTATACAATCTGTTTCCCAAATTCGAATTATCTAAATTCGAATTAATCTCGTAGTGTAGACGTACCCTTGATAGTAAAACTTGAGTTCCGCTTAACTATACCTTAACCAATCATTTTACTGAAATTTAACTAACCAATCCTAACATATTGTAACATGATTATTTAACCAATTATATCCCACCACCTTAATTGGTTTACACCCAACAAAATTAATTATACAGCAGACAGAAACAATCACAGAACCAGACAGAGATTACACAGACAAACAATAGGGAAGTGGAGACTACAGTGATAGAACAATACAGAAATGAAGATTTCACATCCCAGCTATTGATAAGTGAGTTCTTGCCAGACAGGATGCTATCAAACTAAGTTTCCTTTTACATCTTCTAGGCTCTTCCCTTTCTCTGGAGGCGATAGATCGTATCACTTTTCTAACAGCCCCAGAATGCCTTATTTCAATGTGAATAGTTTGGAATGTGAGGATGTGACCGTCACTTCCCAGTTTATGGCTGCCTCTGCTGCTTAGCCAAAGGCCTTATTTAGCCTAAGAACAGGGCCTTAGACTGTCACAGTGAGAAAAGGCCCTATATAGGCAGACAGTGATTTTGATTCTTTCTTTTATATCTCTATAACTAGCTAAGTGATAAGAATACACCTAAATTCTTAAAGTATAGGCCTTTGCAGACAGGCCTGAATATCTATATCCTAAAAGGTGAGTTTGTCCCACCTCTGGACTGCATGTACATGGTAAGCCCTGGCTGGCTGTTCGTTAGGCAGAATTCCCTCAAGCACCTGATCCGCACACTCCTCTCTGCTGCATAGTGTGGAAGGAGCAAAGACTGCCTTCATTCCACCGATATGGGAGCAGGGAGCTGCCAGGGAGGACATTGCAGGGTGTTCCCTTCCTTCATGGGTGCTACTGTCCCCTCTGGAAAGATGTCCACATGTGCCAATGGGGGAATAATGAGGGAGGTCCTAGTTGTGGAGAGGCATAGGGCAGCTGTTCTAACCGGTAGCGTCCCCTTCTAATGAGAACGAATATCCATATAAAAAGAACTGGACTAATGACTCCATCTGTATTAGGAAAATGACCTATCACTAGCAATGGTTGTCAAGGACGGTTCCCCTCCAGGACCCCTCAAGTACTGTTGAAAACTGCTTACCTTCTAGTTTTGCTGTATTGGGACAAGCCATTTTCAGCACTGCTACAGAAAGCATGGCTGAGAGTGGGTGGTATATAGCCTCCACTAGATGTCTGGACAGTCTCCTGCACAATGAGGTACCGACTGGTTGATGTCGGTAGCACTGCTGCAATATAGATGTTAAAAAGTAGCACTGTTGCACTCGTGGTTAAACCACTTTCAGCTTCAGCTGAGGGGTGACAGATGTTAGCAATGGATCAGTTTCGACCTAGGACCCCTAACAAAAAAAGGATTGTTACATGAGAGTTTCATAAATTCGTAGATGGCAAGGTCAGAGGGACCCTTACAGTCACTTAGTCTGACCTTCTGTATAGCACAGGCCATAGAATTTCACCCCGTTCCTCCTGCAGTGAGCCTAACAACTTGTGGCTGAACTGGGGTTCTGGCTGAGAACTGACCATGTACGGCCCAGGACTCCCCTGAGATGGATCCGACTGGAACAGTGGCCCAGGGCCAATAGCAGCACAACGGCTGATTTGCTTGTGCTGGTGGAATGGTTTATAATGAATGAATATGTGCATTTGGGTGATACAAGACTGCAGTTTCTTTAGCAGACTCTTCTCACCCATAACAAAAGGTGTTGGGCTAGATGCAGGAATCGCTAGGCAAGGTCCCCTGGCCTGTGTTAGACAGGAGGCCAGATGAGATGATCACAATGGTCCCTTGTTGCCTTGGAATCTGTGAAACCCTCAAGCAACAATATAGCATAACAGGTATCCCAAGTGACATCTATTCAGCTGTGCTCATGCATGTTTGTGTGTATGCCGGTGAGTGTATGTTTGTAGTTTAGAGGATTCTACGCTACGTGAGTCAGAACTTGCTGTCATTACTCAGAGAGGACTGGACTCTGCGTCTGTGTGGTGTGTGTTACGGATAAGTTTGCAGGAAGCGTGCTTTTGCCCTTGGATGTAATCATCCATGTAATTATCTTGTGGGTGTCAGACAGGAAAAAATACCATATTATCCTTTTGATAGCATGCAAGAGGCCATTGATCATGATGATAATTGGAAATTAATCACAATGTAATAGGACAGACAGGAACTTTCCTTTGAATCGAGTGGAGGAGTTGTATCAGAAACCAGCCAATGGCAGCTAGCTTTCTTGCTCTATAATAGGTGACCTAGCTACAGAGCTGTCTGAAAGGATCACCGAAGGAGGAGATTGGCTGATCTCTGCATGTGCTGTGGAGTATTCTCTCTTCCCTACCTTCTTGACTAGACTTGCATCTTAAAAACTTCTTATCTCTCCTTTGAAAAGACTCCGCAAGAGAAGTAGAAACAAAACCAGAGGGAACCAAGAGGAATGCTTCATGTGATAAGCAACACTTCTGTTGTTTGGGGGTTTTTTTCTTCATTTTTTTTTCTGGCTTTGGAAGATAAATTGCATTTTGCTGCTAGATAATGAAATTTCCTTGGAGGAAAACATATTTCGCTGTGGCCTCTGCATTCAGAACATGAGGAAGGGTTTTTTTTATCTTCATTGAAAGTGTTCCTCTGTCTATCTTTTACTTTCTTCATTTTGAAAACTCTGACTTCACAGAACCAACAAAGTCTCCTAGCCTGAATGCTTCTGTCTCTTGTTCCTCCTAGCACTGCCATAAAATTTAATCTTAAGAATTTTTGTATGCTAAGGAAATGAAAGTTGAAGCCAGATTTAGAAACAAACAAACATCTGTCTTCAAAGTGATTTTTACATCTGCCTTTGTTAATCCTTTATCTTCAAAGGGAACACACAGATCTTCATATCTTTAGGGATAGAAAGAAAGGAAAAGCAGGCAGCAAATGATGCACTTGTACAATGCTGCTACTGTCATGTGACCACATGTCCATTTGGAACCATTAATCATTCTGAAAAAAACCAACAACCAACTAGTAGCCAATTAAAGGTGAAAAACCAAAGTCAAAATTGTAGCATTTCTGAAATTGAGCTGAATTTCTTTCCCCTTAACTGCAGGCTACTTGATCCTTATATTTTGTCGAGGAGATAGGTCTGCCTACACTTCATCATTAGAGTAACTGACATAGTCTTTGCATCTGCAGCAAATTGGTAGTTATATGAAGTGTGAAAATCTTTAGGGCCATTACACAATATGGTGACTGGTGTCGGACCAGAGTACATCTTAATACTGTTCTTCTCTTTTGTTCAATCATTATAATGATTAATATGTTCTCAGGCATGGAGAGAAACTCAAGGCTCCTGTCTCTTGTCTATCTCCTATTTCTGTACTCAATAAACAGAATATTACACATGAAGGGCTCACAATTTATCTTTTTTTTTTTTGTGCTATGAAAGGAGTTAAGTTCCCGAGTCCCTGCTCTAACTGAATTTTTCTTTTGTCCAGAGAATTAATAGGCTCTTCCATATCCCAGCTCCCTCTCCTCTCAGTGTAGTTGCCAAATTAACCTTTATTTCACCTAGTTTTCCTTCTCGTCTCCTTTCAATTTAGTCTTCAAATTGTTCACACGACAAAATAATCATCCTTCCTACAGCCTCTACTTCTGCTGTGATAAGATACCTCAATTCTCTTAAATCGCTTAGGAAGAAACTAATATATATTTAGCTTCCACCTGTTATTCCAAGTTCATAAGTCACTTTGAGGTTATTTCTCTTGGGAATATCATGAGCAGGTCAGACAGTAGCTTGTAGAACGACTGAACTATGTTGGAAATATATTGAATCCCATACTAGTCCTAATTACTACTATTATAATCTCTTGGACTAATTTTCAAATTGGGTTGCAGGAAGTTACTGAGGACACAATACGTGCCATCTCAGAGCACATTGCATGGAGATGGAAATGTAGATTTGGGGTTGCTATCTGCTAGGATGCTGCACTGGTGCAGAATCTTAATGTTCTCCTCAGAGATGAACCTCATTTGCCTCAACCCCTTACTGTCTCCTGGCTGCAGCACAATGGGTAAGTTTAACAGCTTTGTTTGCAAAAGTCCTTCACTGGTCAGGGAAAGAATTCTCAGCCCCACCTTCTCCATCCTCCCAAGCCAAATGCCACCCTGGGATAATATTATCAGTGCATATTTTTTCTCTGCACTTGAAGAGCCCTCAAGCAAGCTGTTGGGAGCAGCACACTGATGAGACAAAACCACTGTTGTGGATGGCTTTTGTGACCTGTTCTGCTGGGTGCTTATCCCTGCCTCAGAAAATAAGAGTGGTGTCACAGCTGCTTTGCTGTGTATGTTTATGATTTCTCGGTAAAACCTCACACCTATCTACCATGGACAATTTGGGAGCTAATACAGAGGAGGGCTCTTTGTGACTGTTATGCCTGCCCTGTTCTGGATTTATGCTTTAATGGTGCCTCTACTCCCCACTCTGAATACAGTCGGCCATTCTAGCTGAAGTACTGATGTGATCCTCATCAGCGAGTGCCTCACAAGCTGTCATTTGTTTATCCTCATAACCACCCCGCGGTGAGGCAGGGTAGGGCTGTTATCCCCCCTGTACAGATGGGGGACTGAGGTACACTGAGACCCCAGTCACTCAGGCAGTCTTTGTTAGAGCAGGGAATTGATCCCAGGTGTGATGAGTCCTAGACCAGTACCCAAACCCCTGGGCCATCTGTCACGGCTTGAGGGTAACTGTACTTGTTTCCCTCTCCATGGTCCACTGAGGGCCCCCACTTTAGACCTCCAGCTCCCAGATGTCACCTTGCTTGTGCAGAGATCCACATCTCACTCCCTCCAGACTGGAGGTTTTAAGACTGCATAGCTCCCTGCCTTACACTGGGATATCCCCAGCAAGCCAGACTGCCTAAAGGCTAGAAACTGCACTTTGATTTCTCTCTGAGGGCTACGACCAGTGCACGGCCTGCAGTTAGGAGTTACCACACAACACCTTCTAAGCAAGCACGTTTATTCTTAGGCCTGGTCTACACTACGACTTTAATTCG
>NW_020665188.1:3091667-3133265 GCF_002925995.2 Terrapene triunguis | reverse complement strand
CATCACAGGACCTAACCAGATCAGCTACAACATCACCGGCTCATTCACCTGCACGTCCACCAATGTTATATATGCCATCATATGCCAGCAATGCCCCTCTGCTATGTACATTGGCCAAACTGGACAGTCACTACGCAAGAGGATAAATGGACACAAGTCAGATATCAGGAATGGCAAGATACAAAAACCTGTAGGAGAACACTTCAACCTCCCTGGCCACACAATAGCAGATGTAAAGGTAGCCATCTTACAGCAAAAAAACTTCAGGACCAGACTCCAAAGAGAAACTGCTGAGCTCCAGTTCATTTGCAAATTTGACACCATCAGATCAGGATTAAACAAAGACTGTGAATGGCTATCCAACTACAGAAGCAGTTTCTCCTCCCTTGGTGTTCACACCTCAACTGCTAGCAGAGCACCTCACCCTCCCTGATTGAACTAACCTCGTTATCTCCACACTGATTTATACCTGCCTCTGGAGATTTCCATTACTTGCATCTGAAGAAGTGAGGTTCTTACCCACGAAAGCTTATGCTCCCAATACTTCTGTTAGTCTCAAAGGTGCCACAGGACCCTCTGTTGCTTTTTACCTTTCGTAGCAGCACCTCAATGATTGCTTTGGCTACTTGCATCACAGCAGCCCCCACAGTAGATTTGCCCACTCCAAATTGATTCCCGACTGACCGGTAGCTGTCTGGCGTTGCAAGCTTCCACAGGGCTATCGCCACTCGCTTCTCAACTGTGAGGGCTGCTCTCATCTTGGTATTCTGGCGTTTCAGGGCAGGGGACAGCAAGTCACAAAGTTCCATGAAAGTGCCCTTACGCATGCGAAAGTTCCGCAGCCACTGGGAATCATCGCACACCTGCAACACTATGCGGTCCCACCAGTCTGTGCTTGTTTCCCTTGCCCAGAATCGGCATTCCATGGATAGAATCTGCCCCATTAACAACATGATCTCCAAAGCACCAGGGCCCGTGGTTTGAGAGAATTCTGTGTCCGTGTCCATGTCCATGTCCTCATCACGCTGGTCGCTGCGCTCCCGCCGCCGCCGCCTCCTCGCCTCGTTTTTCTGGTCCTGGCTCAGCATAAACTCCACGAGAACGCGCGAGGTGTTTACAATGTTCATGACTGCTGTCTGGAGCTGAGCGGGCTCCATGCTTGCCGTGGTATGGAGTCTGCAGTGTTCACCCAGGAAAAAAGGCGCGAAATGGTTGTCTGCCGTCCGTTGCTTTCATGCAGGGAGGGAGGGAGGGAGGGAGGGGTGAGGCTGAACCCAGAACCACCTGCGACAATGTTTTGGTCCCATCAGGCACTGGGATCTCAACCCAGAATTCCAATGGGCAGGGGAGACTGCGGGAACTATGGGATAGCTATGGGATAGCTACCCACAGTGCAACGCTCCAGAAATCGACGCTAGCCCCGGTACATGGACGCACACCGCCGAATTAATGTGGGTAAAAACCAAATTAATGTGCTTAGTGTGGCCGCATACAATCGAATTTATACAATCTGTTTCCCAAATTCGAATTATCTAAATTCGGATTAATCCCGTAGTGTAGACGTACCCTTAAAGTAAAAGCATTGCAGAGAAAACATGTAA
Organism: Terrapene triunguis; assembly: GCF_002925995.2. NCBI lineage: Eukaryota > Metazoa > Chordata > Testudines > Emydidae > Terrapene > Terrapene triunguis. The sequence goes on along the minus strand of NW_020665188.1, from coordinate 3,131,664 downwards.
AAACAATAAAAGAACCTACCCACATGCTAGAAAGCTTACCAGAGATCACCCCCAACACCTACCTAGGGCTCTCATAGATTTTAGTACTGTGAAACTCACAACTTGGTTTTCCCCATGGTTCCCCATCCACCTTAGTTCCAGAGTGAGAACCCAGACTGGGTGGATCAGCCATTTCTTTATACAGCTCAGGCCTTTGAACTCAGCCTTGTGTAAAGAGTAATCAGCAGACAGTCACCCTCCCCTCAGGGTGGAACTTCAAAGGCTGGGTTTTTGCATAACCAGAGTTGGGGAATTTGCATTAACCTCTCCCTCGGGATTCCCCAAGAAACCCACTTCTGACTTTTATTGTCCCAAAAGTCCATACTTGTCTGGCACATCTCAGTATAGTCTTTTGAACTCCCAGGTCTCACGTCTCTCTCATCTCCCCCGGAGAGGTTTCATAAATCCCGGCCCACAATAATATATAAACTTAATACAGTAAGGTCTTTCAAGTGTATTACAGGCACTTGCCATATCTGTCACACCATCCTTCTACTCTGATCCCTCGAGTCCCAGCCACCTGCCATGGTGCTCGGTCTGACTGGGCTTTCCTCTGTTAATATTCAGTTAGATGTGGCTCTGCTCAGACATTGCCCAACTCCTTTCCAGCAGGCCTGACATAACAGAGGCATTCACTGAGCAATTCTAATCTCTGCTGCAGAAGTCTCAGGAAATGTAAGCCTGGACATGCTGGCTTATTTCCCCCCCCAGCGCAGTAACGAGCAGTGAAAGCTACTGTGTGATTTCACGATGCACCGGATGGTGCTGTAGACTAGAGCTACTGTGGATGTCACACCCCTTTAAGAAGCAAAGTCAGGCCCCTTTCAAGTTAATTTTGACCAAAAGGAAATTGATAATAGGTAGCTTAGTGCTGCCCAATCTTAACTGGCAGTCACGTCTAGACGAGACACGATAAATCGATCCCCAATAGATTGATTGCTACCCGCCGATCCGGCGGGTAATGAAGACGTACCCTCAGTGTTCAGAGGGGCAGGTGACAGCTGAAGTGTGTGCTGGTGTCTCAGACTGTGACTTCCTTTGGCTTCTAAGCAATTTCTAAAGGCTTTAAGGGGAAAATTCAGACTGCAACGTATGATAACATTTAGCATTTTCTTTCATCAGGTGGCTGGATCTTAATCCTTAAGAAATGGTTTGGCATCTCTTAAAGCATCATCAGAAAACAAAAGCAAAGCTATTAATTAAGACAGATGATTCTGGCAACAGATCTTGGCTGGTCTCATGTACTGACTGTTGTGTGGTGTAACAATTGTATCAATCACCTCTGTAAAGCATTACCAGAGGGAAATGCGCCTGGGATGGGACCGCTGAAATAAATTCCTGGAAGAAGTTTGCACTGTCTGCACTGCAGTGTTTGGTTTTGCTAACTGTCTTTCCAGCACATTTCCTCCTCTCCCAGGATGTGACACTGCCTGGAGTCAAGGCTTTTGCATTCAGTGAAATGTTGACTTGAAAGGGAGCAGGGCAATGGCTGTCTTTCCTACACTGTTCTGGAAGGAGTCGCCAGGCAGTGCATAGCTTTGGGAGGTTTTTTTAAGCAAGTGAGCAACATTCAGTCTTTGAAGAAACGCTGAGTTGCAGTATAGTTATGCAGTTTCTTTTGATGGGACGCTGTTGCAAACAACAGGGGAGTTGGCTTTCTGCCTTAATCTTTTTAACTAGAGTCAGTTCTTGGGGCAGAGTTGCTCCCTGGGAACTAACTGGACAGTGGTATTCTGGCTGTGAGTTCAGAATAAGGAGCTTGTCTGCAGGCTGGTTGACCATCTCTGTTCGAGGACTAGTTCAAACAAGTCACACTAACAAAATACCTAAATTCCATGTCACTGATTTTTTCCCCCCTCCAATGGGAAGCTAACCTGCAAGGCCCCACCATCTGCTCACACTTTTCAGAGTGACAATGCAATAGGGTAACAAGAGAATTAACTTAGGTTTTATATGCACACAAAGTGTGTGGACACTCTTAAAATTGTTTAGAAGTGACTTACATTGAGCTAAATCAATATAAACCAGTTTAAGAGTGTTCACACAGGACTTTGCACTGGTTTAACTAAATTGATTTAAAAACACAACTTCAGTTAAATTGGTGCCAATTTGTGTATAGACTGGACCTTGGTTTGAAGGACAGTTGGAGGAATTGCCCACTAGATTCAGTGGTTCTCCAGAGCATTGCTTCAAATGCCAGGGGAAACTTCTACATAGAGAGTGAAGTTTTTTGAACAAAAATAGATTCACATTAGTTTAGACTAAACATAGCAATGTGATTGTCTATTTCTAAGTGTATAAAGTCTAATAGCCACCCATTACAGCATCCTTACAAACAGATTTGAAAATTGTAGGGTTGGGAATAGATAGTGCATTAATATTTGCAAAGCACTGTGTGTTGCATAGATGAAAGTTAGTGTAAATACAAATTATTGCTATTGTTAACCCAACTATCCTACTTTGTGCGGGAGGGGGGGAAGGAGGAGGGTAGAAATACTGCTGTCCTTATTTCTAGCAACTATTTTGATGTTCTTTTAATCTTGGTCCCTAGATGGGTCATTGTTAAAGTCATGTGACAATAGAACAAAATGACCAAAAGTCACATGCTTCTAACACTCAACAAAGACAGTTGTAGAATAAGAAAAAACAATATTATCCCTAAAGCTATGCAGTCTACCTGCTTCAGTAGGGAGCTGGAGGACATGGATCAACGTTCATGTCACAGTCCCCATCAGTATCTGGCCTGGGCCAGGTAAACTAATGATCCAACCAGCAGATCAAATTCAGTGATGAATCCTGGTCACGTGCCACCTGAGGCATGTTGTGCATATGCTAAGGAGAAGTATGGAGCTCTGTCTTTAACTTTCCCCAGCCTCTCCTGCCTGGCTTCCTGCTATGGATGTAGCCTCACAACTAGAGCTGATTTTTTTGGATGGGATTGTTTTTTATAAATTTCAACCAACTCCAATTTGAAAAAAACCCTAAAATTCTATGGAAGTTTTCCTTAAAAAATTCAGGGTTTTTGGGTCAAAATTTGAATTTTTGTTAGAAAATTTAGCTGAAAAATCAAAATTTGAAAAATATTGTCCAGATGCATTCACAACGTGTGTTCCCCTATCTCCACTGATCACAGCATGTGGCCTTCACCCAGTATTCTTTGCAGCTAACACTCCTCACACGGAACTTGTGGCAAGTTCAACACCAATTACTTTGTTTACAGCATGAATATAACAGAACAAATTCCCTACAGTTTGAAGGTCTTACAGTCTTCACAAGGTGAGATGGGGAAGAGATCTCTCCTCCCTGAGATCTTGGGTTTCTCTGGCCCATCCTTCCAGCCTACCCTTCTTCCTCTTCCCATCTATCTTTTAGCTGTCCTCAGCCAATGAGCTGAACTACCATGTTTATTGGGTAATCAATCAATCGATCCTTAACCATTTATCACCCTGATCTGCCCCCTGTGGGGACACTTACCAAAGGACCAGAGTGGTGAGTCAGCTAAGATTGCTCACACTCTGTCACAGCCCTTTAATGGTACTGTTCATATTTGATCATGAATATTCTACATTCAAGCTGTGTGGCTAGGTTGTGATTGGTCAAATACTTAACATGGCATTTTTTCTGTGGCCTATTGGAGAAGGATGCAACCACTTGTGGAACAAATATTGAAATTCATGTCACAATTTGCTTTCTGTAAACATCTGACTGAGTAAACTGGATTGCTGAAATATTCATGGAAAGTAAATTTCCATAAAAATTTTGACAATGTACTCTGCAAAGTGGGTTATTTACGTTGCTCTATTGGAGCTGGGTGCAATATGGTATGTTCTGTAAAAATTAAAAAATAGTGTCTCCACTTTTTGTGAAAAAATTTGAAAATTTCAAACAAAAACTGATCATTGTCCAGTGCTTTGTTTTTGGCTTTTCAGTGTTTGGTATTTTTACTTTATTATTAGTTTGTATTGCGGTAGAACAATTTTTCTCCCCTTTCCTTTCCCCAGCCATACTTTTTCCTTTTTACCCCTTTTTTCATTTTCCCCTTATTTTCTATTTTGCCACTGAATCAGGCCGAACGCCCCCAAACGGAATAACTCACCATGGGGGCGGGGGGGGGGGAGGGGAGATAGTCATTTTCGCTAAAAAAAAATGTCCAGTGATTTTTTTTGTTGAAAAAAATCAGAAAATTTTGAAAAAGCAAAAATCTTCTGTGATGGTGTTCATTCCCTCAAAAGTCTAACTTTTGTCAGGGGGGAAAAAAGGATTTGAACAATTTTTTTTGACCAGCTCTAATAGGTATCAATTGCGCCAGCTGTTCCCTTTCCATTAAGAGGACAAGGTTTGAAGACTCCACCAATCCCCCAGCAAAGCACTACACAAAATGCATGAATACATGCATCCTCCAGGCTGGTTGCAAGGTCACCCCCCCCCCCTTCCCCTGCCCCACTCATACATTGAGGTGTAGCTCCAAACAGGGAGTCTTGTTGCCATGACTGTCTGCTCCCTCCTGCACCCCATCACTGGCTCTGGCAGGTGTAGAGGCTTCTGGACCATGAAGTTTTGCCCAGATAGCTGAATAGTCATAACTGAGAGCAGCTGCTCCCCACCAGGGCTCAGCCCCAAATTCCTGCAGAACCCTAAACGAGCAGGGCAAGTGAAGGTTGTGCATATGGCAAAGCAGATGGCAAAGCATGCAACAAAGGTACTGCTGCCCCCCTCCATATCAGGACTAGGACGTGGGCAGTCTGACCTACTGGCCAGACCTAGTGGTCAGCGCCAGAGTCAAAGCTAGAATCAGGAACTAGACCTAAGCCATGGCCAGAGGTTGCACAAGAATCAGGCTCCATGAGCAGCCAATCACGAAGTTGCTCAGACAACTTCCTGTGCCTCCTTCTGGCATAAATAGTATGGTTGGGCCAATCGGTGGGGCCAGTTATCATCCCCAATCAAGGTCTTCATGGGCAGTACCGCCTGGAGAGGTCAGAGTTCTGCTAGCACCTCACTTCCATTTGTTCTGGGTGGGCTGTCCAATGGCAGCCAGGCTGTGAGGGTTGCCTGAGAACCCTTGGTTTGAGACCTGTGGGCACCTACAACCATGTTGCACTCACTTTTTCCCCCTCACTAGCTGTGGAGAGTAAGAAGAACTGCATGCCCCATTGTTTGTACCCCTGCAGCCTGTATTTATCTCTCATAATCTCCATAGTGCGGGTGGAACCCTTTGTATTTTCTTGCTCAGCATGTTAGAGGCTGAAAGGGACACGATGGAATCTCATTATTAAGCATTTCTTTCAGTGACTTTAGATGATAAGATGCACAGACTCTGATTTGCATGCCACTGCTTATTGAAGGGCTCACACTGATCTTTAAAATGTTTGATTTTCCTCTTGCTAAATACCATCAGCGTTTTAACTCTGAGGGATGAAAGCATTATCAAAGGCAGCCCCTTTAACCACATTTTAAAACGATCACATCCAGGAGCTATTTTTCCAGCCACCAGTAAAAAGAAACATTCTAATGAAGTTCTTCTGGATTTGAAAACTGTAAGCGGTCATTCTGAGAGGCCGCTGCTTATGCCAGGGATAGGAATAGTCATTTTACAAAGGCAGGGAAAGCAAGACTTTTTGTACAGCTGCTGCTGCGTGGCTTTGCTGGTTCACTTCTGAATTGTATTACTTAACCACTGCAGAGTATGGCACTTCAAGAGAGTCAACAACACGAGACTCCTCACTTCTTACTAGCTGTACTTAGCCAGGCTGGTGGGGCAGAGAGAGAATGAAACCTGAGAATGATCTGAGACCATTAGGATTTCTTGGGCAAGGCTTGTGTAAGTGGAGAGCCAATGGTGAGCAGAAGCCCGTGTAAAATCTGTGTGTTTGTTAGGTCAAGTGATGTGAGGATAAAATGGAGACCTGCATTTTAGGAGTGATGCTGTCTGGGTATTACTAGGACAACTTTGTTGTTCCAGAAGATATGCTTTCGTCAAACACAAGTTGTTTGGCTCAATACAGGGGTAACGGTGAAATTTGATGGTCTGTGAAATACAGGAGGTCAGACTAGATGATTTAATGGTCACTTCTGGCCTTAAATTCTATGAATGAATTGTCCTTCTACACAAAAGTATAGAGGAGATAATGGCTTTGTGCCTCTTATGGTAAAAGAGCAAGGGATTGACTTGTTCAGTACCTCACACTCGCTCTCTTATCACCACAATAGTCATTAGCCTGGCTGGAACACCTCTTGCTATTCTGCTCCTGAACTCCCACTCAATTCCACCAGTGCATCTCCATCCTCACCCATAACTAGGAATGAAAGAGCTTTACAAAGGTAGGAAAAAATCTGAAAGGCTGGATTCTTATCCACACTGTTGCAATGTTCTGTCCACTTCCCCATAGTGCCCACAGCAATCCCTATGCTCCCTTCACTTCCTGCCCTTCCAGAGGCAGACGAGTGGGGAAAGACAATGTGCATCTCCCTAATCTAGCCCTAAGAAGCTAGCAGGGTTTAAAAACAAAGGGCTAGATTGTGGTTTTTATGCCACAGCCCTGCAGGGCAGTGCTATTGATGATAAGGTGTGAAACCTGCAACTAATAAAAAACACAGAATGCAGAAGAACCACCTGCATTTTCTGTTTCCATTAGTCCAAATTTTGTACAGAGTTATGAAACAGGAAAGATTGCTTCTTATCAGTAGAGGTTCCTGAGGTGTGTGTTTTGGTTTTTTTTAAATGGAGCTGTTGCACAACACATCAAGTAGCAATGTAATCATTGTACATCACCATTTGTTTTCCATGGGATTCCAGATGAGTTAATAACAGATAATGGCCCACAATTCAGGAGTGTCTCGTTTCAGCAATTCTCTTTCATATATCAGTTCAAGCACAGCATATCAAGTCCTTGTTACGCCCAGAGAAATGAGTTACCTGAAGAGTCCGTATGAAGAGCAAAGATGTTGATTAAGAAAAGTCAAGGGAGATTGAAAGGATCCATAATTCGCACTGTTAACATATTCTACAGTGCTTTTTTAGTATCACCAAAGTCCAGAAACATAGTTTGAAGGACAAAAACCTTAGTACCTACATCTAACAAGCTTCTTGAGTCAAAAATAATTAACCCTGAAGGAGTTATAAAAGAGCCATATGCTAGGAAACTAGAAAAGAAGGAAACTATGGCAAGGTAACAAGCTTGACCAAGACCATAAATCAGAATCACCCCTGAAAGTCAGTGCTACAGGAGAAACAGAGGACCTATAAAGAAAAGCAAGGAGGAGACCAGCTCTATGTTGCTTGAAGGACACCTTGAAGGCTACTGCCAGTGCTGATGGGCTGCTAAATACAGTGCACATCTGCCCAATGGACAGTGATAATGAAAAATATGAAGAGCAGCAAATATAGGCTCCAGGGGTAGATCCACTTCAGCATATGCAGGCCATGGCAGCAGGAGCTGTTGTGGGGGCAAGGCGTGGCCATGCTCTCCAAAAGCCATTGTGGATGCGAGGTAGTCACTGTCTAGTAAGAGGCTGAATGATGTTCCTGTCTGTCAGGAAGTGAAGTTGTTTGTGCTGACCTGCAACCTAGATGTGACTATTCCTGTGTGTCATTAACTGGCTGTCTAAGCTTGCTGTTTTGGGTGGATGTTTTGCTTAAATTGTGTCTGATTAAATGAAAAGGAAGGAGGCAGTAGCTACCAACCCCTGCCTTGTAAGAGGGGTATAATGTATCCTTGACCCAGCTGTGAACCTGGCTCTGGAATACAAAGATCAGCTTTTCTTATCAGCTCTCCTCCCTCTCACATTTTATAACAGGAGGATCTACTCCGCTAAGCTTCAGGTACTTCAGGATCCAGGCAGATCTCATGAGACCCACAGGAAGAAAAGGGGGACATCCTTTTCTTTGTATTTCAGTAACCCCCTAAGAACCCCAGTCATGGACCAACACCCCCTTGTGCTAGGTGCTGTACAAACACATAACAGAAAGACAGTCCCTGCTCCACAGCACTTTTCTCCTCTGTGTCCCCTGGCCTAGTTGGATCCTGGTGATACATGGAAAGCCCCAGCTCTTACAGGGGCTGCGCTTCCAGCGGTTCCCACGCCGTGACTGCCCCAGGGTCTGCAATGCAGAGAGAGGCAGCACATGCTCACACCGCTTCTGGCTGCTCCTGTGTTCCCTGTGTGTCTGGGTGGGGGCAATATGGAGGAGCCTAGCCAGCTCTCTGCCCTGCCCCATGATGACCCTCCAGCTCTGAAAAGGGGCTTCCTCAGGTTGTAGGGTGATGTCAGCCTGTCACAGAGCTCAAACTCCTGACGAGAGCTGGTCGGGAATTCTCCAATGAAACATTTTTAGTCAGAAAATGCTGATTTTTCAAGAGTGAAACTGTTCACAGGGAAGGGTCAGTTTCAGTATATTTCCCAACTAAAAAAAACCTGAAAATATGTTTTAAATTGTCAAAATGTTCGGTTCTGACGTTTTCGAAATGAAAAGTTTCCTTTTTCAGCAACTTTTGGTTTCAAAGTTAATTTACCATTAAAAAAAAGGTTGAAATTGAAACAAAACATTTTTGAAATTATCCAAATGAAACGTTTCAACTGAACAGTGCAAAAAAATTGTCAAAACATTTTGAGATTTCAAATTTTTGTCCTGGTTCAGGAGGGAAATTTTTCAATAGCATGAAAATTCTCACAAGCCAGGAAACCCATTTCCCGCCTCCTCTACTCCTGACCAACTTGGGCACAAGTGCCGCTGGAACAAAGATATGGAGGGAGCGGGGGTCTGAGGGTCTTTAATCTGCAGCTATTCAATGGTCCTGTCAGTCTGGCTGGCAGGGTTATTGTTTATTTATTATTTATTAATTTTGCAGTGGCTCTTAGAGGCTCAGTCAGGGATCAGGGCCCCATTGTGCTAGGTGCTGTTCAGACATATAACAGAAAGACTGGGCATTCCCCAAAGAGCTCGTGAAACTCATCTGGGTGTATCTCACTAAAGGAATCTCTGCCATTGCACCTCGGTCCCTTCTGTTCTCTGCCTGGGGTACAGAATAGTTTAGTCTCCTGCAGGCTGTAATACTTTGGTATCATTCTGGTTGTGGGGCTTGATGTGCAGATGGCTGGATAGTGGTGGGGCCCTGTGATGTACAGGCCAGACTAGATCATCTGGTGGTCCTTTTGGCCTTGGACTCTATGATGCATGAACATGGGACGGCTGAGTGAATATGACAGCAGCTGGCAGCACTAGGAGCAACCGGAAATTCACAGCACTCATGCCTCATTGACTTGGGAAACAAAGATTTCTTCTTTTGATAGTATCAGATTGGGAGAGATGTTTGAAATGGTTAATGCGCCCATCTCTCAGTGGACTTATCTACAGGTCTGGCTCACTCCCACTCTCTGAAGTCACAGAAAGACAGGAATGTTGGAACATGTAATTTAATGATTTTTAAAAATTATTATTATTATTTTTCTTGGTGGCCTGGAGGAGGGTTTTATCTCTTTTATGTCAGCAGGAGAAGAACACACCTCGGCTTCTTCAGCACTTCCGACATAAGAACAATGAAAGAGTAGAGCAGATGTGTCAGCCGCTGGAATTGATAAACCAGTATCTCTCTGACTCCTGTGCCAGGAGCTGATGGGTCCTGCAGGGCTTATGGAGGACAAACCTACTGAGAAGGTGCAAACTCCATCTCCAAAGCAAGCTGGCTGGTTTGTGATTCTGAGCCAGGAGGGAAAGCAGCTCCCATTTCAAAGGCAAATCTCTGATCCCTCCTTGGCAAGCCACCTTGATGCTGATTGTGTGTGTCTAGCTTGTTTTTGGGGAAAGAAAACTGGTGATGCCCCTGGGGCAAGAGAACCAAAATCCTTTGACTCTAGAGAGATGGTCTGTTCACTGTGGTCAGACATGTTGGCATGGAGCCGGGGAAGGTAGCTGAAGACTGATTTCCATGTGCTAGAAGTAATGGGAAATGGCAATGGTTTGGGTGTTACTTTGCCTGTGAGGACCCGTGTAAGCAGTTGCTTTGAGGGAAAGCCTGGCCTACGGCCAAGCAGAGTTCCTTCTTCCCTAGTCTTAGTAACAACTTTCTCCAGCATTGAGGACTGAGACACTCATGGTAATAAAAACACCTTCAGTGACCCACATCTACACTGACTTCCCTCAGAATTCTGGCTCACTGGACCTAAACCGACCACACATGACTGAGGTAATGCAGACAGAATTAGCAGTGATAAGGAGAAAGAATGAGAAATACAGAATGGAGGTGATGTAATTGCGCTCAATGAACATGAATTGAAACCCTGATGCCCTGCCTTCTCACAAATTCAAAGAATTGGGTATTTTATCATGTGAATTTATATGTCAATCAATTTTTTATTATTATTGTTGATGGTGAGGAAAGGTGCCAGCCTGGCAGGCCTGGAGACATATTCTCTACTGGCAGAGTAGGTGCAACACAAAGCATGAGGCTCCATTAATGGGCTGCCTCTCTGAGTTGGAGGGGGCCTCCGCTCTTTGTCAGGAAGCAGCTCTGTCTCTGTGTCCATTGTGCCCTTGGCTTTGGTCAGACTGCTAACAAGGAGGCCAATGTTGGGTTGATCTGGGCCTTGGTCCATCACATATGGGTGGAGGGCCGCCTAAAGAGGCCAACATAAAGCAGATGAGGGTGATGCTGATGTCTAGTGACCTGGGCTGAAGTTAAAGAGCTCCACATCACATTACAAAGCCACTCTCCCCTGAAGCACCTAGTAGTAGAGACCATTGTCAGAGCCTGAGTTGGACTAGATCGGATGGACTATTTGGTCTCTGCCTCTAGGGTAGGCCCTGTGTTCCCAGAGCCATCCAGCTTCCCCCAGTGCAGGCATAAATACAAGGGTAGGTCTCCTGTTCAGGTCTGAGGTGGATTAAATGGGATAATAAGCAGCCCCTAGATTTGGGAGGTGGCCAGTGTCCCACTCCGGGGTGCCCAGGCATGCAATGAAACATGAAGCACCGTCTACACAGAGTGTGAGCTTCACAGTGAGAGGATGGGGAAGATCCAGAGAGACCACAGCACTTGTGTGAGAGGACAGGGGAGCAAGGGGAAGGAGTCCCTTTTCTTTATGGCCCAACTGTGAGAGGCTAGACTGCCTTGAGGTGGCCCTGTGACATGATGGCACCTTGTGTTTCCTCAGAAGAGCCAGGCTCTGGGGAGAGTACAGGTGGCCTATTGCTTAGGGCATGGGCCTAGGCTATGGTAGACCCAGGTTCAGTTCCTTTCTTTGCCTGGCTGACCTTGAGTAAGTTGGTGCAACTCAGCTCCCTCACTGTCTGTAGATGGGTAATGAGAGCACTGACCCACCTCCCAGGGCTGTTGGGAGGTGATATGCATTAGAAGTGATGAGGTACTCAGCTGCTGTGGTCAGGGCCAGATAAGTACCATAGCTAAACATGCAGATACCTGCTGCATGCATCATTGTGTTTATTTATTTTGATTGACTAAACAGTCTCTCTCTCCATTCTTGGCTCTCCATGTTATATAAAGCGCATACAGACACCATGACAAAAATAACACAGCAGTGTACGGCAGTAGCAGTTCCTTTCCCTCATCTCTTGGGACATATGGAAATTCGTATGAATATACACGTGCACGTACGTATATTGAGGCTTGGACCTTTCCCAGTGGGAAGGCCCTGATGGATCACACGGCTGAGCCGGACTCACCTGTGGTGAAGGCACAATTCTATCTCCCTGTTTAGTCAGTTCTAGACATGGACTAGCTGCTTCCTCAGTGGTCCCTGTGCTCATTCAGGCCTGGGCTTTGTCATACGGCTCCACCAATGGGCCTCAGTCCTGATTGGGAGAAGCTGCCTGAAGGGCGAGTGGGAGTGAGCCCCCATGTTTACTCAGCAGTGCAGGTCCAGGCTGCCTCAGGGCACTGTCTCTCAGTGCCAATCAAAGCAGCATCCTGCCAAGGGAAAAGAGAACCCTCTCTCCAGGGTCTTCTTGCATTAGCAAAGGGTATGGGGAGAGGGGCTTGAAAAATGATACTGATTGGCTGCATGGAGAGCACGCTGCATCTGCACACAGTGCAAGCAGTGAGCACACCTTCCCTGGGCATTTCTAGGAGGCAGTGTGTATCATCCCTACCCCCAATGTGGGCCAGGGTCTCAGAGGCCCAACAAAGCCCTAATGAAATAGAAAAATGGCTAGCTGTGAGCAGATGGAGGCATTTCTTTTCACCAGATGTTTCAGGTAGATGGGACAAGTATGCGGAACTGTAACATTTGGAACTATGGCAGCTATTGCCGTATGTTGACATGCATTCTACAGTGCGAATATATTGGTCCAACCAATGACAAATACGGGTGCTAGTTGAAATTGGAGGGCAATGATAATCACGGATGGACAGAAAAAGAAGTTGAAGTGTCTTTCTCAAACAGTAGGCCCCAATTCTGCATCCACTTACAGATGTCACATGCTTACCCTTCAATGGGACTATTCTTGTGAATAAAGTTAAGTGAGCAAGCACCTGTTTGCAGGATCAGGGCCTTCTGAAGTTACAAAGGCAGGCAATATTATGCCAGGCATTGCAGACAAATAACTTTTTCTTTCTTTTCTTTCTAAGAAAAAAAAAGCTCATCGTAGTTTTCTTATTCCCCATGTTGGGAAGTAAAGCAAAGAAGTAAAGTACTTGTCTATTGGCATCATCACAAAGGTATGACACTTAGGGTATGTTTACACTTCATTGTAGATCCGGGTCCATGGGACCTGGGCTTTTGGACTTGATGTTTCCAAGCCCATGCGTGAGCATCCACACTGCATCGTAAACCTGGATATACAGTTGCTGGACCCAGGCCTCATAGCTGTGCTAATACGACCATTCTGTAATGTGCAGATCTTCTGACTCGGCTCTGTGGCTTGAGCTGCATCCACACTGCAAAATGACAGGGCTTGGACCCAAGTCACAGCAAGACTCAGGCTCTGACAGGGTCCTAAGCTTGGGTTCTGAGTGCTTGCTAACCTAAGTCATGCTGATTTGTGTATGGACAGAATGGGGGCTTGGGCTCAAACCTGAGCCAAAGCCTAGGCTTCATGTGCAGTGTAGACATGCACAGAGAAGACAATGATTAGCTCTGTGACTTTGTTGCTTTGTATAGCTTAAGATAAGCAAAAGTAATAGGATTCCTTCCAAGGACATGCAGATGCTTCAATTGGAGTAGAAGAAAGGCAGGGTTCTAGACACTAGATGGTAGTCAGGTATCTATTTGTGCACCTGTAGTTAGTCCTGTGGTTGGGTGAAATTCAGCTGGGGGGCAGAGAGACAGCACACAGGTGAGGCATCACATAAGCCTTATTTGGAAGGCTCAAGTCACATATGGGTGTTCAGTGGGATAGCTCAGTGGTTTGAGCATTGGCCTGCTTAAACCCAGGGTTGTGCGTTCAATACTTGAGGGGGCCATTTAGGGAACTAGGGCAAAATTTTGCCTGGGGATTGGTCCTGCTTTGAGTAGGGGGTTGGACTAGATGACCTCCTGAGGTTCCTTCCAATCCTGATATTCTATGATTAGCCCTGACATCAGAATCATGATTTAGTAACAGAACCCAACCATTCATCTGACATGCTAGGAAAAAAGGGCAAGAAGATGCAGCATTATTGAGAGAACAAACTGGCAGATAAAGGTAAAAAAAACAGTGGAATCAAAACTGGATATGCCAGGGGCTTATTGTCATTTAGAAATCACAATCCATGGCACTGACTGATGCAGCCAGATTACAATTTAAATTGTTAAAAGGTACAAAATCCCTCCCCAGAGTTATCACCGGGACAAACAAATATCCAGAGCCAGTGAGCTCTTTGTCAGCAGGCCCTGGAAAGCTTTGCTCCTGTGTTCAGTGACTGGAGCCAGCATCTTTAGACAGTGTTCTAAAATGGTATCTAGCAGCGTAGTCCAGTTCTCACAATCCAGGTGATTTGGGAGGAGGAGGGGATTGAATTCATGAGTCTTGCACTTACAGAGATCTGGGTTTAGTCAGGTTCTACATTATTTTGATTTCTTCTTCTTCTGACATGGCCATAGTGCCTCTCCTCTCCTCACATTTACACAATACAGGGCAATTATGGGTGGCCGTTTGGGACCAGGAGAGACCCAGGACATACTAGAAAGGGGGCTGTAGACTAGATGTGTCAGAGCCCTGTAGGGGAAAATCATTCTTTTAACATTCAAAATCATATTATTTGGCCTAAACTCCAGGATCCCTTCTTGGAAAGGGCTAGCTGACATCAGCACACCATCAACATGTTAGAAGATAACGAAACCTATAGTCAACAAGAAGCCGATCGCTGCTGAAAATAAAAATAGGTGGATTATTTACCGACAGGCAGGGCTGGGTTGTGAATACTGACCTGAATTTAGTGCTGCATCAGTGGAAATGTGTGTGCAATACTGCAAAAGACCATTAGGGGGAGCTCTTTCACTTCCTTATGGCTCTCTCCCCCTCATTCTCTCCCCATGCCTCGCTGCAAAAGTTTTTCTTAAACTAACAATACCAGCGTAAGGAGGTGCTCTGCGCTGATTGGATGGGGGATTTTTGTAGGGTTGATTCCTTGATTGGACAGGAGGTGTTGGGGGTGGGAAGAGAGTTGATGGGGGGGGGGGGGGGAGAACCCTTTCCCTCCCCCTCTCTCCAGCCTCAGTGGCTGATTTTGTTCTCACTGTACACTTTACTATTGCTTGCAATGTGACACTAAAATATATACTCTCTCTCTCTCACACACACACACCACATATACACACACACACACACTCATGCACGCACACAGACACACACATTCACACATACCTACACACACACATACACATACAGCACTGGGGTATCCAAAGTGGAATACTAAAGGAGATACATATATAACAAAAAGCAACAAGAAGGGAAACCAATCTTGCCAAACAAGGAACTATTTTTTTATAACTCTTATTTCTTCTGAAACATGTTTGGGTCTACCATGGCACTGGATTTTGTAGTGGTTTTCTGCTTGGCATCTGCAATTGCAGCAGTGGAAGGTAAAATACAAACAATAATGGGGGGAAAAAACTTTTGTACCTGGGTTGCTCTGTGAGACGTTTTAAAATGCATGTTGTTTCTCCCTCCCCTTGTGCAAAAGGCAGCTGGTCTGGTGAAGGGCTGGCAGGGGTAAGGGGTTGCCACATGCGACATGTAAGGAATCTGCGATACTTTTTTCACTCGTGCCCGGAGCAGAGCCAACCAAGTGGATTTCCCATGATCTGGCTCTCGGAATGGGAAGGACTTCTTCCGCCCCCTCCCTCTCCCAGCCAACGAGGCAGATGGACTAGCGGTTTGCCCTAGGCTAACCCCCATTCCCTCCTTGGCCAGGGAAGATGCTGAGCTGCATTGCAGGGCTTGTTTAACATACTACAAACTGGCAGCTTGGGGCTGAAGCAGCGGTCAGTGATTCCAAGGAAGATGGGGGGATCTTGGAGCCCAGGGTTGGTCCAGGAGATTGTGTTCAGACAGGATCTTTGATTTGCCGTTGCAATAACTCTGCCCCTCGCTCCTTCCTATACCCCTGTCGCTCTCTTGCCCTGTTTGTCTCTCTCACTTTCCGGGTCTCTCTCTCGCCTTCCTCCTGCGGCTGGATCCCTTGGGCTGAGCAGAGCGGGGGGCAATAGCTAGCAGAGATCCCGGCTTCACGGCAGGCAATCGCTGCTCTTTGTGCATGTGCATATGTGTGTCTGTGCTTGTCGCTGGAGGCAGCAGGAGCAGCCTGGGTTTAGCTGATGCCCAGGGCTGCGGGTTTACCCCTGGGGGGAGACCGAGCAGGGGTGTTTTGCGAAAGGGCATGCATTACATACTGAAGGGCAGATTATACTAGGAGCAGCCAGGCAATTTGCTGCTTCTTACCCATGGTCTGGAGATGAGAGGCTTCTGTATTTTAAGGTCTACATTCTCTAGCAAAGGAGGTGTAATTTGTCTGCATATAGATAACCAAGCCTGCAGGCTGCTTGAAAAATCATATTCTAGCTAAAGACCTTTTTTGCTAGCTCTGTCCCTTAGTAAGAAAACCCGTAGTGCTAAGGAGAGTAAAGGGACTAGGTGGGGTGCATTTAGCTTTAGCTATCTATATCCATATGGTCTCTATACTAACGTTTAGTCTAGCTATAATTCCAGTGCCCTCTGCATTGAATATCATCTATACTATAACTATACTATCCATTATATCAGCTGTATCATTCAGAGTTGGAGTCCCTATATCTTTCCTTCTGCTCCTCCTCCTTCCCATGTCCCTGGGAAAAAAATGTGCCACAGCCTTTTCCAATGAATGAAACATGCCTTAAATCAAAACCTGGCTTTCTGTTTCCTGCTGTCTGGCGGGTCTGAGTTTCTTTTGCAAAGCAAGGAGGCTCAAGAGAATTCAGTGAAGGAAAAGAAACTTTCCCACTAACACAAAGGAGAATGTTCATTTCACCAAACAAAATGAAGTGGGAGTAGCTTCATGAACAACTTTTGGGTACAATCCATTTTTGGAATCAACTGTGGGCTCTTGGTCATTTGCATTTGGAGTCAGGATTGCAGCTTCAGTATTCTCGTAGCCCATCTATTCTAATTTTAAAACAGTCATGTTTGTGATCCAGCAAAGAAAGGGAAACAATTGCAATAGTTGCGGCTTAGATAGTGAATAACAAATCTGATTTATAAGTCTGAAATGATCGTTGGTTAATAATACTAAACAGAACCTAAAACCTGCTTAGTTGGCTCTTATGTGCAACAGGGTGGAGAAACTTAAAAAAAAAAATTGAAATGTCATCTTTTTTAAACCAGAACAGTACCGTTATTCTTGCTTTTTGTGATATCTTCTTTAGGTGATGTAGTAACAGTCAAAATCCCTCTTCTTTTTGTTGATGACTGCAGGAATCCTCCTTTGAATCTCTGCTTTATCCAGATTGTAGCTCAGGGAAAAGATTAGTGCAGAAAGATTTTTTTCCCCCAAAAGGTGATTTTTTGTCATTCCACTCTTCTCCCAGCTGGTGGTCTTTGCAGGGGTTCTTTATTAAAATTTGTTAGATGCTAGCGAGGCATATGTTGCCTTTAGAAAGCAGAGGGGGAGCTGGTTGAAAGCTGCTGAATTCTTCCTTCTTGAAATTGGAAGGTTGCAGAAATACACTGATTTAAAAAGTTAAAACAAAAAAAGTTAACCTGTAGTTATTCATATCAACAAAACCGATTCTAAGCAATCACGCAATGAAGAGTCCCCCCCCCCAAAAATTCTGCATTTTGGGGAAAACAAAACATATTTGTATATATTCTGCAGCCCAGGAACTGTTTAATTTATTTGTCTCTAGCCTTCCACTCTCTGGATTGCTCTTTTGAATTTGGTGTGTGCTGTAGTGGGGCAAAGTACATCTGTAACGTGGCACCCCTCAAGATGACATGTATCTTATTTATTTTACTGGACTTCCATTATTTTTGTTTAAGCCTTAGGAGGAAAAATAATTTTCTGGATGAGAACAGGTTTTGACAAAAATCAGTCTTGGATACTTGTTTAGGGAATTAAGAGAGAGAAGGAAAATGTTTGGGGAAAAATGTTAGAAATCATTCTTCAATTTACTAAATATTCTGTTATTCTGTTATTTCCCTTCCAACCCTGGTGATCCTTTGTTACCTTATTTGTGTGTTCCATTTCTTTCCCCCTTTGTATAAAACAGCCCCTGACAATGATGGTCTGTATGGTTTGAAGGTACATATGGTATAGATGTATCTGCTCCTGAAATTGCATTTTGAAATGTGGCAAAATGAGCTAATGAATGTCACCAGTAAGCCTCAGGAAAGCCCTGGCCAGAGCAGTCTGTGTGCCAAAAGCTGACTGACAAGGGTTAAAAAATACAACTTATTCAGCAGAATATTAAAGCAACCCGCTCTCCAGGCAGTACAATCATTCACTTATTCCCACACCCCTCCAGCCTATCCTTCCCCCTCATACTCTACATATGGGCATCTAACCATAGGTAAAAGTGACCCCAGCCTTGTGGTTTGGTTATTTGATTTGGTACGAGTGTGTAATGATCAGAAAAGTGAATCAATAAGACGTCAAATCTCGCTCTCCTGGGTGAACTGTTTGTATCTGTGGTCTGTGAGGCTTATTGTTCTCCCATCTGCCTCTTTGACTGCTTCTTGTTTTACTCTGGAAGTTCTCTGGAGTTTAGGAGATAACCTCTGGGCAAACAGCTCTGCTTACCAGCCTAATTCCTCTGTAACCAAAGAGAAAGCAATCCAAAGCAAAGGCATTGCATTAATGGTAATGGCTGGGACACGTGTTGTAAGTGGAGGGTGTATTGTAGAATGACTGTACATTTGATTGGGACGTGGCTGTCAAAGGACTATGATATAAAATTGAATGTTATTGGTAAAAAAACAGAGCTCTAATGCTTATACAATATTCCAGTGATAGGAGTCTGAGTTCCTGGCAGATGAGTGTCTGCTATTCCATCCCATGGAGAAAATAGTCAGGAATGATACCTTCTCAAACCAAACTGTGGTGCCTCCCTGCTAATCGACTCTTTTAATGTTTCGCTTGTCTTCTGTATCCCTGCTGGTTCCATACTGGGGGGCTTTCTGCCTTGGTGAATGAGATTTCATTTCTGTAGCCTTTCTTAAGGAATTTTTGTGTTTACTGAAGTGTCAGAAAGGAGCTGGCAAACTCACTGCTCCCTTTCTTTTGGGATGTTGTAATTAATATGCAAGACGCTAGAGACAGATCCTACTCATATGGAAATCTGTGGCCCAATTTCTGCAGGTTGGGTCCCTTAGTCTGTAGTGTTATGGTAGATATACTCTCCCTTAGAGTCAGTTTGGGCAACAACTATGATTTCTGTTGACAGGCTAGGTTAAGGGACAGCTGCTGCATGTCCTGTTCAGATCACTGTATATGTGGCTTTCTTCTATATGGCACAGTATGATTTTTATTGTGCTGTCCTGGGAGCTGACGCACATCTTATTGTGCTCTGCTGCTTTGACCGTGGAATCCCACTTTCTGTATATACTGTATAGATTCACATTGTGATCCATGGGGAGATCACTCACACTGTGCTCTATGGGACATGTAAAATAACATGCTGTGACTGCCACTGTACTCTGCCAAAATCAGGACAGCAGCTACAGAGGCTGAAGGCTCATCTTGTGCCCACAGAATCACATCATGCAATAAGATATCATCCATGTGCTTTAAAGGGCATTGTGCTGCCATTTTCACTGGCCTGTGAGATGATTCATCTTCTGACATCTCAGTCAAGGAAGAACAGAGTCCAAATATTTTAGCGTAAACCCCAAAGAGAAATAGATACGAGCACTACAGACATTGCGAAGCAGGCTGATGGGGCACATACAACCCACTGTTCACTGAAAAACAATGTAATAAGGCAGAAATACAAGTCAATGTACCAACAATACATGTGTTTTCTGCTAAAATAGACTATTGAAGCAAGTAGCAATGCTGTAATCCTAACAGCACAGCCAGCTGGCATCATATAGCAGAGCTCATTGCCTCCTAGTGCAACATCTAACCATAGGATAGGCAACTGGCGTTAGAGGAGAGTGGATGTATTTTTAAAGCTCCAGCTCTACCTCCATCATAACCCCTAGAAGACTCCATGGAACTAGAACCCAGGTCTGCAGAGCTTTAGGCAATTAATGTTCTCACATCACCACCGGGAGCCTGCATAAAGTCACCTCCAAGGAGCATGCTGGAGAATAGGCACCGCAGGATGTACCACCCAACAGGTCCAGACTGACAGCACCCGGTGGCCTTCTGATTGCCCCATGCTCAGTATTTAACCCTAGACAGTGGCCCAGGAAATTGTCTGGGCAGCCATGCAGACTTCTGGCCTGCTGTGATTTCACATATCACTTTGCTGGCTGGTCTCGTGTCTCTGACTCCAGTCTGGCTCCGGCTCCTGACTGCAGCCTGGTAACTGCTGCTGGTCTCTAGTCTCTGACCCTGGCCTGAATCTGACCCTGGCTCTTGCCTGTTGATCTTGGCTCCAGCAATTGCTGTGATCCCTGTGTGCTGACTGCTGCCTCCTGACTGTCTGTGGCTTGGTAATCCCAGCCCGGCTGTGCTGCTAGGCCAAACTGCTTATGCTCCGGTCCCATACAATCTCACTGCTCTCATCAACTCAAGCTTAACAAATAGCACAAGATGGGCAAGACTCTGGGTACATGGCATGTGGTAGGGGCTCTCGCAGTATGCAATAGCCAGGTTCGTTGGCTTCCACCCTTGTGATCAGGCAGATTTCTAATCCGGGAGTCTGCCTGGAAGTTACTGCTGAGAGAAACAGCAATAACACCTGCCTTTTCCTGAAGGTACCCAGGGAGATTTGGGGGCAGTCAGTGGGAGGGTGCCCTCAGCAGCTGGCTGCCCTGGGTGAGATAAGAAACCGGGGCAGTTGGGAAGCCCTGGGCCACCACGTTGGGATGCCAGGATCTGTATGGCTCTCAGGAGATCTACAGGATTATGGGGATGAACTTAATTTCTCTTCCATGAGTGTGGAGTGGGGTAAGTATGTCCCATTCAGGGCAACTGCATCTGTATTCCCCTGCTGTGGACCAGCAAGGGCACCCGCTCTAGGCTCCCTGCAGAGCTGTCACCTCCCTTGGGTGGAGACCCATGTCTCTCTCCCTCCTGAGCAGGATATTTCCAGGCTGCCCCATTCCCTGCCTATACTGTTATTCTCAGCAAGCCATGCTACCTAAACAGGTCAGCATCTGCACTTGGCTTACCTTTCATCGGCTATGAACAGTGCAATTGCCAGCAGTTATATGTCAGTGCACAGCTCTTTCTAAGCAAATACATTGATTCTTAAGGTAAAAGCATTACAGATAAAACCTATTAAAACAACAAAAGAAACTACATGCCTGCTTAAAGCTTACCAGAGGTCACCCATTAGTCTTATGGGGCCTCAATATGCCAAAGTCCTTCCAGCCTTTCCCAGGAAGCAGTGGGGTTACCCTGGGACAGAAGGGCCTGCCCATTTGCTAGATCAGAAAGAAGACCCTGAGTCAGTTTAAACTCAGGCCACTTATCCAAAAGTCCTGTCTTTGCCTGTTGGTCTCCGGAGAATTCAGAGTGTGAACCAGCCTAGGCGAGCCTCTCCAAAGGCTGTGCCTCTCTGGGGGTGTTACAACCTGAGTGAATTTGTCTAATCACCCCGCAATGTTCTTAGTTCCTGGAGGGCTGTGGTCACAAGTGCATACAAACCCTGGCCCACAGTGTTGATCTAGTGATTGCATATTAATTATATTGATCACTTAAGAATTGCCAATTAACAGTGACCTTTGGTAGGTTCTCGTCCCAAGATCAGGTCTAGTATTATCAGCTGGGAGCCCCAACATGCCTGGTTGTAACACGCACACTTAGGAAGAACCTTCTGGATTTGTAATGGTTTTATTAACACAGTTAGCAAAGCTACAAACACTTCAGCCCAGCAAGGTAGAGAGAGATAATACAGGAGCAACCTGATACTCACACCATCCCTTCCCAAAGGACCTGCAGTGTTAGTCATTCTCCTCCTCCTCAGGCTCAGCATCACCAGTGGCCATCATCCTGGCATCTCCCAAGGTAGCCAGGCCCGTATACAACTTCCATAATGTGTGACACTGATGCCACTTTGCCTAATGCATATTCAATAGGGGTTGCATCCGTTTAACTGCTTTTCCTTATTTGTATTGCTTCGCCCTACGACTTTGGGGTGCCCTGTTTTTCATAGGCCAACTCAATAGTTTCCCTTATACTCATTAACATTTACATCACTCAATCACCATGACAACTTGTGGTTAGCACATTGCTGACACCCTACGTCTGCAAAATCACCGAAATACTCTAACTGGCTTTAACTGGTACATTGCAGCATACATTTGCTAAATATCAGCAGTTTTAACTTCCTTCCCTCATGCAGCATTTTATCTTCTAATGTCTTGTGATATAGCATCACTTACTGGTTAGTTGCTTATGTCAAATCTTTCTTTGGGCCTGAGGACTTGTTTAGCTAAGCTAAATATTTTACAAGCCTGAGGCCTGTAGGCTTTGCATTAGGGCCTTAAGCTATACCTATATCTTACCTAGCAAATAGGCTACAACAGTGATACATAAACCTGCTCTTAAAAATCCCCAATGAGGGAGATTCCACAACCTCCCTAGGCAATTTATTCCAGTGCTTAACCACTCTGACAGTTAGGAAGTTTTTCCTAATGTCCAACCTAAACCACCCTTGCTGCAATTTAAGCCCATTGCTTCTTGTCCTGTCCTCAGAGGTTAAGAACAATTTTTCTTCCTCCTCCTTGTAACAACCTTTTATGTACTTGAAAACTGTTATCATGTCCCCTCTCAGTTTTCTCTTCTCCAGACTAAACAAACCCAATTTTTTCAATCTTCCCTCATAGGTCATGTTTTCTAGACCTTTAATCATTTTTGTTCCTCTTCTCTGGACTTTCTCCAATTTGTCCACATCTTTCCTGAAAGGTGGCGCCCAGAACTGGACACAATACTCTAGTTGAGGCCTAATCAGTGCAGAGTAGAACGGAAGAATTACTTCTCGTGTCTTGCTTACAACACTCCTGCTAATGCATCCCAGAAGGATGTTCACTTTTTTCCCAACAGTATTACACTGTTGACTCATATTTAGCATGTGATCCACTATGACCGCAGACCCCTTTCCGCAGTACTCCTTCCTAGGCAGTCATTTCCCATTTTATATGTGTGCAACTGATTGTTTCTTCTTAAGTGGAGTTCTTTGCATTTGTCCTTATTGAATTTCATCCTATTTACTTCTCCATTTCTCCAGTTTGTCCAGATCATTTTGAATTTTAATCCTATCCTCCAAAGCACTTGCCACCCCTCCCAGCTTGGTATCGTCCGCAAACTTTATACGTGTACTCTCTATGCCATTATCTAAATCATTGATGAAGACATTGAACAGAACCGGACCCAGAACCGATCCCTGCAGGACCCCACTTGTTATGCCCTTCCAGCATGACTGTGAACCACTGATAACTACTCTCTGGGAACGATTTTCCAACCAGTTATGCACCCACCGTATAGTAGCTCCATCTAGGTTGTATTTCCCTAGTTTGTTTATGAGACGGTCATGAGAGACAGTATCAAAAGTCTTACTAAAGTCAAGATATACCACATCTACTGCTTCCCCCCATCCACAAGGCTTGTTACCCTGTCAAAGAAAACTAGCAGGTTGGTTTGACACAATTTGTTCTTGACAAATCCATGCTGACTGTTATTTATCACCTTATTATCTTCTAGGTGTTTGCAAATTGATTGCTTAATTATTTGCTCCATTATCTTTCCGGGTACAGAAGTTAAGCTGACTGGTCTGTAATTCCCCGGGTTGTCCTTATTTACCTTTTTATAGATGGGCACTATATTTGCCCTTTTCCAGTCTTCTGGAATGTCTCCTGTCTTCCACGACTTTTCAAGGATAATCGCTAATGGCTCAGATATCTCCTAGGTCAGCTTCTTGAGTATTCTAGGATGCATTTCTTCAGGCCCTGGTGATTTGAAGACATCTAACTTGTCTAAGTAATTTTTGACTTGTTCTTTCCCTATTTTAGACTCTGATCCTACCTCATTTTCACTGGCATTCACGATGTTAGACGTCCAATCGCCACCAACCTTCTTGGTGAAAACTGAAACAAAGTCCATCCCGAAACAAATATCCATCTCAAAGTCACCCAGCTCAGCCAAATGATGATGAGGAAATTCCATGGGCTGAAATTTGTGGCGTTTTCTTGCTATATGTGTGGATTATTGCGGTGGGCGCTAAGGCTCAGCCACAGAACCTGTGAGCTGACATGTGAATGTCTCTCTAACATGCTTACTGCACATGTTCACACTGAACTGACGCTGTAACACACTTAGGACAATAGAGTAGTTCTTAGGGAAAAATGATTGCCCGTTGAGTTGTCAAAGTGGCCTTGACAGGGCAAAGATGATGATCTCAGCCTTGATTTTTGGACACACTTTGCTTTTAACTCTAAGACCATAAAATTCAATGCTGGCCTATGTGTGTAGAGAACACCGATATGTGATGGTGTCAGGACACAGTGTATAGCTTATAGACATGGGCTATGCATATTTTATGAGCATTCCTTTGGGCTGCCATGTGTGGCAGGGACATAAACGTACAGGTCATGCCAACAACAGTTTTGTAGACCTCTGGCCATCATGTATTTTGTTGATGCCATTTATTGTACTTTTTAAATTTAGTCTCTCTCCATTTCCCCCCTTTATAATATATGAATTACTCTGGGGTAGACTGAGCTACTCTTATGACTGTTGGCATGCTCCCAATTGACATGAGGGACTGAAGTCAATGGAACTACTCATGTTAATTATGTCAATTAGTGCCAACCTACTAAGGGTTGCCCTAAGAAAAAAATGACGTTATTTGTATGTGTTTAGATTCATGACAACCTTCAAATATGAAGTCAACTTGTAAAATCGTTTATGTGTGTGCTGACAATCATGACCACATGAGTGGTACTGTCTGTGATATATGCTGGTTACTGGTTGAATTTTTCACCTACAGCAGAGATTCAAACTCTGCTGTGTATGAAAAATACATCATGTAATTTTGGGGAGGATAGCACTTAGACTCTGAGTACAGAATGTACCTCTCTCTCTTTGTGTAGATATATGACTAGGTAAACACACAAAGCACTCTACAAATCAGCCTTCTCATTGCAGAACTATATAAGAAATCACACAGTAAGCCAATGCCTCATTTATCCTTCATATAAACCCAGCCTATATATATATATATATTGTGTAGGTATTATGATATAGCCTTAAATTCCATGATCCTGTACAATTTTTTCCACTGGATCCCTGCTTAATTTAGTGCACGGGATGGAGCTGCTCTGGGGATGGATCAGGGATGTGCAGAGAATGAGGCTACTGTCTGTGGTACCCTGCCTCCTTTGCTGCATTCAGCCCCTTCCCAGCCATCTCTGGAGGTGGCAGTGGGGCAGATGGGGAGTCCTTTAAGGCCTCTGGGAAATGTATCTATAGTCAGAAGAGACAATGCTGCGGCTTAGTGAGGGGCGTTGTCAGACTCATCGTCTGCTATTGATTTTTAACAGAATTAAGCTCCCAAATGGTTCTTTTTTAGAGTCAGTGGAAGTCACTTGTATTAGGGCAAGGCTGTCTTTGTGTTTATAAACATGGATTCATTGGCTGGGGTGTTTTCTTTCAGAGGAAGGTTGATTGTGATCAGCAGCAAGAGTTTACCTCTGTCCCTGTGTTGCAATATAGTGATTCCTTTTGTCATCCTGGGGCTTCATTATCTTGCCCTAAATCAACTCTAGGCGCACATGTTCTGTTGGCAGAGTCATGCACAAGGGGCTGGCTTGTGAGCCCTGCTGCGTGCACGTGCAGGGGAGTAAGGGGGTGGAAGGAGCTTCCTGACACCCTGGGTTGAGCTACCTGCATCACCAGAGACTGCGCAGGAGGGGAAAGCAACAGCTGTCAGGCTGCTGCCTCCTACCCAGAGGAGGTGGGCAGAGAGTGGGTGGGCAGAGGCAGGGCATGTGCCAATCTGTGCACTATAGAAGGGGAAGTAAGCTGCAAAAGCCACAGGGCTAGCACAGATTCCTCCCCTCTGCAGAGCCCCTTACTCTGGTTGGGTTTCATGGTTACAGCCCAGTCCAAGTCAGGGACAAAACCAGAATGTTAAATCCTGGACTCCATGGGGGACTGTTTTTTACAAGGAAACTCTTAGAAGGAGAGATGAGAATTGAAACAGAAGGGGAAATAGATTGACCCAGGGAAGGTGAGAAAAGCAGCCAGTCCAAGCATGCACCCTCCCTGGGATCACTCACTTCTCCATCCAGACCAAGGCATTCTTCCCCTCTGGGTTATAGCCTGCAGCAAGCTCCATCAATCACGCAAAACTGTCCTTATGGGGGCCAGCACAAGGCCTAGCTACCACTTAAACCCTCAACGATAGGGTTGGTGGGGGGCTTCAGTGATGTCTCACCCTGTGCTAATGTGACATGGATAAATGCAGTTCAGATACTCACCAGGGACTGCAGCAGGCTGCGTTTCTTAGTTGTGTTCCATTAAGGTGATGCATCCGGAGTGTTGTCTACTGCAGTGGTTTTCAACCTTTTTTCATTTATGGACCCCTAAAATATTTCGAATGGGGGCGGGGGCAGATCCCTTTGGACATCTTAGACATAGTGTGCAGACCCACAGGGTCCATGCACCACAGGTTGAAAACCACTGCTGTAGTGGATCGGGCACAGGCTGGGAGTCAGGAGACCTTTGTTCTAATCCCAGCTCTGCTGTGTTGCTAGTCTCTGATCCCCCATACCTTTGTCTGCCGGGTCCACTTAGCCTGTAAGCAGCTCAGGGCAGAGACTGCCTCTTAGTGTGAGGATACAACACAATAGCTTTCCATTCTCCATTGGTGTCCTTGGGCAATGCAGTGCTGCTCCTAATGAATAATGTTTAGCAGTGCTGCAGCAGCTCTGTGATACAAACAAAGGGGGCTCCAGGACTAGAAAAGGCTGCTTCATTCATCGTATGGTACCTGACTAGTCCTTTTTTGGAAATGGTATCAAAATGGCTCCTTTTCTGAGCATGAGGCAAGTCACAATTCACTGAGCTCCGTGTGAAGAAGTGTTACCTTCCTATAAGCACTTTTCACCTGCTGCTGCTTCTGTCTGGGTTCCAGAGTAATGGGGCTTTAAAATTAGTTCAAAGTGCTTCTTTATGACTCCCTGCACCGTGCGGTCCCTGTTAGACTCTTGACAACTTTAATCATAATCCCCTCTTAACCAAACCTGTCGAAGAAGAACATTATTATTTCTACTCTACTGAGGAAATTACTTTGATAGTAAAGTAATACCCTGGGAGAGATTTCAGGTTTAAAAGAAAATTTGGGATGGAGAATTTCTGAAGTATAACATAGCAATTGATTGAACCGGATTTGAAGTTAAAAAGAATGTCCCCTGGTATGGTCATATAAAGAAAACACCGTTTTATGGAGCTTATATGTCTTATAAATTCGCTTAGTGTAAGAGTTTTACTTACTAGATTAAAGATGCAGAACACTGGTTCCTTTAGCTGTCTAGGAGGTTGTTCTCCCATAGACTCTGCTAGCTCAGGGTAGAAACATCTGTTCCTGTGCTGCTAGGATAGACCCATGTAGGCTCCAGCCAGCTAGTTCCTGCCCCAAAGAACTTACCATCTAAATAGACAAGACAGACAAAGGGAGGATTTTTATCCCTGTGTTACAGGTGGGGAACTGAGACACAGAGAGATGAAGCGACTTATCCAAGGTCACGCAGGAAGTTTGTGTCAGAAATAGAACCCAGCTCTCCCTGAATCACAAACAGTGAGCTATCCACTAGATCACGCTGCCTCTCAAAATATCGTTTGCCACAGTAGGGCTGGCCCAGTGGTTTCCAATTGAATCTAACGGGGGGAGAGTTGCCCAGATTCCACTGAACTGAGAGTTGAGTGCTGAACTCTCTTAGATTCCTTTGAGAATGCCAGCCGCGAGTCCACCACCCAAAATTCCATCGGACAGCATTTATAGCATCTACAGAGCAGGAAGATAAAGTGTTCTGCCCTTTACTGGGGTATGTCTGTGAGTGTACTTATATCTGAACATGGAAGGTCATGTAAATATCACATTGATTTCTCAGTCACATGCAGAATGAATATTGCTTTCCTCATTTTCTTATCAAACGGTAGGGCTTAGGTCTATACCTTTTATAATAACAGTGTGTACACAGGACTTACTGTAACTCACAGTCTATACTGCCTCCCCTGCTATATTCCCTTGTATATCTGAAGCCCTTTCAATTACTGATGGTGTAAAACAATAATTTGCACTGCAAACAATTCTGTTTATCTTCAATAAAATACTGGTAAGTACTCTTATGGCATATAGAAGGCTAGCCTTACTACTGGTGGTTGAATGTCTCTTTGGTACGTTTCATATAGCCACTTGATTTTTATTTTATGGTTTTGTTGAACCAATTATTTTTATTTTTGGACGACTGGCTGTACTAATATTTTTGCAGTTTGTGACGGGAAAAGACAGACATAAAAAGATGATAAAGAGCATGAATACTCAGCTTTTCCCACACTCTGCAGTCACTCAGAAAATGCTGTTTCTCTTGGTCTCTGATGTTAGTTGAACTTAATTTAATCACATTTAGTATCTAGATAGAGGATTGAAATGGGCTGGTGTTACACATTTTAACCCAGTATTTTGTAGGAGTTCCCAAGATGTCAGATGAGAATCAGATTTGTCTATTACTGTCTTCTCATAGGATTCAGTGTCTGCCAATGTAGTTTCTATCTATCCCATCCCACATCATCATCATCATCATCATTGTCATTATCAACATCTCCTTTGTTCAACACTAAGGGCTGAGGTTATGAGCAGATTCCATCCCACATCTCCCCTTTTAAAAATCAGGTTTTCTTTTTACCTTTTACAGCTGTGTGTGTGCATCATCACTACCTGGTCTGCCTTGTTGTACAAGCAAACATTGACTATCTCATTGGACAGCAGCAGTATAATATTGTTCATAGGAAAAAAGTAGCTCTTGCAATTCCAGCTGTCTACCTCTGTGGCCCTTGTCACCATAGTGTCTGAGCACCTCATGTTCATTAATGGATTTTATTCCCTCACACCCTGTGAGGTAGAGAAGCCTTATTCCTATTTGACAAATGGAGGCCCAGCAATTCAGTGACTGGCCTAAGGCCACACAGGAAGGCTGTGGCTCAGCCAGGAATTGAACCTTGAGAGAACTCAGGTCCGAAGTCAGGTGTGTTCTACTGCTCAGCCTTCCATAGCAGCGTTCACCTGTTGGGGGAAGGCTCTCTCCTTCTCAGGCCTAGTCTCTGGGGGAGAAGACACAATTTCTGGGTCCACTCCCCAGCAGAGGAGCAAATTTGTGGAGAAAACCATTAAGCAGTGGGCGGCTCTTGTGGCTCAGGACAAGCTTTGAGACCTTCTCCGGAAGCCGTCGACCATCCTCACCCCAGCACAGTAGCTGAGTTCTGGAGAAGTACAAGCAAAAACTCTGGGATCTTGCTCCCCAGCAGGAGATATCAGGGCCAGCCGGTTCCTTCCTCCTGCTCTGCCTGGCTTCTCTCCTGTCTGGCCATCTCTTTGCACAGAGGGCAATAGTAATGTCAGCTTTCTCAGGCCGTAGGAGCCAGCATCTGCCGAACTGCATGTCTGAGAGCAGAGATTTGTCTCCTGCAGACTCCCTGAGTATCCTGTATTGAGCACTGAGAGTGACACTCACTCCTGTGCATTGGGCCAGCCCAAGGTCTATGCACACCCCAAATCTCACAGAAGCCCTATTTTGGTGGATTAAGTGCAACATGAGTGGCTGCATAGGTCTTGTGCTACCCCTCCGCGCAGAAGGGATGTTCCTCCAGAGACAGTCAAGGCCACACCCCCTCCTTGGCATTGCCTGTTGGCTAGTGTTGTTGGCTCAGCAAGCTGTCTTTGGGAATCCCATTCGTAGGCTCCTCACTCTCCCTGCGCATCGCACAGGTAACCAGGGTGCCTAACGCGGGGCAATGGATTCTGCTGGGCAGCACGTCACCTGAAGTTAGGCACTGCAGCACTGGGCCTGAATCCCCCTCATGGCTCTAGCCCAAGAGCACCTACCAAGCCATGCCTTGTTCACTGCTTGCATCCTGCATTTGTCACTACACGGCTGAGTTAGCCGTGCAGGCGGGATCTGCTCATCCTCCTTCTCTCTGACCTTTCCGAAAAGCAGGATGCTACAGCACTGAGGTCACTGGTTTAGGCGTCAGGAGACCCATCTCCGGCTTGCTATTTCTATTTGCTGCTGAGCTGCTGTGTGACTTCCCCTCTCAGTTTCCTCTCTCATCTCTTGTCTCTTTAGAAGAGGGCAGGCACTGTTTGTTACTATGTGCATTGACAGTGCCTAGCACAAGGGGGCCTGGATCGGCTCTCTACCCTACTGCTAAAAATCATACCGCTTAAACTGAGCCTGCACCAGATACGATCAACACTTGGTTACATCCAAACCAATTTTCACACTACATGGCAGTTTGTCAATGAGGGCATTTTCCCTGCCAAATTTCATCTTGCTGTCTCTTCTCTGTTGCAGATCGAGAGCTATTCACAGATAGCGTGAAAGGATTTTATGTAATGGAGAAGTTGTATATTCCCCTTCCCCAACTTTCCTGATATGCCATAAGAGCGGAGCCATTTCTGCACACAGTCTCCCAAAATACCATCTGTGGATAGAGAGCACGCCTGCACAGTGCCAGCCCTAAGGGCGAAAGTTTCGTAAAGCGACCGAAAACACGGCTTAGAACGTAAATGCTTGTGCAACTTTGACTACAACAGCAGTTGTTATGGCCCCCACTATAATTATTGTTAATCCTCCTTCCCCCGGGCACTTTACACCTAGAGACATGGGTAAAAAGTCTAAGGGTCAGGAGCTATGAAGGTCTAATCCTGCCAGGTGCTGAACACCCTAATCGACTGTGGACTTCAATGGGTGTTAAGGGTGCTTATCATTTCATAATAGGTGCTTTGTACCTCTCAGGATTGGTCCCTAGCTCCCACATCCAAGACTGGGGTGTAAAGGGTTTCAGAGGAAACCTTGATGTTACAGGCTTGAAATCTCTGGTGTCCTTAAATAGTCTGTGTAGGTTGGTAATAGCACCTAGCTCTCACACAGTGCTTTTCATCAGTAGATCTCAAAGTGCTTTACAAAGGACGTAAGTATCATTATCCCCATTCTACAGATGGGGAAACTGAGGCACAGAACCATCCACATTCATCTAGTAAACCAGGGGCAGAGCCAGAATTAGAACCCATGTCTTTTGGAGTAGCGTTCATGCAAGTGAGAAGCACATCACAGGAAGGGGCTGGGCAGTCTCTGTCAACGCCCCTTCCTTCTAACCAACGATTCCTCTCTGTCCTTTCAACCCTGGGCCTTCACACATGGCTCTCTTCCTCCTACGAATCCCCTTTTCTAGCGTGTGTGTGTGTGTGACCCCAAACTAGCAGTGGGCTCCCTTCCGTTGCCCATTTTTGGCAGCCCCCCAGCTTAGTAAGAGGGAAACAGATCTCTTCACCACTGCAAGGGCTTTGTAGTCAATCCAAGAGGAACTCATATTGCAAATTCTAGGCGACACATCCAGAGCTGGAGGAAACAACACAGCTGGCATCTTGAACAATTCCCCATCTAAAAACACAGTCAAGCTGCTATTGTATACTGAGCCATGCTATTTATATTGTTTCCATTTCCAGTCTCACATCCTTGGGTATTGGAGAAGCTGGGGGGGAGGGGGAGGGTGTAGAGGGTTGGGCTGGACACATAAAGGGGAAGGAATGATGGCACCTGGTGTTATTTAGCAGTTTCAAATATTCCATGTTTGGCTGGGGGGAAGGGAGAGAGTCAGGACCGCCTCACCTGTGACATTACAGAATAGCTGGCACAAAGTCCCATTCATGTATAATAGCCGTGGCCTATATGCTGTGGCATTAAAGAGGAACAATAAGAACGAGGCTCTTCCCAGGCTACAGATGACCCCAGTGACTCACACTGTACATTGTTATTAAATGCTGAAAAGACTGAACGGAGAATTTTTGTTCCTCTGCTACGTAAACAAGACTCAACTCGCAGCCGAGATGGCCTTGATACAGCTGTCCCTGAAAGAGTACTGAATTCATATGCAGATCTTCAGCACCATGAATTGTGCAGTCAGGGAGTGACACCACTGGCTAGCACCAGGTCTAGAGCAGATGGATCCTGGTCCAGCTCCCGCTCCCTCAGCAATCCTGGCTGAGTGTATTGTTGATCTGCAGCCTGAAAAATACATTTTCCCCTCTGCCATGCAGCCGGCTCCAAGTTGAATCACTTACAGTGCTCTCGTTGCCCTGGCCCCTTCCAGATAAAACCAAACGCCGGTGATCACTGAGAACTGGTGAAAATGAATCGCTTAGTACCTGGCTATCATTCTTAATATCTATTAAGGGCTGGTCATTTGCTTGGCACTGTGCAAGGTGCAAATAAACATGGTCCCTGCTCTGAGGAGTGTCCCGAAAGACAGACACAAACAAGATGAGAGGCCTTGGAACTAAGATACAAAGGAGTTACTGATTTAGAGTATTATTGTGAGAGTCAGAGAGTTTAAGGCCAGAAGGAACCACCAGATCATCCAGTCTAACCTCCTGTACATCGCAGGCCACCAGCACCACCCAGCACGCGCATGCTAAACCCACCACCTGAAATTAGACCGAAGTATTACAGCCCATTGCTGATTGTTATTATTATTTATTTGTATTATTGTAGCACTTCAGAGCCACAGTCATGGATCAGAACCCCATTGTGCTAGGTGCTGTACAAACACAGAATAAAAAGACAGTCTCTGCCCCAGGGGTTGATAAGCTAAGTGCCTTCTTTTATATGTCTCCCTCAATCCCAGTGTGGGGGCCCAAGCCCTGTTTGCTCTCGGACACACTCTCCTTAATGTTGGGGTGGAGAGGACATCTACTCGCCGCTAGCCAATCAGTGGTTAGAACTTACACCTCAGGTTTTGTATCTGTATCAATAAAGCCCTAGCTGTCAGCCACACTATGGATACTGTAGCATCTCCAGTATGGCTGTTACTGCAGGTTTCAGTACCACTTGCCATCACTGGGGAAACTCCTGGGAGGGGCTGTTGCTCCCAGGTGGCTCCAATGGGTGGAAGTAGCACCTGCTGCTACTGAGGAGGTCTCTAATGAGTCAGGAGATACTGTGGCCACTGCGAGAGTCATGCAGCGCTAATTCGGGTTAGTCCCACAGAGGTGAGTATGGGCCTCGCTGTAACCACAATCTCTCCCTACTGCCCCAGCTTTGGCTCCTCCATGCCCAGAAGCAGATAAGGGGATTCCTGAGCTGGTGGGAGGGGTCTTTCTTAGCCTGGCGAGGCAGGCAGGAGGAGGAAGAGTTTTGAACTGAGCCTCTGATGGGAGTTTCTGAGGCTGTAGGGTTTAAGGGGGGAGTTTTCTGAACCTATTTGGGGGTGCCTGAGCCCAGAGCAGAGGGTTCTCAACTGTGTGTTTGTGGAGGCGGCAGGATTCAGCGGGGCAGAAAGTGCCTCTGAGCCTTTGGTGGGGGCGGGGATTTTGAGCGAAGGTACCAGGGGTTTCTGAGCCTAGCTGGGTCGAGCAGGTGGGGAGGCGAGTCTGTGGGGCAGAGACAGGAGGATGTTTCTGAGCTGATGGGTTTGGTTTGCCAGAAGCTGTGTGAGGCTGAGGAAGGTTTTGAGCTAGGCCTGGGCTGGGCTGACTAACAGGGTGAGACCATTCACCATTGTCCTGCACCCTGTGCAGCAATGGACACCAGGACCAGCCAGGTTGGGAGCATGTTGCATTCCATTTGTGTAGCCCTCAGGGCTAGATTGTGTAGCCCTTCCTCCTGTTGGTCCTGTTACTCACGAGAGTGGTCCCTGTGATTTCAGTGGAGGGAGCATCCTGCAACAGGAGGAAGGCTCTGAGGCTCAAGCTCTGGAAGTGCTGAGAGTAGACGTGTGTGAGCCAGGCAGGCGTGTCATTATGATGCCGGTGCAGATACAGCCCAGTGCTGGCATTTGGCTCCTGACAAAACAGGAGAGGACAGAGCAGAGCAAAGGCCTTTGCCTGATTTTCTAACTCTGCCTTCGACAGTCACAGACTTACTAATGACAGCGCAGTCCCTTGATTCTCTCTCTGTCTTGCACTGGATCTGGTCCATGGTTCTGAATAAATAGCTAGCCACATTCTGCAGAACAATGCATTATAACCTGTGCAAGTGTACATCTGAAGTTCAGTTGTATGTCAACTGGAAGGGATCAGGCATGCACCTGGAGTCACAGGTAAATCAGCCCTAGTCATCTAGGGTGCTATCATGTCTCTGAGGCCCTGCCCCACATTAGGGGTGGCGTGGAGTTGTATCGGTACAGCAGAAGCATCATGTGCAATGTGAACTAAGGCCTGGTGAGTGCAAAGGAAGCACAACTGCTGCTACAACCCTTGAGCGTGTGCAGTGTGCACTCCCATCTGCAGCTGGCTAGTTCAAATTGGGAGGACAAACGGCCACATTGCACCTGTCTCCTGAGCAAGGATATAAAGAGTAGGGAAGTTCCTATCACGGCCCTGTCCCTTGTGTACCTGAGCAACAGCCAATCACAATCTGGTCCTCAAGCAATAAGAGTTTATTGATCTACTTATTTTGGGTAAAATATTCAAGCTTCCCAGATACCATCAAAAAGATGTTGCAATGCTCCATCTCCCTAAACGTACACACACAGAGTTACTGGTCACTTAACTGCATAGCAGAGCTGAATAAATATTGGGGAAAAGATTTCCCTGAATATTCATTAGAGTTTGAAAACACACATCGATTTGACCATGTTCGCTTTCTGCAAACAGTTGAGCCATCAAGCTCTATGTGCATGAATACTTGCAAAAGGCAAATGGTAAGCATGGATATTTGCTGCATAGCAATTTGCAGTTGCATATTCTTACCTGTAATGTTAGAAATGTGGGAGTCCTGTTGTGTCAGTCATTTACAGAAGTCACTCAGTCTGGAAACAGAAGCAGTGCAGCAGGACTAATTCAAATAACTAACACCATGTGAATTTTGACATTCACGTATGAAATATTCACAAGTGACTCTTTGTGAGCTATTAAGAAAGGGGAAAATTGGGATGAAATTCCCAAATGACGTTGAGTAAGAATTGCATTCAGGAATGTCCTGATTTGTTTATGAACATTTCTTGTCCAGCCTCCCCAAACCGGGGGTCTGGGTGATTAGAGGTGGATAATGGATCCTGGGTGGATGGGAAGCTGAGCTGGTGTGTGGTTGGAGCAGTATGAGCCCAGTGGCCTATTACTATTCCTCGGAGTAAATAGGAAGCGGGGAGGGAATCATTTTAGAGAGTACGACTCTCTGTGCGCTGCTCCTGGGGGGCGCTGGAATGCTAATCTGCTTGTTATTACACATTCTGGCCTTTTGACTCTAAAAATACAGGCGTCTTCAGAGCGAGCTGCCTGAGTTGCTTCTTTAGATCATGTAGGGGAGAGAATCTGAGCAGGTCTGATACAAATACCATCCAGTACTAGGTGGTGCTTCTGACAAGCCCTTCCTTTATTCCCTAGCACTAGGAGAATATTAGTGATTGCAGTAGGTCCATCATTCTTCAGACAGGTGATATCTCCCAGCCACGAATGATTTTCATCACCATCAGTTTTCCAAGGATGCACATAATGAGAAAAATTGGACAAGTGTTAGTAAGAGCCAAAGGATTGGTGCTTTTTTTTTTTTTTAAAGTTTAAATTATTGAAGTGCACTGGATAGAGATTAACTTTTTGTGCCCAGCCCTTATTATTGTTTCATTTCCCTGGAACTGGGAATTGCAAGAACTTTGATAAATGGGTTGAAAGGTTCTGTAGTTTTTCTATAACTAATCTAAATATCTCTGTATCTTTTGCTGAAAAGCTAATTTGTAATTTCCTATGGTAATGCTGCTTAGTGAATTGTAATGATGCAGAGTCTGCTTTTCCTCCTCGTTCTTCAATAGTGGAAGAACGCTGCCATCAGAAAATTGTGCAAAATCTGGAAACTGGCCATTAGTCCTGCTTTTAAATTGTCAATCTAATAAGAAAACTCGAGAAAGTATGTGGACCATATGGTCCATTTTTTCACTTCTGGGTTGGAAAGTTTCCACCTCCCTGGAATATGTTTCTTCAGGATAAGTGAATTAACAGCAGCCATATTTCTTTTGTTGTAAAACCCATAATGTGGCAGGTGGCAAGATTGCACTTCATTGCTGTGACCTATAATCCTGCATATGTTTCCACACTAAAGCTTGCCACTGGAATCAGAGCCTGATAACCAGTCCTTTCAAAATCTGTGCCCATCGGAAATCTCTCCATCCAGGCTGCATCCCTGAGGCAAAAGGCAGAGTAAAGAAAAGCTCTAAGCCAATTTCACAGCCAAGTAGTTATGATCATGTGGCCTGCACCAAGAATTGTCCAAAGCAGAATGAAAGGGGGCTGCTTTAGCAAATGGGTTTGGTGGAAAGTAAATGACTTTGCAGAGAGCTCGCTCTCCTGAGCTAAGGATATTTGGTGTGTTGCAATCACTCATATGCAATCATCTGTGGTGTTTGGCTGCAGTGCCCGGCTGCTGTGGTTTCAGAAGTGCTACAGAGACCTGCTACTCATAGCACCTCACTGCTTTGAAGGTCTGTTCTGCTGCACACGTTATTCATGGGAGTCTTGAGGCTAAATCTCAGTGCATCATAATGAAAACATGGTAGTTAGCAGGAATTTTGAGCTTAGCAATAAAACACGGAGGGAAAAGATTGTCTTAAATGATAGAACATACTGGTGATAAACAAAATCATTAGCCTTGCTTTGAATAATTGAGAAGCCATTCCATTGAATATTTAATTACAATAATATTTAGTTAGCACAGCCCCCTGACCTTATTTCATACAATAGAGTCTACTCAGGAGAATTGCTGCAAGGAAATGACCTGTGGAAAAAAATATTTTGTCATATACGACCATTGATTTTTTTTATTAATCAGTTATTCAGCTGAAATTGGTTAATTAGCTTGGCTTCATTAAGACTCATTGGCATTTAAACTCAATGTTGCTAAATAATTATAGCTTTGTCTTCTTAGCCCATAACCCTGGGTCACCTAATTGTTATTAAAATATGTGTGTTCTGTTCTGTTTTTAATAACTTCCTTGAGAAAACCCTTTATTGAAAAATCGCAGAGTGGGTGGTTTCAAAAGTTGATGTCATAATGAGGGGACTTTGAGTTGGACTGAGGCTGCCTTCTCGACTGTGATATCTTCATTTGGTGGTGCCTGCTTGGAGTTAAGCTGAAGGGAAGGAACTGTGTGAATTTGGGGGCCCATGGCCCAGATCCTCAAAGGTACTTAGGTAGGGTTACCATACGTCCGTATTTCCCCGGACATGTCCGTCTTTTTAGTTGTTAATTGCCGTCCGGGAGGATTTTTTAAATATATAAAAACGTCCGGAAAATACGGACGTATGATAACCCTACCCACTGCCCCCTCTCCTCTTGGGGTGTCAGCTCGCTCAGCCTGCGGATTGCAACCCCCCCGTGCTGCTGCAACCCTGCGCCCCACGGCTAGGAGCAGTGGCGTCTCTGCAGCCAGCTGCTGGTGTGGGGGACCCGCGGCCGCTTCTCCCTCCTCTGAGCATCCCCTGCGGCTCTGGCAGAGCCTCAGTCTCCTCCCTCTGTCCTGGCCGTGCAAGGAGTCCCCCCCGCCAGCGGTCCGTGCAGCCGGGGCTGCCTACCCCCCGGCGGAGCCGCTGCCCGGGAGCGGGTCCCGGCGCAGGGGAAAGTTTCTCGACGCACGGCGGCGGCGACTCCCAGGAGCCCGAGCTCCCCCACCCGGGAAGGGCCCGCGCTGCAGTGCCTCCCGCAGCCTGAGCTGCCGCAGCCTCGCCGGGTCTGGCTGGGAGC
This sequence comes from Terrapene triunguis, assembly GCF_002925995.2. NCBI lineage: Eukaryota > Metazoa > Chordata > Testudines > Emydidae > Terrapene > Terrapene triunguis. The sequence continues at coordinate 3,094,097 of NW_020665188.1, read as the reverse complement.
AGGGTGGAGACTCCCCTGAGGGAGGTGAAGGGTGGAGGACTCTGAGGTGGGGGGGATTCTGAGGGTAGGGGGCTATGGGAGGGGGTGAGGGGCTCTGAGGCAGGGGCTGTGGAGAGTGGGGGGCTGTGGAGGGGGTGGGCTATGGGAGGAGGTGAGGAAATGAAGGGTAGGGGTTATGGAGGGAGGTGAAGGGGAGGACTGAGGTGGGGGTGCTGTGGAAGGTGGGGGGGCGCTATGGAAGGTGGGGGCTATGGGAGGGGGTGGGGGGCTCTGAGGTGGGGGCTGTGGAGAGTGGGGGGGGCTGCGGAGGGCAGGCTCTCAGGAGAGGGGGCACTGAGACAGGAGAAGGCTGAGGATGGGCCCTGTGGAGAGCGGGTGGCTCTGGGGTGAGGCCTGGGGGGTCCGGCGGGCGGGTGGAAGGCGGCTCTGGGGTGAGGCCTGGGGGGTCCGGCAGGCAGGCAGGAGGCGGCTCTGGGGTGAGGTCTGGGGGGTCGGGCGGGTGGGAGGCAGCTCTGGGGTGAGGCCTGGGGGGGGGGTCTGGCAGGCGGGAGGAAGCGGCTCTGAGGTGAGGCCTGGGGGTTCCGGCGGGTGGGTGGGCAGGAGGCGGCTCTGGGGTAAGGCCTGGGGGGGTCCGGCGGGCGGGCGGGAGGCGGCTCTGGGGTAGGGTTACCATACGTCCGGATTTTCCCGGACATGTCTGGCTTTTTGGTCCTCAAATCCCCGTCCGGGAGGAATTTCCAAAAAGCCGGATATGTCCGGGAAAATAGGGAGGCATGGTAAGGGGACCGCCTCCTCCCCGGGCTCCAACTTTCCCGGCTCCCGCCGCTCTCCACCACAGCGGAGGCCGAAGCAACTTCCCCAGCGCAGCAGCAGCCGGGGGGTGGGAGGGAGGAGGTGTGGGGGGGGGGTCTTTGGGGAAGGGGCGGAGTTGGGGCGGGGCCGGGGCGGGGAAGGTGAGTTGGGGCGGGGCCAGTGGCGGCGTTGGGGCGGGGCCAGGAGCGGCGTTGGGGCGGGGCCAGGGCCCCGTGGAGTGTCCTCTTTTTGCAGTATTGAAATATGGTAACCCTAACTTAGGTGTCTGATTCCCACTGATTTCAAACATATCTGGGCACCAGAGGAAGAAGAACAGTTTGTGACAGTCTAGCATCCTAGTACCAAACTCCTGACAAAACTCCCCAGCAACCAAAATCATTTCCCTTCTCTGCAGTTCTTAAAACAGATTCTCCTTTGAACACAGGTGGAGAGCTAGGGGAGAAAAAAAGACTGTTGGAAGGGAAGAGGATTAGGAATAGTTTCAGATAATGATTGTAATTTGCTTGTTTTCCTTCACAATTCTATCCCTTAATAAGCAGATGGCTTCCTTTCAAGGTTTTTGCACTTGGAGAAAATACAGTATTAAATGTATTTTGCTTTTTTTGATTGGGAAATAGCAATTCCAAATGAATTGGGATTATCATAGGCCTCAACTATATGCTAGCTAGGGTAGTGAGAAGGGTGTTTAATACCTGGGAAACATCCAGTTGGTGTTACCGGTACTTTTGAAGCTGATTAAGTTACAATGTATTATACAGTAGCTAAAAGTACGGCTTTGAAGACTGGTAGCAGGCTATGGACATGTTCACTTCTAGGTCATTTACTTTAATCTGAGCATGAGAGTTTATATCCCTATTTTGAGAAAAACCCTATCTCGTGTAACACTGGATGTTCCCAGGCAAGTGTCTAGTTCTTTTCTGCACCCTGCTAAGCTTTTGGCCTGAACGGTGCCATGTCAATGAGTTCCATGGGCAAATTATGCACTCTGTAACCAAAATACTTCCTTTGATCCGTTTTAAATTGGTTGCCTCTGATGTTGTTGTATACCCCTATCATGGAGTGTATAGACCCCAGACAGGTCTGGCATCCAAGTGTTAATGCAGGAACCGCAGGCCAGTGCTGATGGACAGTTTCACAGAAGCTAGGAGAATAAAAGAGCTGCCAGAGAAGCCAGCAGGCTGGAGAAGGAAGGTCCTGCCAGCAAGCTGGTAAGAAGCTGTCCCAGAGTCATGGGGGAAAACCACTTTCTCCACACCATGGGGAGTCTTGGAGTTCTGAGCCATGCCCTTCGGTTTATACGATGCAGCAGTCACTTTTCAATGCCAAACAGACAAGGTCTTGTGGCCGCATAATGATTACATGGCCGCTTATTTGGACAATGTGGTGATTTTCAGGGCAGGCTGCTGCAGAAAATTTGTGCCTATGTTCACAATGCTAGCAGCATCCCTGACTGAACTAGCCAGAGCCTCTGGCCTTCAAAAAGTGTGATGGACTACTGAGTAGGGTTACCATAATCCAGCAAGCAAAAAAGAGGACGGGAGGAGCCCCGCCCCTGTCCTGCCCTAGCCCCGCCCCATCCTGCCCTAGCCCCACCCCTGCCCCTCCCACTTCCCCCCC
>NW_020665188.1:3008806-3091267 GCF_002925995.2 Terrapene triunguis | reverse complement strand
GGGGAATCCGGACGAATGGTAACCCTACTACTGAGGGCCAGGCGGCCTTCCAAAAGATTAAAGAGGTTCTGTGCAGCCAACCAGTACGATGGACCCCGGACTTTGAGAGGCCATTTATCCCTGACTGATGCCTCTGAAGTTGCCGTAGGCATAGTGCTATCCCAAGGATATGATGGTGCAGAACACCCGTTATTGTACTTAAGCCGTAAGTTACTCCACCGTGACAAAGCACATGCAATAATAAAAAGCGGGTGCCTTGTGGTGAAATGGGCAGGTGAGACATTATGGTACTATCTACTGGGTAGCCACTTGAAGCTAGTGACTGCCCATGAGACAAACACAAGAGCAATGAGGTGGTACCTTAGCCTACAGCCACACTCCTTCTCAGCAGAGCATTGCCCTGGTCACCAAAATAAGAATACGGGTTTCTTCTCTCGAGAAGGAGGAAGCACCACCTCTGCAGAGAACTCTCCCGCTTCCATGCAAAGGGAGGAGGTCTGTCTTGGGGTGTGTAGACCCCTAGCAGCCAAGGAGTTAATGCAGGAACTGCTGGCCAATGTTGAGGCGTAGTGTGGGAGGCAGTGGGGGTGTTGCAAGCTGCAAGCCTCAGGCAGGCATGGAATTTGCCCCCCCCCCCCAACACATGGGCCCGTTTGCCTGACTGGAGCTGCCACCCAAATATAGAAGTCAAACTACACCTATGGCCTCACAGCAGCTGGGGGAATAAAAGAGCTGAGAAGCAGAGGGGCGAGGCAGTTGCTAGAGAAGCCAGCAGGCCGGAGAAGGAAGGCACTGCCAGCAAGCCGACCCAAAGTGACAATGACTCAAAGAAGGGATAAGCAGAGCCACTATCTGCAGAAGCCTACAGAACCAAGGGAGGTAGGAAGGAGCCCAGGAGACAGCAGGAGATTTGCTGAGGAAGGATTCTGCCTGCCTGGGTTAGGGTCTCTGAGCTGAACCCAGTGGAGTGGGTGGGCCTGGCTTCCCCTACATAACATTAACAGGGACTTAAGAGCCAAAGGAGATTCCAGGCAAGGAGCAGATAGCCCCACCAAACATGAGAGGAATCCCGTGCACCCCAGTGGGGCAGGAATTAACGTCCTCACCTCCAGAATAGGACTATAGCGGTTCAGTCAAGGAGGGCGAGCTGACTGCCCCACTGATCTGAGCAGACTTTGCTCAGCACCCTGCTTGACCAAAGGGGGTTGGCGCTGACATACTGAGGCACCAGTTCACAACCTCCTTGTTCTTTTACTGTGAGACAGGGTAAATAGGAGCTCCCAGTTTACCTGCACTCCACCCTTCATTGTTTGCAGTGTGGCTTAATGGATAGAGAACTGGCCTGAGACTCAGAAGACCTGGGCTCTTTTCTCATCTCTGCCACTGGCCTCCTGGGTGACCTTGGGCAAGTTGGTTCACCTGTCTGTGCTTCAGTTTCCCTGCCTGTGAAATGGGATAATGATACTGACCCGCTTTGAAAAAAGATCTACTAATGAAAACCACTAGATAAGTGCCACACTGTACCCCTCTTACTCTATAAAGTAAACACTGCTAATCTTATACATCTCTTCATATAGAAATCTTTCCATGCCTTGAATCATTTTCATTTCCCTTCTCTGGACCTTTTCTATTTCTGTTATCTGTCTCTTCTTGGAGATGCAGTGACCAGTAATGCACATAATGTGCCGGGCAAGGGTGCACCCTAGCTGTATATAATGGCATTAGAATATTTTTAGTATTATTTTCCATCTTTATCCATCCTGCCATTTTGTTTTCTTTTTTGACTGCCATCCCTGGGGGTGTATTTCTGTCTGAGAAGTTACAGGTATTCAGTAGCCAGGAGGGTGGAGGAGTTGTTCCGTATATATTACCTTGTGGTTGTCAGCGCTGTGTGCAAGCTGCCATCATGCTGCACATTTCCCTAGCTTCGTTAGGTCCCTCTGATGTTCCTTGCAGCCCAATCTGGTCTTGGTTAACCTACACAATGTTGTTCTATCTGCAGATTTTGCTACAATGCTGTTCATCACCTTGTCTGGATCATTAAGTATATTCTATAATACTGGGCTTATTACAGAACTGCAAGACACCTCACTGCTAACCTTCTGGCATACTAGAAACTGACCGTGCACTGTTTTCTGACTCTTAGCCTGTTTTGAAGTCTGCTTCTTAGCAGTCTCTTGTGAAGGGCTTGGTCCAAGGCTTTCTGAAAGTCCAAATAAACTATATCCATAAGTTCTCCTTTATGGACATGCTCAAAGAATTCAGGTATATTAGACAGTCGCATTTTCTCCCAGGTGGGTCTTCCAAGGGCTCCCTTAGTGCCATGACATGGTCTCTGCCCTGCGCCAGCGCTCAGAGATGATGAGTAAGGCTACATTTTAGTCACGGGTATTTTTAGTAAAAGTCATGGACAGGTCATGGGCAGTAAACAAAAATTCATGGCCTGTGACCAGTCTTGGGAGGGGGGCCACTGGTGTTCTGGGGGGTGGTGGTCTGGGGGTGCCGGGGGTGCTGGGGGAGGTGGCCCGGGACCCCTGCTGGTGCTGCAGGGGGAGGGTTGACAGGGCTGGCAGGGGCTCCCTACCCAGTTCCTATGGCCCTGCAGGTCCTAGGCAGCGGAGGAGCCAGGGGGCTCCGCGTTCTGCTCCTGCCACAAGTGCTGGCTTCCACAGCTCCCATTGGCCAGGAACTGCAGCCAATGGGAGCTGTGGGGGCGTGGCCTGCAAGCACGGGCAGCGTGCGGAGCCCCCCAGCCCCTCTGCCGTCTAGGACCTGCATGGCCGTTGGAGCCAGGGAGTCCCACACCCAGAGGTAAGTGCCCCCTGCACCCACCAACCCTGTGCCCCTAGCCCTGAGCCCCCTCTCACACATGCAAACTGCTGCTGCTGGCCCAGGGGCTACCCAGCTCAGGCAGCCCCTGAGCCAGCACCAGCCGCTGCAGAAGTCACGGAGGTCATGGAAAGTCACGGAATCCGTGATTTCTGTGACCTCCAGGACAGACTCACAGCCTTAATGATGAGACATAGAGTGGGGAGCATGCTGCCCGGTCCTGAAGATATTAAGTACATCAATGCATCCCGTTTTGCTAGCCTTTGATATGGCAAATTACCCCGGGATCAGAATGCTGCTCCCTGTCTCAGGGTTAACCTCCAGCAGCCCTTGAGGTCCACTGTGTTAGCTCTGTAGGAGGTCCACTTCCTTTCTGGTTGATCATAAGTCAGAAGGTGCTGCTGATCAATGGGGGATACACAATGCTGAATCCTTCCTTCTGGAGGTGTCCCTTTCAGTTGGTGACTAACACAAGCAGCATTTCCTGCTATGCTGAGTCAGGCTGCAGAGTGTCTGGCACATTAGCAGAAGATGTGGCAGTAAAGACATTAGTGACTACTTGTAAAGATACCGGAGAGACACCTGGGCAAACAGAGAGTGTAGCCTCTAAGCTGCTGCCTTCTATTGTCGTGGGTTGGCATAAGTAATAAACCGAAGATACCACGGATAAAGCGGGAAGGGGCTAGGATGACTGCTATGGGTAGGAAGTTTGGTCAAGTAGATAAGGCCCTGGACTGGGACTAAACACCGGGGTTCAGTTCCCTACTCTGACACAGGTGCTCTATGCAACCTTGGGCCAGTCACTTAATTTCCCCTGTGCCTCAGTTTCTCATTTGTAAAATGGGGTAATACTTCTGTCCATACAGTGGCACTGTGAGGCTAAATACACTGATAAGTGTGATGCACTTAAATACTGAGGTGATGAAGGCGAGATGGATAGGTGGGATTGTGGGCAGTGCTGGTCTCGCTTTCATTAACACTAAAAGCCTCACTAGATTCAACAGAGAGATTCAAAGGGAGGAAGAAAGGAAAAGGGAACTGCAGTGACTGAGTGGAGCTTTTCCATACAATCAGGTGCAGGAGATGGTCCTTTTGATTACCGGAGGCCTCCACTTGGTTAAACCACTCTCTCGAAATGCTTAGCCGCAGGGTCTAAAACAACTCATTATCGGTCTCACTAGGGTCCTGTTGTTATGAGGATAATTGCTTTTGCTCAAAAGACATTAAATCATTGTGGAAGAGTTGAAAAGGTATAAATTACTCACATCTTCTTCCACCTGAAAAATGAAAAAAACTCAATGGAAAAGTTATGCAAAGACGATTGTAATTGAATGCTGAACTTAGCAAAGGACTGGGCACTTACTGCATGTGTGGTGGGCGCATATTGCATGATGGCACATTAGCAGAAGTGGTTTAAAATGAACCATTTCGTAAAATCACAGAAAGGAAGGTCTGGGAGGGACCTTGACAGGTGATCACGTCCATCAGCCTTCGCTGAGGCAGGGCCAAGTAAACATAGACCAGTGGTGGCAAACCTGCGGCCCACGGGCTGCATGTGGCCCATCAGGGTAATCTGATTGTGGGCTGTGAGACATTTTGCTGATGTTGACTGTCCACAAGCATGGCCCCCTGCAGTTCCCAGTGGCCGCGGTTCACCGTTCCTGGCTAATGGGAGCTGCAGGAAGTGGCGGCCAGCACGTCCCTGCAGCCCACCATTTCCCGCAGCTCCCATTGGCTGGGAACGGCGAACCGCGGCCACTGGGAGCTGCTGGGGGCCATGCCTGCGGAGGCTCAATGTCAGCAAAATGTCTTGCAGCCCGCAATCAGATAACCCTGATGGGCTGCATGTGGCCCGTGGGCCACAGGTTGCTCACCACTGACATAGACCATCCCAGACAGGTGTTTGTCCAACCTATGAGAAACCTCCAGTGTGGGGATTTCACAACCTCCTGTGGAAGCCCATTCCAGAACTTAACTACCCTTATAGGTAGAAAGTTTTTCCTGATATCTAACCTGTATCTCGCTTGCTGCAGATTAAGCCCCTTACTGCTTGTCCTACCTTCAGTGGACATGGAGAACGGTTGATCACTGCCCTCTTTATAACAACCCTTGACATATTTGAAGACTGTTGTCAGGTCTGTCCTCCACCCTCAGTTTTCTTTTCTCAAGACTAAACATGCCTGTTTCTTTAACCTTTTCTCACAGATCAGGTTTTCTAAAAATGTCATCATTTTCATTGCTTTCCTCTGGACTCTCTCCAGTTTCTCCACATCTTTTCTAAAATGTGGCGCCAAGAATTTGACACAGGACTCCAGCTGAGGCCTCACCAGTGCTGTATAGAGTGGGACAATTACATCCCGCGTCTTACTTATGACATGCCTGTTAATATAACCCAGTATGAGATTAGCCTTTTTTGCAACTGTATCACATTGTTGACTCTTATTCAATTTGTAACCCACTCTAACCCCCAACATCCTCTTCAGCAGTACTACCACCCAGCCAGTTAGTCCCTGTTTTGTAGCTGTGCATTTGATTTTTCCTTCTTTAGTGAAGTACTTTGAATTTGTCTTTATTTAATTTCATCTTGTTGATTTCAGACCAATTCTCCAATTTATCAAGGTTGTTTTGAATTCTAATCCTGTTCTTCAAAGTGCTTGCAACCCCTCCAAGCTTGGTGTCATCTGCAAATTTTATAAGCACTCCACTCCATTATCCAAGTCATTAATGAAAATATTAAATAGTACAAAACCCAGGACTGACTCTTGTGGGACCCCATTAGATACATCCTCCCAGTCTGACAGCAAACCATTGATAACTACTCTTTGAGTATGTTCTTTCAACCACTTATGTATCCACCTTATAGTCATTTCATCTAGACCACATTTCCCTAGTTTGCTTATGAGAATGTCAGATGGAAATGTGTCAAAAGTCTTTTTGAGTTACTAAAATTAAGATATTTCTCATCTACTGCTTTCCTCCTATCCACTAGGCCAGTAACGCTGTCAAAGAAGGAAATTAGGTTGGCTTGGCATTATTTGTTCTTGACAAATCTCTACTGGCTATCCTTATAACCGTTTTATCCTCTAGGACCAGTGCTTATAAATTGATTGTTTAATCATTCCAGTATCTTTCCAGGTGTCGAAGTTAGTCTTACTGTTCCCCTTTGTTCCCTTTTTTAAAGACAGGTACTATGTTTGCCCTTCTCCAGTCCTCTGGGACCTCATCTGTCCTTCAGGAGTTCTGAAAGATAATTGCTAACGGTTCTGAGATTCTTCAGCTAGCTCCTTAAGTACCCTAGGATGAATTTCATCAGGCCCCGTATCCTTGAATATACCTAACTTAACTAAATATTCTTTAACTTGTTCTTTTCCTATTTTGGCTTGTGTTTCCAGAGTTTTCCACAAGGTATCAGCTGTTCTCTAAATTAAAACACCAGCATATTTTAAACAAATAAAGTTTAGGTTTTTGAAATTACAAAATAGCAGAAATAGATATGTCACTCTAGATAGTTGATTGAATATTTTCAACTTGTTAAAGAACTTTCTGACTGCATTGCTATTGAAAATATGACCCCGAGTCTCTTGTGTGTGAGTGTGCAGTGTAATTTAATCACCTTTTAAAGTCTGCCAATGGGTATCAATATCGAGAAGTCCTAGTGTATCATGACCTTTTGAGATTTGGCTTTTGGGATAGTTCCCCAAATGTACTGATGTTGGGGGTGTCAGTATATCTGTTGTCTCTCACTAAGCTAGCCTTTTAATAAATGATACTGAGACACAATTTAGAAGCTACAGTGAAAGCAGACAACTTTACAATTCAGTTATCAAAGCGCCTGGGAATCCCATTTCAAGGGCTGATGAAACAAAAATAAATATTCTGCAAAGAAAGTTGGTCTGTGAACGTTTTGGGAATGCAAATGTGAAACATAAATTAATGTAGACCTGCTGGTTCATTTTCAGACGTTTGTATAAACTTACGATGAGCAAGGTGTAATACATGCAATTATTGAGCTGTCTCTGTTAAAACAGTCTTCTAAATATCAGAGTAAGAAAAACATTTTGGGACAAGTGCTTTTTTAAAAGTTCATATTTCTGGCAAAAATCCATCAACAAGTTACATACGTTAGTGAGGCCAAACTTTGTTGTAATGATATATATGGGCTTTCCGTATTAGGTAGGAATGCAATGTTATCATGTGCCTTTCACTGTTAGATAAGAATGCTCTGGAGCTTCAAAGTCATTCTGAGTTCACTAGGACTTCAGCAGAGAGGCTGCTAACTTCAGTGAAATCTCTCTCTCCCATCATGTCAATGCCACTTTGCCCAGCGCACTGTTCTGTTGTGTTGGCGGGGAGGGGGAGGGGGAGGTGTGTCTGTGAGAGAGAGACACGTGTATATGGATTTAAGGCTCTCGGAGGACTTTCACCTCTTGAGATTTACTGTAGGTTAAAATCCAGGAATAGGCCACAGTTGAGAAAGGCTCGTGGAGTCATCCTGGTGGCATGAGGTACCATCTTTGGAAGTGTCACCAAGTGATGGTGCTTAGCACCTCTGGTGGTAGCAGTATAGTGTTACCTATGGTCGGTAGAGGCTTTAGATGTCTCAACATGACACATGAACGTGCTGAGATGAAAAAACTGTGCTTTTTTCCCATCCCCAGAATTAATTCAGGCATTTGTCTCCTCTCAGCTAGCCTTGTAGGATGCAGGACAGACTGGCAAGAACTGGGACCATCTGTGAAAGTTGCGATGGATTGCACCTGGACTAGTAAACACTGGTACACAAACATGAGAAAAACACCACATGATGTGGCATTCTTGGCAGGCTCTGCTTAGGAAAGACCCAGGACTGGAATTTCATAGCAAGGACTGTTGTCTGCCAGGAATGACTATTAAGGTGCATTGGCAGAACAGTGCACAAAAGCTTGCACAACACCTGCTCTGCTGGAGCTTGATTCCAGACAGTGCCTCATTTTCATAGATATGAAATTCACAGGATATGTGTAAAATGTGATATAAACATGAGCCTGATTCTCATTCATAATAAGGCCCCTTTGCACTGTTCTGAGGCCAATAGAATCAGGCCAAGGTATGTTTATTTAACCAAAGATGCAAAAGAAATCATATGAAGTGGTGGTAGGTAAGATATTATTGACACCCTTCTATTAGGCATCCCTGTACCTTCACACTAGTGTGTTGTTCAATGAGCAGTTTGGTCTCACACACTAGAGTGACCAGACAGCAAGTGTGAAAAATCGGGACAGGGTGGGGGGTAATAGGAGTCTATATAAGAAAAAGACCCCAAAATCTGGACTGTCCCTATAAAATCGGGACATCTGGTCACCCTATCGCACACTGACACTAAAGATGTCATTTGGAGCAGATATTAATAAACCAATAACTACTGAAGCAGTAATTTCTGGTGTAATCAAATTCAGGTGAATTAATTCCATGCCAGATCTTCCTAGGGAAGTACCCAAAGCTCCTTTACCCAGTCTGAGTTAACAGTGCATGAACTGATCTCTACTTTTGTTTCTGTTCTGTTAAGTGGCTGCCTGCCTGCCTCAGCAAAACTGAAACAAGCATTAGTTGCAAAGCAATTAATGGAACTGATCCCTTAACCATTTGAATGGAGTTGGGCAGCACTACACCAACACTTTTCTTTTGCACTTCTTTCTGACTCCAATACAAAAGCTACATTGTGGGAAAGGAGATAGGGGTTGGTTTGCAGAATCAGAAAGGTCGCAGGTTAGGTGTGTTTTACACTTTCTGAGAATCAGCTTTTGTTTTCCATCCTGATGTCTTATTCTGGTCATTTTCAAAATGGCTAGCAGAACTGCATGTATGCAGGAATCTCTTGTGCTTAAAGAGCCTGGTCTGAAGCCTGTTGAAGTCAATTGAAAGACACCTACGAACTTCAGTGGGCTTTGGATGAGACCTAAAAAGGCCTAAGTATCCCATCTGAAGGGTTTTCATGTTCTGAACTTCTAGACCTTGTCTTCGCTAGGAAAGAAAGGTGTGTTCTTAACTAGAGTTAGCTAACTCAACTCAACCATCTCAAGATGAAATCCTAGGGAAGACAAGACAGTGTGTAGTTTTCACACAAGTTAGGAGGTTGAGTTAAAAACTAATGTTTTTGAAGTTTGTAAAATTAGCCGTTTTAGACAGACATCTCTTAAGCCCTTGGGGCTGGTGGCCTCCGGTGCCAGCTTGATCCTGGCATCAGCTGGTAGTAACTTAACATGGTGCATATCTTTGATACTCATTGGAAGAAACCCATTGTCTTAGCTCAACTTTTGACAAAGTATCCTCACTGCATAGCTCTGGTCCAAACTTCTTGCATGACATGGGACAAACCATTTAATCTCGCTGCACTTCAGTTCCTCATCTGTAAAAGTGAGAATTGTAATAATTCCTTTCTCCCACCCTTTGCCTGTCTAATCTATTTAGATTGTAAGCTCTGCAGGGCAGGGACTTGTGACGTTGCACTCTATATCATTTTATGAAAGTACGCTGATGAGTGTGAACATAATGTAACTAAAATATGCTTCATGCAAAAGGTGTCTCGTAAGGAATCATTACAAAGCTTATAATCTACTGAGTGTGGTCATCCTATTTGTATAAATGTATCACTCTTGTATCAGAAACTAGAAATATGAAATATAACTATTGTAATTATGCAAAGTGTGGGCCATTAATGGTGGTTTGGAATCTTTATGGCTCCCATTAACCAGGACAATTGACTGTAGATGGCTCTGTTTTACTTGTACGTCTTCCTGTATACCTATGTGCTGGCAAGTGGGTAATGAAGTCTTACAGTGACGTGATCATGTCACCTAAACTGGAATCCATCTTTAACCTGGTGCTTTTCTATTGAGAAGGAGGGGATGGGAACCGAGAGAGGGACAAAGGATTCCTGCCTTATGAAAAAGATATATAAGTGGGTGGAACAGAACAAAAGGGGCAGCCATCATGAGAAATCCCCTAGCTACCACCTGAGCTGGAACAAGGGCTGTACTGAGGAAAGGATTGTGCCCAGACTTGGAAGGCATCCAGTCTGTGAAAGAAACTTATTGAAACATCTCTGAAGGTGAGATTTTATCTGTATTCAGTTTTATTACTGTATTAGGCTTAGACTGGTGTGTTTTGTTTTATTTTACTTGGTAATTCACTTTGTTCTATCTGCTATTATTTGGAACCACTTAAATCCTACTTTCTGTATTTAATAAAATCACTTTTTACTTATTAATTAACCCAGAGTATGTATTAATACCTGAGTGGGGGAGGGGGCAAACAGCTGTGCATATCTCTCTATCAGTGTTATAGAGGGCAAACAATTTATGAGTTTACCCTGTATGAGCTTTATACAGGGTAAAACGGATTTATTTGTGGTTTGGACCTCATGGGGAGTTGGGCATCTGAGTGTTAAAGACAGGAACACTTCTTAAGTTGCTTTCAGTTAAGTCTGCAGCTTTGGGGCACATGGTTCAGACCCTGGGTCTGTGTTGGAGCAGACAGGCGTGTCTGGCTCAACAAGACAGGGTGCTGGAGTCCCAAGCTGGCAGGGAAAGCAGGGGCAGAAGTAGTCTTGGCACATCAGTTGGCAGTTCCCAAGTGGGTTTCTGTGATCCAACCTGTCACAGGACTGTCTTTCAATATGTGTTTGGACAGCACCTAGCATAATGGGGCTGCTATAGTAAAGAATAATAATAATGCAAGAAAATTTTTGGTTTCAGGAATCTTCATAGAAATACTGAATATGCATGTGAATGTGGATTTGTCTGAAGATTCATTCTGGAAATGTTAATAATAATCTTATAATAAGAGTTTAATGTAATAATGCTCTTCTAAGTGCTTTCCATCAGTAGATCTGAAAGGGCTTTACAAACGAGGCACTATCATTATCCCCATTGTAGAGATGGGGGAAACTGAGGCACAGAGTAGTGAAGTGACTTGTCAAAGATCACGCAGAGCCAGGAATAAAAGTCAGGTCTCCTGATTTCCAGTTTACTGCTCTATCCACTAGGATGTTTGGGAAACCATCTTGAAAACCCTTTGTGCACTTGGGAGACATAATTAGGGAGTATGTGATTTAGGAACTCAATCAGTCGGGGCTAATAATAAATTAAGAATAGTGAACACCCAAAAGAACAACCTCCATGAGCAGTTTGCAGACAGTGAAAACTGCTTGCGTAAATCCCTCGGCAAATGCATTCTAATAATGAACAATTCCAAAATAAAGCCGGATTCAGGGATAATTGGCAAACAGGGAAAGGTTATAGATTCAGAGTCATAAATTGTTCATAGTTTGCCTGGTTCTAGTCAGGATCAATGGTCCTGCTGCAGCAGCGGGAATCCTCACGGAGTTTGGCCGCATGGAAACCTTTTTCAAAGGTTCCCCCTTCTCTGAAGATCTAGGATTTGGTTTCTGGCCCAGCGTAGTATAGATGAAGGCACTGTGGCAGCAATAGAAGTGAGGTTTGCTACGGAACCCTTCTCTTTCTCCGTTCATTTGCAAAGCCACTGGAGATGAAATGCATCGCATGTGCTCTTAAGACTTTGATGAATTAAAAACAAACAAAAAGGAGGAGTGGATGGTTCTTCCAGTCTGCTGAATCAAACCACAGATCCTGGAACTAATGGGTGGCCCCTCAGTAGAGAGACGGTGCATTGAGAAGGACTGGTTTCAGGTTGATATGTGAGAAGCCTGGCTTGCCACCACCCAACTCTGGGTGATTCATTGACAAACCCGACCCTGGTCTCTAAGGCTGTCAATCCAGCTCCTAAAATGATAGCTCCCCCCTTTTGTCAGTTTTTCCTTTCTTTAGTGTTAACAGTTCGGTGCCAACATGCTTTCCTCAGATACAGGGCAGTGTGTTGAGACCTCCCTCCATCCCAGTGGAAACCTGCTGCCTCAGGCCTGGGACTTGTCAGTCAATGCCATGTTGGACTCGCAGGCTAGCTGAAATGAAAATGTAAACCTCAAGCTGCTATCAGAACTGCTGCCCCTAGGCTTTCCTTAAAGGGCTGTCACATTAGCTGGGAGGAGGAATAACCAAGCAACTTCACTTGAAGGCATAATTGGTAGATAGTAATTGAACAAAATCTGTGCCCATGAGCCAGCCAAACGGCCAGTGAGGCCCTTTTTGCATAGAGTAAAAAACTGCTTAAAGTGAGTACATTTCTAGTGTGTCATAAGGTGACATGCTATCGAACGTGGCTTCCCAATTCCCCAGAGAATCACAATCTGGGCTCAGGGCGTCAGGACCACCTCCCCCTTATGACTAGCTGGCAGTAGGTTGCCAATTTTGGCTGGACGTTTTCCTGGAAGTTTCATCACATGAGATAATCTTTAATTAAAGATTAATTTTTATTTCCTGGAGACTCCAGGACAATCCTAGATGGCTGGCAACCCTAGAGAATCTCAAAACTTTATAAGGGGCGTTTGTCCATGTCTTCTGTAATGTGGGGTCACAAAATGGAAGAGGTTGAGAACCCGGGTCTGGTGTACTGAACAGCACACGAACAGTAGAGTTAAAAGTAATACTCTTGAGGTTTTTAGGCTCTCAGGTTGCCTACTGTTTAAATAAATAGATAAAAAAGGTCGCTCATGCCAGAGCAGTGCGAACAACCAATTTCTCCGTTCACTGGCTGATTTGGAAAAAAAAAATTGTTTTGGGTCGAACAAAATATTTTGTTTCATTTTTGAGTTTTCAAAGAAACAAAATTGAAGCAAATTTTTAAAGGAAAAGTCATTTAGAATCAAACAATCGAATAGATATTTTTGGAATTTTGTTTTTCTGACTGAAACCATTCAGCAAATTTGATATAATTTCGCAAAATGTTTCAATCAACATTTTGGGGGCAAAAAAAATAGGTGCATCTGAAAAATGTCACCCAGCTCTAGTCATGATCTCAAACTTCCAATAAATGTGTAGGAGCAGATGGTGCCCTTGCCACAGGCCCTGTGTCTGGGGTGGGAAATGACTTTCCTCCCTGCTCCCCTCTTGTTTCAGAGGGAAGCAATTGGACCTGTAGCAAATTATCTCCTCCTTTGCCTTTGAACTCTATGGTTCATTTTCTAGTCAGTGCATGAACAATAGAGTTAAAAGGCAAAGAGGGAAAGTAATTTGCTACTGATCCAATTGCTTCCTAATTTGCAACCCCATGCTCTGGGAATGTCATAGCAGGTGCAAAATGCCGGCTTACCTCTGTGCACCTGGATCCAGGGTTTTGATAGCTCATGCAGGAGTGTGAGGGAAGAGTCTCATTCCCATTTATGTTCTGTTGTGAGCATGCAGCCTGCGACGCGATTGAGCTCTCAGAGAAACATGAAGCTATATTAATAATGAAAGTGGGAGTTAAAAAGGATTTTATAGACTGCGGGTGACACAATTTATTTCTTCCACTATGTAACGACTTTGCAGTCAGTGTTCTTATTGCACATTGACTCCTTAGAACTCTGCCACCCATTGACTTGACATTGTTCGGGAAATGGTAATACATGTAATGGTTAACTCCAGGCTTATGGAAAAGGGGAGATGTTAAATGGAGATTCGTAGTCAATTATGTATGAGCATAGACACGAGGAAGCTCCCAGTTCCCACAGTTATGTGTGATCATCATCATTTCATATAAATCATGATTTATAGTTCTCCTGATTCAAAACAATGTAAAAAGCTTACAAAGGCACTTTAAAAACAAAGACATTTTAGAAAATCCGATCTTCTTACAGTATTTGCCAAATCCTGAGTTTGGTGCTTTGGTTATCTTCGAAAGCACCTGGTGACATCACAAATAACTAATGACACCACAAACATCTAAAGCAAGACATAATCCTGCAGTCCCTGTGTGACTTCTGAGTATTTGAGATGCTCTCAGTTTCTGAATGTTACCTGGAACTAAAGGCATGACAGGTAATTTCCATTTGGAAGTAGATTGCTTTTAGACTTACAGCAGTTTTATTTTCTAACTCTTCGTGCATTCATTTAAAAACTTGGGGTCCTAAAGTAAAAAATCCTTTTAAAAAATCCTTAATAGTTCACCTTGAATGCCTTCTTAAATCTTGAGTGCATCAAGAGGTTTATAACAGCAGCCACACAAACTGGAAGAAGAATTTTATTAAGTTTAGGTGAGTCAGAAAAATAATAATAATAAAACATTTTTTATGAAGTTGGTGAGAAACTTATAAACTAGGTGAAGTTTTACAGCATATGAAATTGATACAAGTTGTAAATTTGAATTCCCAGACTGGTCCTCAGGTCTTGTTCTTTATTACATGAGGTAACATTTCCCACTTTTAATAGTTCACTTCAGCAGAGTGAACAGGGAGTTTTAGCTTTCTAAATGACCAGCAGTTAGTGTTTTGTAATAAAACATTCACCTGTCCGTAAGGCTCCATTGATTACTTTTACTGAGAAACCCAAGATCTGTTAATTATTGGCAAATACCTATTATTTGCTTTGCCTGTGTGGGCTAAAAACACATTGTGATGCCAGCCCTCATGGAAATTCCAGTAGACTCCATTCGATTCCTTCAACTGGTTTATGTTGATTTGTACAGGTCACTATTGCTTTCAGCTGGAGGATCAGTAGCTCCAGGGACCAAATGCAGTAATAGCTGGTGAGATTGTAAACTCTCTGGGACAATGTCAGAGGGTAGCTGGCCCTCTGAAGAGGTCAGGGGCCCAACCTACCTCTGCCAGGCTCCACAAGGGGGAATGAGGCAACTCAGGTTCACCTGGGAGTAGTTAACTCAGGGTATGTCTACACTTAGCCGCTGGTTCGGCGGCAAGCAATCGATCTTCTGGGATCGATTTATCGCGTCTTGTCTAGACGCGATAAATCGATCCCGGAAGTGCTCGCCATCGACGCCGGTACTCCAGCTCGGCGAGAGGAGTACGCGGCATCGACGGGGGAGCCTGCCTGCTGCGTCTGGACTGCGGTAAATTCGAACTAAGGTACGTCGACTTCAGCTACGTTATTCACGTAGCTGAAGTTGCGTATCTTAGTTCAATTTGGGGGGTTAGTGTAGACCAGGCCTCACTGAGCAACTGGGAGGCAGTTAATTAGGCAGGGAAGCATCTGGGCATAATAAAAGTTTAAAGACCTCAGCTAGAGGGGGAGCCCCTGAGGAGAAAAGCAGCTGTCATAGAGAGGATTACTCCAGCAGCCTGGAGAGATAGTGTCTGAGAAGCCAACCCTCCCAAGAGGGAGGAGCAGTGCAAGAAGCTGGGGAAGCCTACAGAGGAGAAGAGAGAGGACATAGCTCAGGGAGCAGCAAGGGTCCTCAGCTGGAACACCAGTGGGGTGGGTGGCCCTGAGTTCCCTTACCTACTTCAGCCAGGGGGGTTTTGGAGGAGAAGGTCCTAAACCCAGGAGACCTAGGGCTGGATTAAAGTTAAAGTTTAACTGAAGGTTTGTGTCCACATGGGGGCATCACAGTGTAGCACTTTGGTGTGTGTTGCTAGTTGTGGTGCCTAGTCTGAGCTGTGGGACCACATGGACACTAATTGGTGTGGTAGAGCACAGTGCTGGTTACACCTGGTGTATGTGTTTAGTTTCCAGTGCCGTGTATTTAAAACTTTTTTGCTTCAAGTGCAGTTCTGCTCTGAAAAGTGGCTTTGTAAAAAGTGGCAGTGGGAGGGCTCTAACGGATTGTAATTCAGTGATTTGCATATCAGAATTGCATCATTGAGGGTGTTTATCATTACCATTGCACCTTGGGGCCCTAGTCATGGCTCAGGACCCTGCTATGCTCGGTGCTGTACACACCCAGAACAAGACCAGTCTCTGCCTCAAAGAGCTTACAGTCTGAGACCAGAGATGATGGATAGTGGAGGATACAAGGAAACAATCACACACTGGTCAGCACGAGAGGCAGTGGTCTCAGCAGCCTATTAAGTTTTTTATTGTAGGTATCACACCAAAGTAGGGTTTTAAAGGGGGATAACGAGTTTTGTGGCTCTTGACGGGACTTCTCCTAGGTGCGAGAGGCATCGTGGGAGAAAGCACGAAGGTGCTTGTTTGAAAATCTAACAAGGGGACCATGTAGGCTGGCACCATGGGTCTCATTGGAGGGAGGAGTTGACCTTTTGAGAGTGAATGGGAGCTGATAGGTAGGTGGGGATAGATCATGAAGGGCCTTGACAGTGAGGACAAGCACCTTACCTTTGAGAACGGGGAGCCAGTGGAGGGATGCAAAGAGAGGTGCAAAGTGGTCAAAGCAACGGGCTAGGAGAACAGAGGCATTCTGAATGGCAATGGGTGGGGCATGATTACATTTGGCAAGGCCAGGGTGAAGGCTGTTGCAGTAACTGAGTGATATGATGAGAGTTTCAGCTGTGTGGATGGTTAGGAAAGGCTGTATCGCAGCGCTTTAACGTGTCTTGTGTGGTCGTGGCAGAGCCCTCCACGAGGGGCGTAGCTACTAGCGCTGGGAGCGCAGCTCCCACCACTGGTGCACTGTTTACACTGGCACTTTACAGTGCTGAAACTTGCTGCGCTCAGGGGGGTGTTTTTTTCACACCCCTGAGCGAGACAGTTGTAGTGCTGTAAAGTGCCAGTGTAGACAAGCCCTTAGAAACTTTCTGGTTTGTTTATTTCCTGCCCCCGCTCCCGGTCCTGCAAGCCCAGTCTGGGATCTGAAAGTCAGGCTGCATTTTTCCCAAATACTGACAAACATCTTGGACCAAAGTGAAGTGCTGAATGTGGTCTTCAGCTTCTGAACTTACACCTGGTGTAGCTCAAGGAAGGAGGCAAAAGGTGTCTCTAAACCACCTTTATGGCAGCCCCAAGTCTTGAGCTGGCCAGGGGCCAAATTGGCTCCTGGTGCAAGTCAGAGGAGTCACAGAGCTGCTCTAGCACATGCCAGCTACATAATTGATCCCCTAAGATCTGTTCTGCTGGCTGGGAATTGTCAGAGCACATTGTGCTCTGGCCTGACCTTGCCCAGCCAGTCCGGATATGGAGGAGCTGGTGTAAAATTAGTTATACCAGGCCAGGCTTCTCCCACAGTGGAGTAAACCTCAAATGCCAATTTAGGGCAGCATTTGCGGGGAGAATCTGGCCCTAACTCTTTCTCTTTAAAGACTTCCACCAGTTAGTGATTGCTCACAGTGAGTTAACTCGCTTTGTGCAGACATGGGCCAGTCTGTTCTTTAAATGTGCAGATTTTTATTTTTACACACACATAAACAATCTTTATTTAAAATACCCACCCCATGTATGTTCACACCTAGTGTTCCTCCTTAGCAAATATTAATTTATCTAGCTATGGTTTTTTTAACTAATTACCAGACTATTCCTTTTTCAAACAAAGGCAAATTAAGATTTTTAAAATATACTGCACTCTTGGGTCTATTGGGACAAGCAAGAAATTAATTGGAAACAAAATATTTACACAATGAAACAGCAGTGATAGAAAACTGAAACTGGGCTGCTGCTGTGATCAGATATTCCCCACAATGCCCTATTTGTGTCACCTTAAAGGTGACTCACAGAGGAAAATACTTGGACTTGTGCTCTTTTTGGCTTCTTTATGGTGTATAAAGAAGACTTCAAAGAGATTTCTCAACATATGTCTTTTCTTCTGCTTGTTTTTACATTAGAAATTCAGGTCCAGTTTAGGCTGGAAGATTCTCGGTGGCGACTGGAGAGAAGGTGTGAAATCATGTCCTCATGAGAGCTAAGAGTGAAAGCTGAGCACTTGAAAGGGGGAGTGGATTTATAGCCAGACCCTTTGTATTTTTTATTACATCTATTTAAATTTGCTGACTGATGAATGTTTTGGTGACAGGATGGCTGTGATTCGGAGATGGGCCAAGCCCAGGATGGGAAGGGAACAAATGGGGCTGTGTACCTCCTTTCCAGACATGCAGATTCTGCAGAGTGTAAGGGACCATTTTGATCCCCCTCTAAGGACACCTCCTCAGCCATACTCTTCCTGCACCAGGGCTTGTATGGCAGGACCATTCTGCTGGCTATAAGATAACCATGAATTCATTATGGGGCTTTCCAGGGTGTTGGTTGCCTCCCTCCCCCCACACACACCTAGGGTTGCCAACTTTCTAATCCCACAAAACCGAACACCTTTGCCCTGCCACCTGCTCTTCCCCTTCTCTGAGGCCCCGCCCCCTGTTCACTCCATCCCTCCATCGTTTGCTCTCCTCCACCCTCACTCCCTTTCTGTGGCAGGGGGTTGGGGTGTGTGGGGGGTGAGGGCTCCAGCTGGGGGTGTGGGCTCCAGGGTGGGGCCAGAAATGAGGGGTTCAGGGTGTGGGCTCAGGGCTGGGGCAGGGAGTTGGGGTGCGGGAGGGGGTTTGTGGTGTGAGCTCTGGCCAGGCAGCCCCTACCTCAGGCAGCTCCCACAAGCAGCTGGCATGTCCGGCCCCTGGACCCTGCACCTAGGAGCCAGACATGCTGGCCGCTTCCAGGAGCTGTGCGGAGCCAGGGCAGGGAGGGAGCCTGTCTTAGCCCCGCTGCACTGCCGACTGTGCAGTGCTGACCAGAGCCGCCAGGGTTCCTTTTCAGCTGGGCGTTCCGGTTGAAAACCCGGATGCCTGGCAACCCTACCCACCCCCCCGATTATGGTGTGTATGTACAGCGTCTATGACAGAACCCAGAATTGGGACTGCTATCCCTTCTCTGTAATTTAGGTGTAAGAACTAACAATGTGCATCCTCTGAGACATCTAATAGATCCTCCAGCAGCACCATGGAAGACCTAGATTTGACATTCCTTATAGCTGAGGAAAATTAAAAAAAAAAAAGAGAAAAAATAAATGCCAGGCCTTATTTATGCATCATAAGAAAAGGCAGATGGGCACAGGCCCAGCTCTTTTGCAGGTCATTTGTAACAAAGGCCCACCGCTGGTAGTGATAAAAAGCTATTTGGTCCCAGTCCCATGACTTTGTCCTAGACAGACCTCTGTCAGTTCACCAGAGTTCTGCATGCTGGCTTTGTGATGTGTCAAGTGTAGGAAAGAACATGAAATTCCAAAGCCTGTTTCACTTAAAACCCCATAAACTAGAGTTGTGAGGAGTAGAGTCTGCACTGTAGCCAGTGAATCGTGTCCACATGAGTGTGGGAACAGAAGCAGGGCCAGCTCCAGGTTTTCTGCCGCCGCAAGCGGCAGGGGGAAAAAAAAAAAGGCAGACCGGCGGCACTTCGGCGGCAGCTCAATTGCGCTGCTCCATTCTTCAGCGGCAGTTCCGCGGCGGGTCCTTCACTCCCTCTCTTCCACTTCGGCGGCAGCTCAAAGAGGAAGAGAGGGACCGAGGGACCTGCCGCCGAATTCCCGCCGAAGACCCAGACGTGCCGCCCCAATAGTGGATGGAGTGCTGCCCCTTTGTATTGGCTGCCCCAAGCACCTGCTTCCTTAGCTGGTGCCTGGAGCCGGCCCTGAACAGAAGAGCAGTGGTGGGAGGGGGGAGGGGGGGAACATGTGCTCTGTAGGAATGAGCAGAGGGGTGGGGATGGTGAGCTGCCACTGAGATGCTGTGTGGCCTTGGACAAGTCACATCACCTTTCTACCTCAGTTTCCCCATCTGTAAAATGGGGATACTTGAGAATTAATCAGATAACGTCTGCATAATGCTATGCAAATACTGTGTGTTGCTATTGCAGTTTGTGTACGGGCACTGAATAATTTTGTTCAAGTACTTGCCTAACTTGAGAGCAGGAACATGAGGGAAGGAAGAGGATGCCCAGAAGTCTTTCTCCTTGCAGCCCATGAGGACCGGCCAGATGGAACCTTATGGTCCCTTGGGTGCAATGGTATTAGTCACCTCCAAAAGGAGCAAGGAGGAAACTGGTTTAAGGCCCAGGCCAAGGGAGCCGGCTAGCTGTGGAGGTGAACCAACCCAGCACCTCTTAAAAGGTTGTAGAAGTGGATGTCCTACCCATGTGCGGGAAGCACTGTGCTGACATATCGTAGCACCACGCTGCCCCCAGCAGGGTTAGGTGCCTTCAAGGCACAAATGGGCTGTAAATATTTAAAATGCTTTATACATGAGTCGTTTCTCTTTTTGTCAGTGGTAATTTATTACACACATTAACGCTGGTATGTTGTTCTGATGTCTGGGTATTTCTTTAAAATTTCATGTGTATCATTCAGATGTAACTGGCAACCTTTAAAATAAGGCCATACTGGTCTTTTGTTTCCTTGCTTGCATGCTAGGATATCTTCTGAGTTTATTTAAGGGGGGGAGGGAGAGAATAAAGGGGTCTGGAGAATTAGTGGCGTGTGGTTTTTTTAAGCAGTTGAAATTCAAACCCATCTGGGTATTTATACAGCAAGATCTTCTGGATGAAGAATCTGCCAAGATAGTCATGTGATTGAGGCCAACATGAAACAAAAGAATTCATTTATTATCCAGGCAGGAAATTTGTTCTTCTAGATGTTGTAGCTACAGACATAACTATTTCATTTCCTTCAGTTCACCCAGATTAATAGCTTGTGCTCTTTTGTTTGTATGCATGTATTATTTCTAAGCATTTTCTCTTGTCTGTGTGTGAACACTCTAAGGTTTTGTGTGTGGTGTACTTGTACATCTAAGCATTTCTGTGAGTGTATGGCTGGCCTTTGTTTTTACAGAGCTCTTACCCATGTAAAACCAGTGAGACCCCACCTGGTTCCTTCACAATCGGTGACTAGTGTCCAGACATACTCTTCTGAGCTTCCACAATAACCCATGGCCTCTCTTGCTTGTCTCCAGGGTATGGCAGTCCTCTTTCACCTATTTTGAGGATCTGTTGCCTCTGCTGTTCCCCCTAAATGACCTACTAGAAGATGAAGAAAGCAGCAACATGAATTTGACCTCCTTACCCTGACCCAGAACTAGAGGAGACATGGCTGAAGAGACAGAACCAGGGTCTAGTATGAGAAAAGAAGCAAATGAGAGATTGCTAGTCGTGGCAGTAGGTTAGAGGGGTTGTAGGTGGGCCCCGTGCTACAGCAGAGCTAGCATGTGCCTATTGAGAGGGTGAATAAATCAGGTATAGTAGGTTTTCAGTCTGTACAGAGGGGGTTGAAGGCACTATTGATTCTTCTGTGGAATGGCACAAGGGACAGCTTGCTGACCGTATACTCTGGATTTCTGGGCCGTCACAGAAATGGGGTGCATAAATAGACTTGGAAGAATGAGATTTTTATTGACAAATGGTGACTGATTGTCCTGGAGAGGGGGAGGCTATTAATGACCTGCCCAGAAACCACCGGTCATGGAGCTATAGGATGAGTTTTGGGTGCATGGGGGGACTGAGCCAGACTCACTGCAACACCCTGTACAGCTGTGAGAGGGTGCCGGATGGTGAAGGCAGCTCTGGATAGGTGGTGGTGGGATGGTTGAGTTTCTAGCATATATGCACAGACATCCTATGAAATGTAGGGAGCTGGCTCATAATGGGTGGGTGGGTGGGTGTGGAGGTTCAGGCCAATTTGTGGTGGCTGGATGTTTCCCATGTCAGTATCGGCCTATCACTGTAGTATGACCCACTTCCACATACAAGAGACTGCCAATAGTGAGCTCCCTGAGGGAGTCCATGTCTCTCTCCTCCCATTTTGGCTACAGGAACTCTGCTTGGGCTAGGGTGTCTTATTGTGGAGCGGGGAGGGGCATGAGGGGAGTGACTGATGTTGCAAATGTCCATGTAGTTCTTGTGGTTTATGTATGATGGGTGTGGGTGGGGGGTGGTCTGCATCCTGTGTTGGAAATGTAGATGATACACACACCTACATGTGGAGGCTTGTCAGGCCCGCAGGCTTACCATTTAGATGTTTTGTGGAACCTTTGTTGGCCAAATAGGGCCCTTTTCCCCCCGGAGCTTACCTAATTACACCAAGGAGGCACGGAGAGACAAGAAGACGGATACCAGGTTCTTTATTAATCGATTAGCTAAGCGGGTGAGCTCTCATCGGCTAATGCCAGAGGAGAGACACACCTTACATGGCCGAACTGGCCCTTTTTATACAGAGAGACAAACAACTTATCCTTTTGCGTCATTATGCTGTCCTATAGATAATAGGTTACACAGAATACATATATTATTCTGGGAGGGGGATACAAGAGACATCTGTTGCGGATACATTTGTCATTTTGAAGGGAGAACAAGGTACATCCCTTGACCCTTTGCACTAAATGCCTTGGGAATATCTGGAGACACAGCTGCATATACTTGTGAGCCAATTAGCAAATAGCTGACTAATACATTTCTGCTTTAACATGTAAGCAGTTAGCACAAAAGTAGATGAGAGTTCACAAGATGGAGTCTGGGGGTTTCAGATAGGCCCAGAGCAAAAGAGTTTCATCGACACTTTGGCCTTCCACTCTCCCGAGTTACCTGGTAGCTATGCCTAGTGGACCCCAACACCTTGACTCCAAATTTCCTGACTTTCAGATACTTGAAATCTTTATTTTACTCTGCTACATCCTGAATGAGAAGAATCTCTAAGTTATGCAGTTTCTCAGCCTTCACTCTCTCCCAACCAAGAGTTTGACTGGGAATTTCCATTTCAACTACAACTAAATGTTTTCTTGAGCCTGCACTAACACTTCCAGTACCCCCCCCATCTGCACATAGAGCCCCTCGTCCCTTCATGGAACCAGAGACTTGTTCAAGGGACAGCTGGGGGCATATGGGACTTGGGTGGAATGGCTCGGCTGGAGTTGTGCTGTCAGGGAGATGGAAGGGGGAGTGTCAAAGGGCCCCAGGAGTCCAGGAATAGGGGCAGAACCCCCTGTTGTTCACCTCACCTTGCAGAATCACCACAGAGTTTTCCTCCCTGCAGGACCCTGTTCCATGAAGGGCCCAGTCTGGCTCCTCCAGAAGACATCATCTCTGTCAACACAGCCCATACACCATCCTGGTGTATGGATTCATTATTGACTTGGAGATAAGAATGCCACCTACTGTATCACCCACAATATAATTAATATAGTCCTGATTTTTAAAAATCAAAGGATTCTTGCTCCTTTCATGTCTCATAGAAAATATGCATGTCATAACATCCATTTTTATTTGATGAATAGTGACCGATGGATATAGTTCTAGTCCTGAAGTTGTGGTGGCTATATGACAATATATGGAACTGAAATATATAAGGTGAAATCCTGGCTATTTAAGTCCATGGAAGAACTCACAATGACTCCCAGGATTTTGCTCATAGTCATGTTACTCTTGTGATTTTCTAATTGCATGCAATGTACATTCAGTTCTCCTAAATCCTTTTCACCAACCAATCTTAAATGTTTACAAAAGTGTCTTCTCACGATAGGCCCCAGAATAGCCTGGTATTTTGGAATAGACCTGTTTTAACAGTGGCTTATTGACATGGGATCATCCTTGACCCTGAGCTGCACCCAAGGAGTGTGAATTTAAGTCCTGCCCTTGGTAGGCTGCTGGGAATCTGGTGTGTACATGACTACTCAGACAAGGGTGACCAGAGAGAAAGTGTGAAAAACTGGGACAGTGGTTAGGGGGTAATAGGAGCCTATATAAGAAAAAAACCCAAAATCGGGACTGTCCCTATAAAATCGGGACATCTGGTCACCCTAACTCAGACTGCTTTTTAAATCAAGGTTGGATATCTTTCTATAAATGATCTAGCTTGACCATAAGATGCAGGAATCACTAGGTGAAATTCTATCGTTTATGTTATGCAGGAGGTCAGACTAAATGATGATGATGGTGTTTTCTGGCCTTAAAATTGACAAATGTCCATTTACTTGAGTTATCTGAGAATCTCTTTTTTTAATTTGCAACATTTCTATAGCACTGCATGCTTCATCTGTATTTTATGATAGCATCACATTGCTCAGTGTATTTGTATCATATAGTGCGGTACTCTAACACAAACCAATAGGTTGCCTTCCCTTATGCAGCACTGAGGGGAACAGAGGGGTGGAATGTAGGGTGGGGAAAATTATACTAAATTCCTCTCCTTTCTTGGGGTTTTCAACCTTTGGATACTTGTACATTGCTATCAGGTGCCTCCACTCCTTAGTCATCTCTTAGCAAAGATATGCAGATTTCCCCTTTTTCTTCTCCATCCCATTCACTGCTTCTGCTGTTCTTCTCTGAACTGGTGACATTAGATTTTCTGGTAATGAGGGGCTCAGAACTAAATGCTTATCCCAGGTACAGTTGGAGCAGTGCTGTGAACAGAGAGGACTATTAAATCCCTCTCCTCTTCAGATCCAGCCCAAAATTACACTGATCTTTCTTTCTGCCATATCACACGGTAAGCTCATATCTAATTGGCTGTCCTCAATCACTGCCAAGCCCTTCTTGTTAAATCAGATTGGATTGCCCAGCTGAAAGAATTCTAAGGCTGTGACAGTCCCACTGTTCAGCTGGTGATCCACAAGGAGACACAGCACAATGTGCAGTTAAAGTTACTTTTGTCAGTAAGCCAGCTGCAATCAGGGAGGATGGGTCAGGATCCTCAGGAGAAGGGGGAGATGGAAATGAAGATACAGGGAAGCTTATTCTCTTCAACTGATACCACTTTAAAAATGAGAAGAGTTAGCATTGCACAAAACAGAATCATGTGTGTTCCTGAAACCATCTCTCACTGCCAGATATGTTAGAGACAGGCAGGCCCAGGGGGCCGTTAGCTCTGGTGATTGGGCTTGTAGGTTGCAATAGAACTGGAAGATACTGCTCCGATGGCCTGGTTCTTGGGGTAATGTAGGAAATCTGTGTTTAGGAGAGGTTGTTTTGATTATGCATTCAAAAAACTCTGTGTGCACAAGACAGAACCCAGTGTGAACTAAAGCCTAACGCAGTCACAAAACCCAAGCTGAGCTGGGACTAGGCCTCTCAAGAGACATTTGTAAATCTGTGGCTTTAAAATTGCTGGGGGTGGTCCTCCGCCCCCAGCGGTGAAAGTAACTTAAAGGATTTACCGGTATGCTGGAGTCCTGAGCGGGGGCGTGGCCTCAACCGGAAGAGGCTGTGGCTGGGAGCCCCAGGGCCTTTAAATCACCCCGGAGCTCCCAGCTGCAGAGGCGGCTGGGAGCTCAGGGGCAAATTAAAGGGCCCGGGGCTCTGGCCGCCGCAGAGCTCCGGGCCCTTTAAATCACCGCGGGAGCCCAGCCGCCACTACCCCGGGGCAGCAGGGCTCAGGCGGGGATTTAAAGGGCCCAGTGCTCCTGCCACTGCAGGGAGCCCCAGGCCCTTTAAAGCGCTGCCGGAGCTCTGGTCCCTTTAAATCCCCGCCCGAGCCCGGCTGCTGGAGCTCCGGCAGTGATTTAAAGGGCCCAAGGCTCCCCGCAGCGGCTGGAGCCCTGGGCCCTTTAAATCACTGCCGGAGAAGCCGGTACAGTCTGGTATGGCATACCTCTGTCCACCCCCCCCCCCCAGGTTTTCCAACTCACTCCACAGCTACTTTCCTCTTTCCCTTTGGTTTCCCATCATCACACAGATGCTTCAGAAATAGTTTAATAATACAGCCAGTTTTCTGACTCTTGCTCAGTGTCTAATCTCCCAATCTTCAAGGTGAAAAGTGCAATTCCAATATCTCCACCAGTATTCTGGATCCCTCCCAGTCACACTTCCTACCAGACTATAGCACAACAGAGAGCTCTGGATGTGCCAGCGGAAGATCTCCTAGCCATGGTGGACAGCAAGCACATGTTTGTATAGCACATGATCCATATACAGCACTTAGTCCTGGTCCATGACTAAGACTCTGAGGTGCTACTGATAACAAACTTTCGATTGATCAGCAGCATTTGACCAACCATGAGGCAAGAGATTATACCATCAAAGTGCCTTAGACTAGCAAGGATAACCAGAAACATGCAGAGGAAATAGTGTATGTTCCTCTTGGACAAGACCCAGAGAGTTAGGGTGAACAATTGTATCTCCACCTCTGGAGCACTGATACTATGGTAATAGGTGGCATAGATAGACAGATATGCACCTGTGGATCCCCAGAGGCTCTACCTTCTCCATTTTCAGTATTTGTGTAGAAGCACTAGGGGAATGGTAAACCCCCCCACACTCAAACGTCTGCAGTATATTGACGTGCGTCTTCACATGGCCGCTATCTCCAAGCTATTCCAATGGCTAAGTCAAATCAGCAGGTGGAGGAAGAATAGGTGGCTGAAACTGAGCCCGAGGCAAGACTGATCCTGGCAGGGGGTGAGGTGCTTTGGAGAACTAGTGGGCACCCTGTTATCAGGTGCTACTGGTGGACTCAGCTCCCAGAGCGAGTAATGGGTGTATACCTTTGGGGATCTCGGGTTAAGGAGGAGTCCAGAAGGACTCCAATGGTCAGAATGACCTTCTCTCACTCTCAGCTAGCCAGAGCCCTGACTCCTTTACCATTGGATCTACAAGCTTGATTACTGAATGCCCTATATCTGGCAAGCTCTGGGAAAAACTGCAGCTAGTCCAACATGCTGTATGCTGCTTGTGCTTAACACTAGTGGACACAGACACATTGCTCCACTGCTCTGATAACCCACTGGATTGCTGCTGAGTATTGGGTCGAGGTCATGGTCCTAATCTTCAAACTTCTCACTGGGTGGGGACCACCCATCTCTCCATCACCAGGGCCTTCCACAACAGCTGGGCTCCCTGGCAGCCAAGTAACTGTTCCCAACAAGAGTTAGATCGGAGGGAGCTGGAGACAAGTGGTCTCTCTGCAGCTGGCTGACTGTGGCAGAACTCCCTTCAGAGCAACCTTGAGTCAGGACAGTGCTGAACGTGGGTGCCTGCAGGCCAAAGTGCAAGACATTCCTCTTTCCCTTTGGCTTCCCATCAGCAATAAGAGCCGTAGTAATAGTCAACAATTACTACAATAACGACCGTGATAATGTAACAAATGACAAAACCACCTTGCTAACAGGGGACAGGTGTAGAGAGAACCACGTAGTTAAAACGTATCTGTTTTCCTGCTTGTAAGATACTTTGATAACTTGGTGAGGGGCTGTGGTATAGCGAGATAGGTGGCTGACCTGACAACAATATGCCTGGCCAAACATATTAAACAGGATTTAAAGAGTTCCTGGTCCATGTGCAGCTGTTGCACTAGACCCACTCAGTTGACTCCTAGAGCCAGCCTGAGTGCCTGGACCCAGGTGTTTACTGTTGCTGGGGTGTGAGGTGAAAGCCCAGAGCAGAAATGCAGAAGCCCCTGTCTAGAAGCAGGCTTGTTTCTCAACAGAGCAATTTTTTTCAGCGAGGCGTTGGCTGCTCATTAAGGCAGCTTTATGTATCTGGCCAAAAAGGAAACAGTCCCAGCAAATAAAAGACCGGCTTTGGCCTGATTCCCAGCTCACAGATGGCTCTCCTCATGCCTGCTCCTTGGGAGTCTTTTCCCAGCTCACACTCACACAGGCGTCTGGGCTGGAGGCAGGAGTGTGCTTGGCAGGAAAGGCGCCAAGCGTCGTATCCTGCCAGCCTTCTCTCACCAGCTCCCTGAAGTTCATGGATCAGAAGGGTTGTCAAGAAGCCAGAGCCGTTTGCAGCATGGAGTGAGTGAGGCTGGTACAGGGAGATGCCCATGCGGCTCACACTGTAGGATCTTAAATCTACTGAACAAGAGCTCTTTGTGGTCCCATGTCTCCTGAGCTAGCTTTCACGTATGGAGCATCCTCTGGAATGTGAATTCCAGGGCTCCTGGTAGAGGTTTGAGTGCAAAGTTCTAGGGTTCTTTAAATGTACCTTGTGGAGCACCTGCTCTTCCTACTCCATTCACAGGGCACAGTGCTGCTCTACACCCACCCAGCTCTCACCTGCATCCTCTTTCTCAGTGAAATGGCCAAGCAGGATGTGTCCAGCCATGTGATGGTCATGCACTTCCTGCTTCATTGCAGGTTGCCTCCCCCCCAGTGAAAGGACCAGCCAGCCCAAGGGCAGAGGGGAGCAAGCACTATTTTGTGGTTCCTAAATGCAGATGCAGCTGGGAAATGAGGGGGGGTGGGAGGAGTACATTCATGGCTTCAGGCACTGTTCAGGTCACATGCCAAAAGCTTGTTTAAACAAAAGGGTAACTAAACGCTGCATCAAAGTGACATATTTTTTACAACAGCAACTAGCTGCACAGAGGCTGGTGAGGTTCGTGTTGCCTTTTCTCCAGCTCTGAGTGGTCCTTCCCCTTCCCTGCAGAAGGAAAACAATATGCTCTACCCCCTTGTGTCAGTTCTCTCGCCAGCCAGCCAAGTGGAGGCTGATTGTCTGCAAGGTCCTGGGATTTAAGGCTCACTTGACAAAGGCTCTGGAGGACATTTCCCATGCACTGGGCCCACCACAGCTACGGTCACTATGGGGAGCAGCAGAGCTGGCTGACTGGAGTCTATAAATGTTACCCAAAGGAAGGGCTCCCCTCAAGCCCTCCTGCATCTGCAATAAGTGATCGGCTGCATTCTTTCTGAAAACTAGCCTGCAGCAGCCCTAAAAAGGGGTCTGACCTAGGGTGATGGAATCTATAGCTAGCAGGGAAACCCTGAGCCAGACATCATGGGCCATCGGTGAATCTTTACCCCCACAGACAGGTCTTCATGGGTTAAAGTTGTAGCTGATTAAAATGGTTGTGTGGGGACTGTGATCTGGATGACTGCCTGTGGGTTCAGCATTAATACAGCGACCCTAGCATGCTAACCTTATGCAATGATCCCAAGGGCTTATGTGCTGGGGATCTGCTGTGCATTCTTGCCCTTGTGTCATTACACTTCTTAATAACTAGTTGGTCACCTGAGCTACGTTGATGCTCCTACACCAGGTACTAGACTAGTGTGAACTACATGCTGGTACTGGCAATGCAGACCCAGAATGGTTTGTGTTGATTTGGTTGCAATGGGAAACTCACTATGACTATCTTAAAGTCAGTTTCACTATGCATCTAGTTCAGATGCTAGTGTAATTCTAAGGTGGTTCACCAGCATAGGCTGTGGGGCATTGTGACTTTTTAGGACTGTTTTTTATAACCAAGGCCTGCAGGACGTTAAAACGGTCCCAAAATAGTTTGTGAAGCAGTGTGACATCACTATATCATGCTACTTCATTGATGACCTGATACCTCCTCATTGCAATGGGATGATGTTGTGGCATAACAGTGGCAAATGATGTGACTGTCATGAGGCAGCTGCAGGTCCAGATTTAGAGGCAGGTGACCCAGGCGACCGCCTGGGGTGCCGGGCTTGGGGTGCCATTTTTGTTGTTAGCTACAAAAAGGAAAATAGAATGTTTGAAGTAAAATGTTTCAGGTATTCCGTATGTTGGGTTGCCAACTTTCCAATTTTTCAAAACTGGACTCTACAGGCCCCCCTGTCGCTCTCTCCCACCTCCCCTGGGACTCACCTGCCACCTGCAGAGCCAGGTTGGGAGGAGCTGACGCAGAGCCTGCCTGAATTCCCAATCGCGGCATGGTGGGGCATAGGGGAGGGGTCAGTCTCCGGAGCGAGGGGCTGGAGAGAGAGCCATGGCCCTGGAAGATTGAGAAGGCAGGATGAGTAGGGTTGCCAACTTTTTAATTGCATAAAAATAAAACCCTTGCCCTGCCCCGCCCCTTTCCCAAGGCCCCGCCCCTGCTCACTCCATCTCCCCTCCCTCCATCGTTTGCTCTCCCTCACCCTCACTCACTTTCCCTGGGCTGGGGCAGGGGGTTGGGGGGTAGGAGGGGGTGAGGGCTCCATCTGGGGTTGTGGGCTCTGGGGTGGGGCCAGGAATGAGGGGTTTGGGGTTCAGGAGAGGGCTCCAGCTGGGGCTGAGGGGTTCAGAGTGCGGGAGGGGGCTCAGGGCTGGGGCAGGGGGTTGGGGTGCGGGAGTGGGTTCGGAGTGCGGACTCCTGCCGGGCGGCGCTTACCTCAGGTGGGTCCCGAAAGCAGCCGGCATGTCTGGATCCTAGGCACAGGGGAAGCCAGGGGGCTCTGAGTGCTGCCCTTGCCCACAGGCACTGCCCCCTCAGCTCCCACTGGCCACAGTTCCCAGCCAATGGGAGCTAAAGAGCTGGCACTGGGGGCAGGGGCAGCACGTGGAGCCCCCATGGCCGCCCCTGCGCCTAGGAGCTGGACATGCCAGCTGCTTCCAGGAGCTGCGCGGAGCCAGGGCAGGCAGGGAGACTGCCTTAGTCCTGCTGTGCCACTGACCGGACTTTTAGCGGCCCAGTCAGCGGTGCTGACGGGAGCTGCCAGGGTCCCTTTTCAACTGGAACATGCCTGACAACCCTAGGGATGGGGTGTCCGGGCAGCGAGCCTGGCTGCTAGCCCCACTCTTCAAATGCTGCGTGCTCAGGATCCCTCCTCCATCATCATCAGCTGTTCTTACCACCCTCCTGGTGGTGATTACTGTTGTAACTGGACTTTTGGTGTCCAGTCAGCAGTACCGACCGCATACTAAACAGGTCCCCTTTCAACTAGACTTTCCAGTCAAAAACTGGATACCTGGCAACCCTATCCATATGTGGATTCTTTTTTTACTAACCTCCTAGAATGTTCTAGACCTTGGTAGAATCTTGTGGAACCTTCTGGGCTTTGAGAACTACACTTTGCTTCTATATGGCATGAATAAATACAGATTTACAGATACGAGGGTGCAAATGTATTATTTTATATGACAAGGATAAATCATGCATCAAAGTCATGAAACGGGCTACAAAGGCAATAAAAAATAAGTTATTCAAAAGTTTAACAAAGGGAGGGGAGCGGGTGCCAAAGACGCTCCTTGCCTGGGGCGCTATTGGATCTAGGGCCAGCCCTGGGCAGCTGCTTAGTACTGGAAGATAGTATGAAAGTTCATGTGAAGTAGCTTGCGTCTCGCTTTTCTTTCATTATTTTATTAAACATTTTATTTTTTGCATTATCAAAGTGATAAGAATTAATCTACAAAAAAGCTACTAGATGTCTTAATGAGAACCCCCCAACAGTGAAAATGATGGCAACAGTTAATTAAGTTAAGTAGATACAATGGAAATGTGTATACTGGAAAAAAGTGCAGAGTTCGAATAAACTGTTAATGAGGGTCAGATATTGTAGTTCCTAAACCTTTCACACTTAGTTAGCCAGGTTGAATAACTGAATGAAATCCAGTTCACCTGGGGAGCGGCGATTTACTTGTGGGAAGGCTCCAGCAAAAACCACCAATGATAGCTTACACTAATATCTTTCTTAGTAGCCTTAACATAGAATAGAAGGATTGAGTGAAGGCTAAAGTACCTTCTTAACCCTGCTATTGATATTTGCCTGCTGAGGCTTAGGACACACTGCCATTACTTGTACTGTGGGGGGAACCTATTGGCTAGGACCCAAGACTGGAACTCAGACTGGGTTCTATTGCCAACTCTGCCACTGGCCTGCTGGGTGACTGTGGGCAAGGTACTTTGCCTTTATGCCTCAGTTTCACCATCTGTAAAATGGGGATGAGTAAACTGTATTTGTAAAGTGCTCTTGAGAACTACTGATGAAAACTGCTATGTAAGAACTGAATGGTAGTATGGATATCATTTTCCAAAGTGCTCAACACTAGCCAGCTTGCTCACATAAGTCACTGTAAAATGTCCATTGATTTCAATGGGATTAGGGTTAGGCCACTCAGAGTGCTCCTGATAATCCCAGCATACATGTTTTGGATACAGTTCATCTGCTCCACAGCTGTCAACCCAGAACACTTCACCAGTAAGAAAGTGCTTAAAAACAGACACAAACCTCCCCTCTACAAAATGTTATTGAAAAACAGGCCTGTTCCTGCAGCAAAAACAGCTATTCATGTATTTTGTGGGTCAGATATTTGGGGTTGTCGAGCACTCAGCTTCCATTGAAGGTGAAGGAAACTGGGGAATGCTCAGCACCTCTGAACATCAGCCGCTGTGTTTAGGGATGAAAAAATGCAGCAATCCATTGGCCAGAGTTGTTATATGCTCTCTCCTACATTCTTAATAATAATGGAAATGAAAGGAAGATATTTTATCCACTAAGTAACACTTTTGTTGTTTAACTGGAATGTGCAGCTGTGAAATTAGCCACTGCGGGTAACCTGTATTGCCCAATGAATGCAAGAGAAACACAATGAGGATTAAAAGCAGAAGTCAATAAGTCTGATTTGAAGGCTAAGGAGTTTGAACAATATCTGTTAAGACTTATTT
The DNA here is from genome assembly GCF_002925995.2 of Terrapene triunguis. NCBI lineage: Eukaryota > Metazoa > Chordata > Testudines > Emydidae > Terrapene > Terrapene triunguis. The sequence continues at coordinate 3,059,353 of NW_020665188.1, read as the reverse complement.
TCATGCCAAATTTTAAAGTCACTGCTCTGACTTGCTTTATTTAAAAAACAAAAAAAATTGCATAAAGATAGGGCTTGATTCTACATCAATAGGATACTTCCATAGACTTGGGAATGGGCCCATAATGAGCAAGCATTTTTCTACATCTTTTGCATAAAATTCTGCATAAATAGGGTGCCTATTTAAAGCCAGCTTTTGTTGTGACATACAGGAAAACCTCAAATCCCAGCTCTTCAGTGCTTGGTATGGTCAGGGCAACAACCTGGCTTCCACTTCTAGGTTATGCCTCCTGTATAAATAGCAAGCGTGCCGCTGTTTCTGATCTTGCTTCCATCGTCGCTGTGACTCAATAGTATTGCAATTCACCAGTGGTGTCTAGTCCTGTGCAAGGCCTGGATTCAAAGCTCAATGAAGTCAATGGGTGAGCCATGAAAGGAGGACTCTGTATCCCATGAATGACTCTGTGCTGTCCTAGATTAGGGAAGGGCCCACTGGATTCACACATCCAATAAGCCTAATACCCTGAGGAGGCAACCCAGCAGTGTATGGTATTGCAACTATTACTTCAGCCCTATCCCAGCACCCACATTGTGCCCCTTGCGCACCTTATTTACTCAGTCTTTGTGTAGGGTGTATATGAATATCATCCTTAATTAACAAACTTAAACTGCGCTTTATTGGCCTGTCTGATCCTAAAGGCACTGCCAGAGCTGCTGGAGCCCAGATTTAAGGACTGTTTCCAAAACAGTCATTACTGATCCAGCAAAGCATGGAAGGCTCTCTTAGCTGATAGGCTCTCTTAGCAATAGGCATATTCAGATGAGCTTTTAATGCACCTGTATTAGCCCTGCAGCGCTGATACAGTAGACTGTGTTAACAAGCATTTAGAAATCCTAGCAAACACTCTTTATCTACTCAGTAGACCAGCTGTCAAACAAATACATAAAGACTGTTCAAATGGAAGTAAAAATCCTTGAAGAGGGGTAGAGTAGTTGCAGATGGCAGCCACTAGCCATTTTGACCACTTTTTCTTTCTTTTCCTTTAAAATTGAATTTTTCTTCTTGTCTATTTTCACCCCTAGAAGCACAGAAAAGAGAAATATAAAGCCACACAAATTCAGCATGTCACACTGACTTAGTGTCAACCAATTATAGGCAATTCCCAAACCACAGACAAACCTGATACTGTTCTCCCGCCCAGTCAGGAAAAGGTGCAGTCAATAGCTAAGCTTTGGGCTGTACCCTGTTCAGACAGGTGGGGTGAGTGCCATCCAGGGATAATGCCCTGCCTTCTGCCCTCAAACAAGTCTAGGCACTAGCCAATGAGAACATCCCAGAGTATTTCAACTGCCGTGATGGAGCATGAGGAAAGAGGCTGCTTCAGAGATAGCCAGGCCCCAAACCATTAAGAGCTTAATCAGATCAATGATCAGCCTTGGGAAATTAACTAGAAGCCCATGCAGGAAATGTGTAATCATGGTCCATGTGAGAATCACTACTGACTTGGTAGGCAGCCACATTCTACTCTGGCTATGGCTTGACTGCTCCTTGAGGGTAATTCCAAGAGGAGTGCATTTGAAGTAGTGTGGTGTGGCGGTGACAAAGCCCTGGAAACCAGTGAGGAGGTGCGCATCCAAGAAGGAAGGCTGCAGCCTCCATGCTACGGGAAGATGGAGACTACAGGTCGTGGAGCAGCAGGTCTGTTCTGTGGCTGCTATGCCAGCCTCAGTATCTGCTGGCCCCTTCCCCACCACTTTCCTATTCAACTCCACCTTCAGGGTCTGCTGCATGCAGCTATATGTGAGTGCATCTCGGGAGGTGGGGGAATCCTGCCTGCTCCTCAGTACAGTTCCATTGACTCTCAGGCCCTTCATACTCATGGAGGATGGGTCAGAATGTGCCTCTTTAGAACAGCAAATCTTTTTAAATTGAGGAGAAGGGTCAGTTTAAAAAACAATATCTGGCAGAGGATTTTTCTCCCTTTGCTTTCAACCTCAAGCTGTTTTTAATTCAGTGCAAAGATTAAATCAGACCTGAGTGCTGGAACCAGGTAATACAAGTCTGACATTGTAATTTCCTGTTGTGCCTACAAATCTCTCTTGACATGCCGTGGTCTGGTTTCTCCCTCCTCAACGATTCAACTAAGATAATAAAAAACGGAAAGCTACGTTAAATTCTACTTTGGTTTTACAAGCCATTCTGAAGAAACTGGAGAGCCAACTGGTTTGTTTTGCAAGGCATTTTGGGAAGTCACTTCCTGCTCTGGGCTTGGATGTCAGGATTGCTATTGCTTCAGTTAAACAAAGAAACAGATTCAGTTTTCCTCCTTCTGAAAATGTTTTCCAGCCAAAACACCATCTTATGAACGTTATATTTACCGCCTGGCGCTCTCTCTGTCTCACAGGACTTTATAGACCAGTCAGTGTAGGGTGTGTGTGTGAGGTCAGTTTGGCAATCTCAGTCCAGATTTGGACATGACAAAGGGAAAGGAGAGCAAGGAGAAGCGCCCCTCCAGGCCTGCCTTAAAATGGAATTTTCCTCATTTAGGGAAGGTGTCCTCAGAGCCCAGTCCCATGGTAGTATCCAGTGCATTCACACACCCACACCTTCCTCTGTGTGAGCACTGCGGAGGAATTGTACTGCAGAGTTACCGCCCCCCCCCCATGCCCCTCATTTTCTTTGTCCCTGGATGCCGTTAGTTTTCTTTGGGCAGGGCCTCATTCATCTCTCTCCACCCCCACTCCTTTAATCCCCTGTTCTGCAGGTTCTTATTTGTGCTCAGCAATCATGGGCTGTCAGTGGGAGAAACCAAGGGCTCAGGTTTCATTACTCAGGCCTTGGAGAGAATTCTTTCACTTTGAACTGCTGCAGCCTATTCTTTTCCCTCCAATTGTGTACACAGACCTTCTTTCTGACACCCTTATTCTTTCACTCTGTTACACTCACTGTCTCTCCTCCGCTCTTCCTAGACACTGCCATATTCCCTCCTCTCGCTTTCATTTACTTTGGCTTTGAATCATATCTCCTTTGTTTTTTGTTTTTGTTTTTTAAATAAAATACCCCATAGAGGATTCTTTCATGCCTTTGCCAGCAGGGACAGCCCAAACGCAGCCCTTTGTGGCAAGATGTGCTGCTCTTTCCCCTTTTCTGTGACGAAGTGGGGGAGAAGACAACACAGGGCAGAGTGCATGGTCTGCTGAGGCCAAGTCATAGGGGGCCAAGGCATAGGGTGACCAGATGTCCCGATCTTATAGGGACAGTCCAGATTTTGGGGTCTTTTTCTTATATAGGCTCCTATTACCCCCCACCCCCGTCCTGATTTTTCACACTTGCTGTCTGGTCACCCAACCAAGGCATGCAAAGCTCGCAGATCTCTCTCGGAAGCAAAATGTCACCTCTCTGGTGTACCTGGCATCGGCCAGGCCATGAGGAGCATGCCCAGGTTGCTCCGTCCTGATGCTGGCTCTCCTACCCTGTGGACAGCACTGTGCATTGCTATCGCTGCACACCAGGCAGGGTTTATTTCTCCTTGCCTCTCAGGCTCTTTGCCTCATTTGCACTTTCAAGCTTGCTCCATATGGTGCAGAAATTGGAAATGGTGTTTAGCCCATTCGCTGGCTCCAAGGGAATGATTAAGTGAAAGCTGTGCCGATAACAGGAGAGTGGGAGCCTGCTGTAACCATGTGGCTTTTGCAGTTTCCTTTATTTGATTTCAATATTTCTATCCCTTTTTTGCCTGGTCTCTTGACGGTTTGCGCTTGGCTCATCCCCTTCCACCGAAAGCAGAATACGTTTGCAGCCTTTCCCCAGGTTTCTTCTTTCTTTGTGCATTCCTTCTCCAGGGATTGCATGTGCCTGAGTGGAGTATTGTAAGAGCATGCTACTGGGGCAGAATTTCTAAAAGTGTTTAGGCATCTAAATCATAGCCAGACTTTGCAAAGGGCTCAGCACCCTGTGTGCTAGTTTGAAAACCTGGCTGCAACATAGGTGCCTAAATGAGACTGAGCTCAATTGAAAATCTGGCCTCACATGTTCCAGCACCTACTGGTCACTCACCTGACGATTTTTGTCAAATGCTGTGTTTCTTCCTGAGTCACGTCAGTTTTGGTTATAATAGTGGTTCAGAGACGGATCTGACTTCCGGCTCTGCTGAATACACTGGTCTACAATTTTTGAGAAGTCGTCTGCTTCAGAGATAAAATGTCCTATTTATTATGTATTTTGATGTGCTGAATTCAAATCTGACAATTAAAACAACTGATTGGCTACTGTTTCTAAGATATTTAAGTTTTTACATTTTATGTCTATGTATATTGTGTAGCTAGTAGAGTTTTAATCATAAATTGTAAACCTAGGTCTTTTCATGTGTTTATGGTTGCTTTACATGATAATATTTCACCTGTTCTGTTTCTGTAACACTTTAAAAATCAGCAAAAGGCTTATATAAATAAAATTTATTATGAAACAAAAGGCAAAAAACTATTATGTACATAGTTTAGTCCTATTCAGTGTCTACTCGGTGCTTCTTGGATTGTCTCTTGTATTCATTAAATGGAGCATCTCTTGTCATTGTCCAGCAATAGTCTGCAAGCATTGATGGGCTCCATTTGCCCTGATAGCGTTTCTCCATTGTTGCAATGTCCTGGTGAAATCGCTCGCCGTGCTCGTCGCTCACTGCTCCGTAGTTCGGTGGAAAAAAATCTAGATGAGAGTGCAAAAAATGTATCTTTAGTGACATGTTGCAACCAAGGCTTTTGTATGCCTTGAGGAGGTTTTCCACCAACAACTTGTAGTTGTCTGTCTTTGTTGTTTCAGAGAAAATTTATTGCCACTAACTGGAAGGCTTTCCATGCCGTCTTTTCCTTGCCACGCAGTGCATGGTCAAATGCATCATCTCGAAGAAGTTCACGAATCTGAGGACCAACAAAGACACCTTCCTTTATCTTAGCTTCACTTAACCTTGGAAATTTTCCACGGAGGTACTTGAAAGCTGCTTGTGTTTTGTCAATGGCCTTGACAAAGTTCTTCATCAGACCCAGCTTGATGTGTAAGGGTGGTAACAAAATCTTCCTTGATTCAACAAGTGGTGGATGCTGAAAACTTTTCCTCCCAGGCTCCAATGACTGTCGAAGTGGCCAATCTTTCTTGAAGTAGTGGGAATCTCTTGCACGACTATCCCATTCACAGAGAAAACAGCAGTACTTTGTGTATCCAGTCTGCAGACCAAGCAAGAGAGCAACAACCTTCAAATCACCACAAAGCTGCCACTGATGTTGGTCATAGTTTATGCACCTCAAAAGTTGTTTCATGTTGTCATAGGTTTCCTTCATATGGACTGCATGACCAACTGGAATTGATGGCAAAACCTTGCCATTATGCAGTAAAACAGCTTTAAGACTCGTCTTCGATGAATCAATGAACAGTCTCCACTCATCTGGATCGTGGACGATGTTGAGGGCTGCCATCACACCATCCATGTTGTTGCAGGCTACAAGATCACCTTCCATGAAGAAGAATGGGACAAGATCCTTTTGACGGTCACGGAACATGGAAACCCTAACATCACCTGCCAGGAGATTCCACTGCTGTAGTCTGGAGCCCAACAGCTCTGCCTTACTCTTGGGTAGTTCCAAATCCCTGACAAGGTCATTCAGTTCACCTTGTGTTATGAGGTGTGGTTCAGAGGAGAAGGATGGGAGAAAATGTGGGTCCCGTGACATTGATGGTTCAGGACCAGAAGTTTCATCCTCTTCCTCTTCCTCATCTGACTCAAGTGAGAATGATTCTGGTGCATCAGGAACCGGCAGTCCTTCTCCGTGGGGTACTGGGCGTATAGCTGATGGAATGTTTGGATAATGCACAGTCCACTTTTTCTTCTTTGACACACCTTTCCCAACTGGAGGCACCATGCAGAAGTAACAATTGCTGGTATGATCTGTTGGCTCTCTCCAAATCATTGGCACTGCAAAAGGCATAGATTTCCTTTTCCTGTTCAACCACTGGCGAAGATTTGTTGCACAACTGTTGCAGCATATGTGTGGGGCCCACCTCTTGTCCTGATCTCCAATTTTGCAGCCAAAATAAAGGTGATAGGCTTTCTTAACCATAGTGGTTATACTGCGCTTTTGTGATGCAAAAGTCACTTCACCACAAACATAGCAGAAGTTATCTGCACTGTTCACACAAGTACGAGGCATCTCTGCTCACTTTGGCTAAACAGAAATATGTCCCTTTGCAAAATCAAACACTGACAAATAAGAGAGCACGACACTGTATGATTTCTAGAGCTGATATAGGGCAATTTGTTCAGCAGAGTGATGTAAGCTTCGTTATGATTGCATCATCCATGACCTCTAGGAATAACATGATGCAATTCATATCATGTATGACGCAATACCAGCTTCAGATTGCATCATTCATTGTTTTGCCTAAAAAGCAAGTACTGTCCAAACCCAGTCATAGATTTATTCATAGATCCAGTCAAAGATGTATTTTATCATAGATTCATAGATTCTAGGACTGGAAGGGACCTCGAGAGGTCATCGAGTCCAGTCCCCTGCCCGCATGGCAGGACCAAATACTGTCTAGACCATCCCTGATAGACATTTATCTAACCTACTCTTAAATATCTCCAGAGATGGAGATTCCACAACCTCCCTAGGCAATTTATTCCAGTGTTTAACCACCCTGACAGTTAGGAACTTTTTCCTAATGTCCAACCTAGACCTCCCTTGCTGCAGTTTAAGCCCATTGCTTCTTGTTCTATCCTCAGAGGCTAAGGTGAACAAGTTTTCTCCCTCCTCCTTATGACACCCTTTTAGATACCTGAAAACTGCTATCATGTCCCCTCTCAGTCTTCTCTTTTCCAAACTAAACAAACCCAATTCTTTCAGCCTTCCTTCATAGGTCATGTTCTCAAGACCTTTAATCATTCTTGTTGCTCTTCTCTGGACCCTTTCCAATTTCTCCACATCTTTCTTGAAATGCGGTGCCCAGAACTGGACACAATACTCCAGCTAAGGCCTAACCAGAGCAGAGTAGAGCGGAAGAATGACTTCTCGTGTCTTGCTCACAACACACCTGTTAATACATCCCAGAATCACGTTTGCTTTTTTTGCAACAGCATCACACTGTTGACTCATATTTAGCTTGTGGTCCACTATAACCCCTAGATCCCTTTCTGCCGTACTCCTTCCTAGACAGTCTCTTCCCATTCTGTATGTGTGAAACTGATTTTTTCTTCCTAAGTGGAGCATTTTGCATTTGTCTTTGTTAAACTTCATCCTGTTTAACTCAGACCATTTCTCCAATTTGTCCAGATCATTTTGAATTATGACCCTGTCCTCCAAAGCAGTTGCAATCCCTCCCAGTTTGGTATCATCCGCAAACTTAATAAGCGTACTTTCTATGCCAATATCTAAGTCGTTAATGAAGATATTGAACAGAGCCGGTCCCAAAACAGACCCCTGCGGAACCCCACTCGTTATGCCTTTCCAGCAGGATTGGGAACCATTAATAACAACTCTCTGAGTACGGTTATCCAGCCAGTTATTCACCCACCTTATAGTAGCCCCATCTAAATTGTATTTGCCTAGTTTATCGATAAGAATATCATGCGAGACCGTATCAAATGCCTTACTAAAGTCTAGGTATACCACATCCACAGCTTCTCCCTTATCCACAAGACTCGTTATCCTATCGAAGAAAGCTATCAGATTGGTTTGACACGATTTGTTCTTGACAAATCCATGCTGGCTGTTCCCTATCACCTTACCACCTTCCAATTTAGTCATTTCTGGTTTAAATTGAGATCCCTTCCCTTTATAACTCACTTATCCTCCGCCATTCCCAAGTCAAGGGTCGTATATACTGACCCGATAGCATATCTTGAAAACTAGAGCCAATCAACAATTTTAAGCATCATTTTCGTTCTCAGTGACCCAGAATTAGTAAAGTTTGACTACATTTATTTCAGAAGCATTTTGGCTTTAGAGCAGTGATATCTGGCTTTAGCCTGTGATCATTCTGAGGAGGAGAAGGCTTAGGGAAGTGGGGTGTCAGGGTTCCCTCCCCACTCTGAACTCTGGGGTACAGATGTGGGGACCCGCATGAAAGACCCCCTAAGCTTATATTCCACCAGCTTAGGTTAAAAACTTCCCCAAGGCACAAATTCCTTGCCCTGGGATGGTATCTCTGCCTCCACCAAGTGAGTTAGACAAAGATTCAGGAAAAGGACCACTTGGAGTTCCTGCTTCCCCAAAATATCCCCCCCAAATCCCTTCAACCCCTTTCCTGGGGAGGCTTGAGAATAATATACCAACCAAATAGGTAAACAAGTTAAGCACAGACCAGACCCTTGGGTTTTTTGGACATTAAAAACCCAATCAGATTCTTAAAAACAGAACTTTATTATAAAGAAAAAGGTAAAACAAGCATCTCTGTAAAATCAGGATGGAAGGTAATTTTATAGGGTAATAAGATTTAAAACACAGAGGATTCCCCTCTAGGCAAAACTTCAAAGTTACAAAAAAACAAACAAAAAAAAACCACACACAAAAAAAACCAGGAATAAACCTCCCTCTTAGCATAGGGAAAATTCACAAGCTAAAACAAAAGATAATCTAACGCATTTCCTTGCTATTACTTACTATTTCTGTAATATTAGATGTATCATTTCAGTAGGAGCTGGATTACTTGCTTGGTCTCTCTCTTTGTCTCAGAGAGAACAACACACAGAGCACAAAGCAAAAACCTTCCGCCACAGATTTGAAAGTATCTTCTCCCCTTATTGGTTCTTCTGGTCAGGTGCCAACCAGGTTATTTGAGCTTCTTAACCCTTTACAGGTAAAGGAGGGATTTTATGCTACCCTTAGCTGTATGTTCATGACATAGGGAAAGGCAAGACAAATCAGTTTAATATTGGCAGAGAGCATTTACGCAGTGCTCACTGGGGAAGAATGTGTCTTGGCTCTTGGGAAGATAATTGGGTGTAAAAACATCAAATATGCGCATCCCAAATGAATCAAGCTGTTGTTTTTGTGAGTATTAAGCAGTCAGCAAACTTCCTGAAGTAACTGCACTTAGCGTTTGGTCTGAGGAGTCCGTTTTTAGACTGCATCTACATGAGACTTGTATTGGGAAATCTCCCCGTCTGCATTGCCCCACCTGTGCAGCTCCACTAGCATAACAGTGGTGGCAGGACCAGGCCAGACAGCATCTTTTGCTATCACACTGTCTACTCCTGCTCAGCTCTAGACAATCCAATGGTTAAGATGCTGGTGGCTGTCATAGCACTGAGGCCATGTCTACGCTTGGAAGGCTTTGCTGGTGTAGCTATACCAGTATACTACGCAGGCAAAGTGCTCGTAGTACACACAAGAGATTGACCTGCCCTGAAGAGCTCACAGTCTCCAACAGAGTAGACAGACAGAGTGAGAGAAAGGAAAAAATCACTTTACAGATGGGGATGCAAGGCACAAAGAGGTGAAGTGACATGCCCAAGGTCATACTGGAAGTCTTTGGCAGAGCAGGGAATCAAATCCAGTCCAGTGCCAGGAGGTTATGAGTGATTCTGAGAATGGAGGGGAATTATCTGGATCTAGACTATTCTCAGTGGTACCAGATGACAGAACAAGGAGTAGTGGTCTCAAGTTGCAGTGGGGGAGGTTTAGGTTGGATATTCGGAAAAAAAATGTCACTAGGAGGGTGGTGAAGCACTGGAATGGGTTACCTAGGGAAGTGGTGGAATCTCCTTCCTTAGAGGTTTTTAAAGTCAGGCTTGATGAAGCCCTGGCTGGGATGATTTAGTTGGGGATTGGTCCTGCTTTGAGCAGGGGGTTGGACTAGATGACCTCCTGAGGTCCCTTCCAACCCTGGTATTCTATGATTATATGATTCTATCTCCGCATGGGAAGCAAGCAAAGAGGTGACAGCAGGGAAGAGAATAAAATGAAAGCTGAAGCAAGAGAAATAGCTGTAGACCCTGTAGTCTAGGCACAGGGGACAGGAGAGCCAGTGTTGCTATTGCATGGCCTGGTAAAGCAGCGCTAGCGGAAGAACTGCTGCTTGTGCCAGGCCTGCGGAAGAAAGGGAGATTCTAACAGAAGGGAGGTGCTGAGAGGAGGAGGCGAGCTGCACTTCCTAGGAGAGCAGCTGGCAAGGTGAGATCAGAGAGCAGTGATTCTTCATCAGTCCGCATAGCATGGACTGGTTAAAACCCAGGAGGTGGCTGAACTTCAGAGAATCTGCTGACAACTGCCATGCTTCCTGAGTGTCTGTCAGCCACTCTAGTTCTGGGAGTGAAGATAAGGCAGCCTTCATTGATCCAGGGCTTGGTCCTCCTCCTGCAGAAGTCACTGACCTTGGTGGGAGCTGGATCGGGCCTTCCCAGGCTCTGATCTGCTAGCTACTTAGCAGGTTACAAGTGGCTTTACTCTGAGAAGTGTACAGTCCAGATCCTTGCCTGATATAAATCAGCATTGATCCAGAGAAGTGATGGACCATCTCCTCTGAAGTTAGTGGAGTTATGCTGACTTACACCAGCTGAGGATCTGGCCCTAAGTTTCTTAGTGAGATCCTGTGGAAAAGCAGGGATGGCCTCGCTTAGCTGAACTTGCCTCTGAAATGGAAGCTATTCTCAGAACAGCTCTTGGCAGCATTTCAGTAAGAAGCCATACTGGCTAAAAGCAATGGTAGCGTAATATTTGCCTTATACTAAACAGCAACCACAAAAGTGACTAGATTACAGCTTTACCCCAATAGCAGACTCTTTGTTTCTGCTTTTCCAAAGCTTGGCTCGCCTTTTGTCTTCAGTGAGCAATAATAACAGTGGGCATAAATTAAACTGTGGGACTCTTCCTGTTAATGCCTGTAAGACAAGTCACAAAGGAACTGCTTCTCCCCAAACCTTTCCTGTTTTTTAACTCTCTCTCTCTCTCTCTCTCCCTCTCTCTTGTTAGGAGTACAGCTGACATTTGGGTTTAAAGTTTCTGATCTATTGTAAATGAGGGAGTAACCATTTGTGGCTTCTTCCCCCCGCCCCTGAAACTTAATATCAGAGTCTGGGGCAGCAGAGGAATTTGGGTGGGATAGATTTCGCAATGGAGGGGTCCTTTAACAATATTCTGTTCTGCAAATGTTAAGCTCAGTGGTGTATTAGTCTTCTCTGGCCATAAGCAGGGACTAGAACTGAGGGGCTTGATTCTTCTCCACGCTGACCTATATACCACGAGTAACTGGCTTTTGGTGTCAGGCACTGCTACAGCACTGCCTTGATCAGCAGGCAGCATGACCCTCTCTCGACAAATAAGGCTGTTGGAACAAAGATAACCAACCAGTTTGGGAAGGCTGTGAATACCACAGAGAGATCTCCCAGGTCCTGGACTTAGATTTTGAAGTCTCTCCTGCAACAGACCAGACTGATCACAGACCTAACCGCACTCAGAACAAAATACACAAGACCCACTTCTTTGATTTAGCTTTCCTTCAATAGCCCTTCATATACACAACAGTTAATCACACCCACTTAGACACTGATGATAAGGGGCCTATTTTTAATGTCTTGGTAGGTATTCCGATACCACGATGAAGACCACATAGTAACTAGACCAGTGATTCTCAAAGTTTTGTACTGGTGACCCCTTTCACATAGCAAGCCTCTGAATGCGACCCCCCTTATAAATTAAAAACACTTTTAAATATATTTAACACCATTATAAATGCTGGAGGCAAAGCGGGGTTTGGGGTGGAGGCTGACAGCTCGTGACCCCCCATGTAATAACCTCATGACCCCCTGAGGGGTCCTGACCCCCAGTTTGAGAACCCCTGAACTAGACAGTTGGGCAATGTATCTCCTCATCTGTCACTATTCATTAATGTATGAATCCTGATATGTACTAGTCTGAATATGGAAAGTGACCTGGTCAGTGAGATATAGTTACTATATAACTATGGGGCATTATTATTTAACCCTTCTGCCCCTCTGAGTTGGCAGCAACAAGGGCCGGGTTCAGTATCTAGGGGTTCCGTTTCAATAACGCAATGCAAAACCAGCTCGAGCCCCCACCCAGTGACCTGGGACAATTACATACCACCCCCCGGGCGCCTCTAGGAGGCAATACTTCCCCTCTCACAAGCACGGAGTCTGAGTGTAGCAAAAGCCTTTTAATAAAGGAGGGAAACAATGCGGCATTATGTTGGGGAAACACCACAAACAGGATTCATAACACAAACCATGAGCAAAAGACCCACCCCCAAGTAAGTTTGGCAGAGTCCTTTTCCCCTCAGGGTCTTAAATCCAATCACCCCAAAGTCCAACAACCCCAAAGTCTCTGTCCCTAGTCAATGCTGCCCCAGAGTTCAAAAGTTTATCTGCAGAGTTTTACCCCCCCAGCCTGGGCGGAAATGGGGGGGGGGGCACACGGGATGTTAAGGGGCACCTTACATGGTCCGAGGCCGACTGCCCCACCTGTCCGTGGAGTTCTGCTGCAGCCTTTACCACGAATGGCTCCGCTCCTCCAGCCGTCCCCGCAAACTGCTCCGCTCTGCTCCCCGTTCCGTGGGCCACTCCAACCGTCCCACAAACTGCTCAGCTCTGCCAGCCGCTTCACTCCACCAGCCATCCCATGAACTGCTCCAGCTGCCCCCACAAATGGCTCAGCTCCACGCCGCTCCGCTCTCTGTTCCATGGGCTGCTCCAACCGTCCCAGCTGCTTAGCGATATATCTTCAGGCTCCCCACACTGGCTAACACAGCACTCAGTGATCTCAGCTCAGCAATTTCAGCTTGTAGTAGGGGAGCCCCAATGCTGGTGCACCATTGGCCCAAAGTGAATTCAGTTCAGCAACTTCTAGCTAGACTCCTAATGGAAGCAAACTTAGCTCTGCTATTCAACAGTGGAGAGAGAAGGTAGTGCAATTGGTGTTCCAGGCCCTCAAAAGGGGGCCCATACCATCAGGAGGTCAGACTAGATGATCATAATGGTCCCTTCTGACCTTAAAGTCTATGAGGTACACATACCTGTCCCCAACCTCTCTCAATTCACTGGGTTTTGTAACCCATGCCCCTCTAGCGAGTGCTACTTAGTTACTGGTGAGTCCCTCTGTCATATAACAGTTCCACTGGCCTTGATTCACAGAATCAGGGTAACAACACTTTATTCTTCCTGCCCCAATAACAGAGAAACTGGGGATCCCACACCAGCCAAAGTAACCACTTTCAGTTGCTGTTGTCCCAGGCTAGGCGGGTGGGTGGGTGTGCCTATGCAAACAAGATCAGCCCCTGAAGTTCTTTTCCACCCTCACCATAATTCACCACCAGATGTCAGGGTAGAGCTTATCCTGACTCTGCTTACAATTAGAATTTCCTGTATGACTGTATTGATCTAGCTTAATTGGGGACTGTGTGAAGAGGAAACTGGAAAGCAACACAATAGACCTAGATAAGAGCACCCAGCACACACTTGATGGACAATGGGATAAGCTGTTAGCTATAAGGATCCTATCTCTTTTCTCAAGCCTTTTTAGCCTTTGAAAGGGGAGGGGGCATTTGTCATATGCTGTCTTGAGAGACAGGCTGACCCAGACTCTGGGAGAGGGTCTAAAGAAGCTTGCCCTCCCTAGATGCAGCGGGTGGTAAGCCCTAAGGGAAAGCTAGACACGCATAGAGGCTTACTTAGCTTTCTGACCTGTTTTCCTGGAAATGCTTTTGTTCTAAACAAACAATACTGTGCCTTCAGGAGGCTCTCTGGTCACTGGTCTCTCCAAGAGCAGGGACAGAACATCAGAGAGTCAGCCTATGTCAGACCTTCTGAGGCAGCTAGGGTGCATACCAGGGGACAGCAACCCAAGGCCCAGTCTGAGAATGGAGAATCGTGTGATTCCACCTGCAGCCAGGGGACCACTCCTGGCCTGAGACCTGAAGGGAGGATGCTTTCTAAAAGACCAGGAGTGGGTTGAGGTGCAGGTCACCTGGTGACTGACAGCTTTCCTAGAGAACTGGTATCTAGGGAAAATGCCAAGGACTGGTTTTTTTTGTATGACTTTAACTCATTTTGTTCAACTCTGAGGGTTTGTTTGAAGTACTAGCAGGGCCGCCCAGAGGATTCAGGGGGCCTGGGGTCTTCGGCGGTGGGGGTCCTTCCGCTCCGGGTCTTCGGGGCAGTTCGGCGGCGGGTCCCGGAGCGAGTGAAGGACCTGCCGCCGAACTGCCGCTGAAGACCCGGAGCGGAAGGAACCCTCGCTGCCGAATTGCCGCCAAAGACCCGGAGTGGAAGAAGCTCCAGGTCTTCACTCCGGGTGTATTCGGCGGCACTGAAGGACCTGTCGCTGAAGACCCGCCGAAAACTCTTGTGGGGGCCCCTGAAAACTCTCGTGGGGGCCCCTGTGGGGCTCGGGGCCTGGGGAAAATTGCCCCACTTGCCCCCCCCTCTGAGCAGCCCTGAGTACTAGCACCGTGTCATGTTTATGGGCTAGGTTGGATCTTCTTAGATTTTTAAATAAGATATAGTCATTAAGAGCTGCATTATTTCAAATGTATCTTTCATAATAAAAGTTGGTTTTCCTTTAACACTCTTACAGCTCTTGTTTGGCATTTGAGATGTAGGACTGTTCGAGATACATATTTGTAGAAAACTTGAAGCTTTTCTGGAGAAGATGGTTCAAGGGAATGACTCACTTTACATGTCTATGGAGATTGACATGTAGGGAAACTCCAGATAAATGTTTAGACTTCATAGTGCTTCTCATAGATACTGCCATCCTGGAATAAGCCAAAATGGAGCCACATTCAAGGGGAACCCTTGTCTGGCTCTCTTGCTCAGCATTGTTATGCCCTACCCACTCGATATTTTTTCTGAAAGTGGCCATGACACACTCATAGTGCACAGAAGTGTGCATCCAATGGGAACAAATACTTGGGGAAATCTCCCACGCGACCCAGTGCATGCACATCTCATGCCCTGAAGCATGAAGAACATTAGTCCCCATAATTTTTTTCCTAATAATGTAACTGCAGATGCTATTCATGTGCATGTCTGCTCCTCCTTGAGTCAATAGCTGATGACCAGTATGCTGGGATTGTGAAAAGAGTTAGTAGCTGGATTGGGACCTTTTGGAAACTCTAGATATAGTTTCTCTCTTTGTCATTGGGAAGCCCTCATTCTCCAAAATACTTCTCTGCTTTTTTCTGGACCCCATTGTCTCTACCATCATGTAGGGATTTTTTCTTTTCTGGAAGAAGTGGCTATTTAGTGGTGAAAACATACCATGGGTTCATCAAAAGGCATGCTAGTATTTCTCTAGGTCTCCTCTTGCAGTGGGGGGAGGGAGCTATTTATAGTCCTGCCTTTTTCCCCCCAGCGTGCTTTGTGCTAGCCTCCAACTCTCAGACATCCCTTTTGAACTCCAAGTCCCAGAATGCCTTGGGTCTGGGCTGCAAAAGTAAGAGGACAGCAGTGGATCTGGGGCCTGTCCTTAAAGGCTGGTGCACCCTTACAAAGGACAATTCCAGTCTCTCCCGCACTTGGTAGATTTCAATACTTTGGGGCAAATTTACCCTTGAGCTCCCATTCAAAGCAGTAGGGGCACACTGTGCAGTGGAAGCCAGAATATAGCCTTTGCTTGCCAGCAGTTATGAAGCTGTTGGACAGGAATCATATAGGTTTGATTTCAAGCTCAAGGTTTTGGAAAACATTCAATCGATCCTGCCCAGAAAAAGGGTTGAGCTGCTAAAGGCTTTATTTTTGGAAGAGCTCATTCCTGATAATGATCTTGTTTTTGTCCAAGACTAGCCACTGCTGTTAATCAAGTTGCAGCAAAGTTGGCAACATATCGACACCTATTACTTAATACTGTAGAATAGAAACAATTTGATTTGTTCTGTCTGAGAACCTACAGAAAGCTTTGGACAGAGGAGTCCAAAGCCTGGTTGTAGGGATGGTCTCCTGATGCAAGTTAGAGCAGCCTGAAGGCTGCTGTAATTTACACTAGCTGTTTCGGGCAGTTATGGCAGCTGGGCAACACAAGGAAGCCCTTGCCATACCCCTACAGGGGGAAAAGGGGTGGCATAGAAGCCATTATACTGTCTCTGTGCCATCCAAAGATTCCCCTGTGACAGGGTGACCCTCCCAGGGCTAACTACACTGACTTTAGGATGCATCCGGCTTCTGAACCACAATGCAATTAAGGATTGGGATCATGGTGTAGACTTGGAATTGACTTGGAGCTAGGGCTCAAACCCCTGAGTTCTGTTATCTGGATCTGCTCCCTATTGAAGTAACCTAGTGGCTGAGGGAGGGCGGGAGAAAAGGTGGTTCTTTTTAAATAGGATTAAACAGTCCCAAGCCTCTAGTTTATCTCTGTCTCCAGTGAGGAATCACTCGTGATCTTAAGTATCAGGGAGGTAGCTGTGTTAGTCTGTATCCACAAAAACAACAAGGAGTCCGGTGGCACCTTAAAGACTAACAGATTTATTTGGGCATAAGCTTTTGTGGGTAAAAAAACCTCACACTTCAGAAGAAGTAAGTTTTTTTTACCCACAAAAGCTTATGCCCAAATAAATCTGTTAGTCTTTAAGGTGCCACCGGACTCCTTGTTATTTTCATGATCTTATTGACCCAAACTCATTTGTACATTATGATAATAGATTCTCGTTGGCTGTTGGTATCCTTGCCATAAAGATACTCACCCAAACCAGCTGGTCTTGGTATTCCAGAATAGGACATAGCTGATCTTGTGGGTAGTAGGGGAAAGGGAATGATGGAACAGCAGGGAGTGAAAGTGGAGCACTGATGGAAAGGACTACAATTTGGGGCTGGCAGAAGGTTTTCCTAGAGTTCTGGTGTGTGCATACCATAGTGCTAAAAGGAAGCAACAATTCCTTTTGTCTATACAGACACATCAAATAATCACCAAGCAGAGCTTATCTGTCTGGGGTGAAGAACATGGGACATACCCTCTCTTCTATGGAGCTGTTTTCTCTGCTGGGTTCTCTGAATGACTTTTTACCGCAACCCCTATCTATTTCTTGAGGGAAAAATCCTATATCAGAACCAGCCCTTCTCACGCCAGCCAGGTGAGGCTGAAATTGGACAGTTTATCCTTGACAGTCAGAGATCCTGAAAGACTTGGGCAAGGTTCCAAACTGCAAACTTTAGGCCCATCTTTGGATGTGAAAGCCAATGGAAGGTGTTAACAATGACTCCCTGGGGGAAAACTGAGTGACTAACAAGCTGAAAGATGCTGATCTTTGCTTCAGACACCACCACTTGACATTGAGGGTCTATCCAGTGGCTACCAGCTACCCACTCTTGAACCTCCTTTTACAGGGAAGGTGATTGATGCTCACCCTTGACCTTTTCAGAGTGCATCAGTGACACTTTTGATAAGGCAAAATCATAGAATATCAGGGTTGGAAGGGACCTCAGGAGGTCATCTAGTCCAACCTCCTGCTCAAAGCAGGACTAATCCCCAACTAAATCATCCCAGCCAGGGCTTCGTCAAGCCTGACCTTAAAAACCTCTAAGGAAGGAGATTCCACCACCTCCCTAGGTAACCCATTCCAGTGCTTCACCACCCTCCTAGTGAAAAAGTTTTTCCTAGTATCCAACCTAAACCTCCCCCACTGCAACTTGAGACCATTGTTCCTTGTTCTGTTGTCTCTCTCTTTTTTTTTAATGTTTTGGTTTATGGCATTTTATTGTTGGGATGGTGAGTTATTGGTGTGACTGAACCTGAGTCAGGGAAACTCATTTGTTCAGGTTCTTGTTTTGCTATGCTGCATTTTGGAATATATTGTGTGTAGGGATGTGGGTGTGCAGATACAGATGTGGCTATAGAGACTTGTATAGAAAACTTCCTATGGGTAGAGAGCTTAGATTTCTTTTTTTTAGATTTTTTTGAGCCCCATTTAAAAATATGATCTCAACCCTAAGTCAATAGAAACATCCCTTTTTGTGCATCTGAGAAATTGACCACACATTCATAGGTTACATTGAAGCCCCTTTTGATATGCAGCTTTGCTAAAGCATCGCTGCCTCCTTCAAGGAACATTTCCATACAGTAGGAAAATCATACACTAAGTTTCAGGAAAGACACATGTATACTTTATACCAGAAAACCAAAAAAAACCACAGGAAACAAATTAGCCATTACTAAGAGCAGAAAATGCCTAAGTCACACAGGTTAGGAGCCAGGGTAATCTCTGTGTGTTGTTAATATTTCTTATTGGTGCTCAGTAGAATTATAGTTGAATACAGTTCTGTACAATAGTTTATAGTTTGGAAAATGAAGGATTTAAAAAAACCCTGTCTCTCTCCCCTTTGTACCTGCTCTGAATCACTCTTTGTCTTTGTCTCCCCATGATGCACTGTTTTTCTTAATTTTCTATCTGTTTCCCTGCCTCTCTTATCTCTCTCTCACTGCACTTCTCTCTCTGTAATTTGTTTGCAGGCAGGTTGTCTCTTTGATTTACTGTGTCTTTTCTCCATAGGATTATGATAAATGAATTGCTCTGCTCAGCTTGAGCTAGTCCAACACCTTTTACGCACGCTAGGTCAAGTCCCTGTAAGCAGTGAAAGCAGAACAGATGCACACACAGCCCTCCTCACCCTGCACTCCATAGCTATCATTGGGCCTAGTCCTAAAACATGCTGAGCACCTTCAGCCCCCATTGCCTTCCGTAGAATTTGAAGCTGCTCAGCATCACATAGGATTGGGCCCATACAGATGAGTCCCCAGGCTCTTCGTGTGAATGTATAAATGGTACAGTGCATGCACATAAAGTGATACTTGTAACTCTGGTTTATAATTGCAGTTACGTCTGCTGGCCTTATGTGAAGGCCTGATCCTGAGAGAGGATTAAGCATTTGAAAAACGGTTTTGGCAGATCAGCCCTGAACTCACCACTAAAGAAAACAAAATTCAATTAAAAAACAACTGCAGAAGAAGACAATATTGGCAATTTAACATGTATTAACTCTAGAGATGTGCAGGTACCAGGACCTTGAACCCAAACTCCTTTACATCTGGGGACCAGGGGGAAGATGTCAGCTTTGCAGTGCCTATTTGGATGAAGAGATTCGATGTTGGTTTGGTGTGAAATCCATATCTGGCAGTGGGCTGTGATGAAGGTGTGGCTACAAATCTCATGGGGAACTAGTGCTCTCAAGATTTTGTTCAAGACCATGGGCATTATTGGAGAAGGGTCAATAAATGAAAATCTATTTTCATAAAAAAAAATCAGTTCCTTTTGTTTCTAAATTTCAGACTGGACCCACATTTGTTTTTTTTTCAATTTTTAATTTTTTTTTAAACATCATAAACATTATCAAAATGGTTATAGGAAAATCTTTTGGAGACCAAAAGCCAGGTCACCACAAGTGCAATTGCACAACCATCATAAGCCACTGAGAATGTATCACAACCTTAACTCTGCCCCATTTGGAATGCCAGCATCCCCGTCCCCTGCCCTGAGTGTGTGCAGTTTAACAGGACTGTGTGGAAAGGACAGTAGGTAGAGGGAATCTGGTCATCTGGTAATGGTGGTAGGAATGGAATTTGGCTGCATTTACTCTTAACGTCCTTGCTTTTTAGGTTTTATGTTAACTATGTGTTCTGTAGTCCAAATTTAACAATACAGTCGCTGTTTGTTGTGGGCATGTATATAAAACCTAGAACAATATTTTATGCAGTGTCTGCAACAAGTGTTATATGAAATTAAACCCCATATTTCTATCCATCTAATAGGATTCACACCTTGATATGTGTATAGGATTATCAGAATTCATGGTATGTAGTGGGATGTTGCCATTGATGGGTGAATCTACCTAATTCTGTATTTCACTATATGATTCTATATTCCACAGTGATCTGCTTTGTGGGCCACCCTCTTGAACTCATGGCAGTGATACTGGCTTCCAAGAGCATTCTGGGGTTTGCTGTGTGCACAGTGCTTACTGTATCTTGACGAAGTGTCACTGTATATTAATACTCTGATGGTCTTTTTTCCCCTAAACCTAGATTGACTTTTTGAATGCATAGCTCTATTTACAATCACAAAGAACCGTGCATAGCATAACCTACCACAGTTGCCTTCATAAGCACACATGTTCTCTCCTCCCCCCTGCCCCCTCTAGAAGGTTCATCGTAAATGCCAAGGGTTAGCGGATTTTTTATTTTAAAAGATGGACGAAAACACCAAGTGATGGATCATTTTGTTGTTTAAAGCCTCTTCCATGTTTTGAACTTGGTTTGTTATTCTGTGGATAATCCTTGATCATAATGAATCCACGGGAGACTGATGGGGATTGCTCGTTTATGCACTTGCAGAGCAGTTCCGCTGTAATTCTACAGCAGCAAAATGCACCATTAAAGGCAAAGAGCCATAGGAATGATGGGACATAATTAGTTGTTGCTGTAATATTTTTGATTGAAAGTGCATAGATACTGTAAGCGGCTCTTTCGGGAGCTGATGCTCTTAGGAGACTGTTAAGAAGAGCACTGCTTATCAAATGGAAAAGGGTGATTCTGCTCTTACCCTGCCCGCCTCTCCAGCACCGTAATTAAAATGTCTGGCAGTTGTGGGAGAGCTTTGAGAGATGTCAGTGTTCAAAATGCAGAAGACGCCAGCTCATTCAGCTTGTGTGAGAGGCAGACTGCAGAGCTCTGCTGAGCCTGCACTCCCTTCCAATTAAGAATGAAAAATTTACTGAGCTTTCTCCTGAAGAAGAAACTTTCTTCAAGTCAGAAGCACCACAAATGGCTGGCTGACTCTATCCCTGTGGTAAAGCCACTTGTTTGTCATCTTGCTTTTCTCATCCACATTTTTTGGGGGGGTCTAATATCCATCAAATTCTATTGGGGGTCGACCTTTTTTGCAGCACAGGCGCTCAGCCCCTTAGAGCTTTGTGGATCAGAACTGTGCACTCTATCCACAAACACAAACCAAAATTAAGACAACATTAAGTTGTATTTAAACACTAAAGCTCAGATTCTGATACCCTTGCTCATATTGAGTTGTAAGTACCATACTCCATTAGTGGTCTCATTGGTTTCAATGGGCGCCTCTGACATCAATAGGCTTTACATTTAGACCCTTAGATATATGCGAATGCAAAACAAGTACGAGAGTATAGGGTGTAGTAATGGAAATCCTGATGTAATCTTAGCAAAAAGTACAGTTATCAAAACTCATATTGTAGGCAGAGCTAGTAGACAACCTTAACTACAGTTGATGCTAACATGATCCATTATAAACACCCTTTTTCAGTTTCTCAGAACTTTATCAAACTTCAACCCTTTTGCTGAAATTTTTTGTTTGTTCTTAGGGAAAGTAAGCTGTCATGGGATAAGAAGGAAGGTTCTCTCATGGATCTGTACCTGGTTAAAAGATAGGAAACAATGGATAGGAATAAATGGTCAGTTTTCAGAATTGAGAGAGATAAATAGTGGTGTCCCCCAGGAGGGGGCCAGTCCTATTCAACCTACTCATAAATGATCTGGAAAATGGATTAAATAGCAAGGTGACAAAACTTGCAGATGATACAAAATTACTTAGGATAGTTAACTGTTTTCAGTCTGCTTTGGACTTAAAAAGGGATCTCACAAAACTGGGTGACTAAGCAACAAATGGCAGATGAAATTCAGTGTCGATAAATCCAAAGTAATGTGCGTTGGAAAACATAATCCCAACTATACATAAAAAGTGAATGGGATCTAAATGAGCTGTTATCACTCAAGAAAGAGATCTTGTAATCATTGTGGATAGTTCTCCAAAAACATCCACTCAATGTTTAGCAGCAGTCAAAAAAGCTAACAATGTTAGGAATGATCAGAAAACAGATAGATAAGGCAGAAAATATCATCATGCCACTACATAAATCCATAATAAGCTCACACCTAGAATACTGCATGCTGCTCTGGTCACCCCATCTCAAAAAAGATATATTAGAATTGGATAGGATGCAGAGAAGGGCAACAAAATGATTAGGGGTATGTGTGAGACGAGATTAAAAAGACGGGGACTGGTCAACTTGGAAAAGAGACGACTAAGAGGGGGTATGATGGAGGCCTATAAAATCATGAACAGTGTGGTGCAAGTGACTAGGGAAATGTTGTTTACCCCTTCACATAACACAAGAACTAGGGGTCACCCAATGAAATTAATAGGCAGCAGGTTTTAAACAAACACAGGGAAATACTATTTCACACAGCACACAATCACCCTGTGGAACTCCTTGCCAGAGGATGTTGTGAAGGCCAAGACTATAACAGGGTTCAAAAAAGAACTAGATAAGTTCATGGAGGATAGGTTCATCAATGGCTATTAGCCAAGATGGTCAGGGATGCAACCCCATGCTCTGGGTATCTCTTAGCCTCTGACTGCCAGAAACTGGGGAGTAGAAGACAGGGGATGGATCACTCAATTGCCCTGTTCTGTTCATTCCCTCTGAAGCATCTGGCATTGGCCACTGTTGGAAGACAGGATACTGGGCTAGCCGTATCATTGGTCTGACCCAGTATGGCTGTTCTTACGCTCTTAAGAATGGGATTAGGAGAACATACATTGTTTTGACCATGTTAAAGTCTTCAACAGTTTCATTGAAACACTCTAATGCCTCTATGCCTTGGAGCAGGGACTCAAAAGTTGGCAGATAAGTTGCCCTGGTGTCAAGGATGTGCCTTTTGCTGACCTCCTAAAAACCCACCCAAGTTTGGGAAAAATTATTAGCATCTGGGAATCTCAGTGGGTAGTAGATGGTGGCTAGAGCATGTCAGCATTATTCTCCAAAGTTTCCATCTGCACTGAGCATGTTCTGTACTCTCTCAGCTCTTGTGTGCTAACCAGAAGGCGCATGCTCCATCCCAGGGATGCAGGACCTGAGGAGGTTTTTCTTTGCAACTGTTCCTCCTGGCCATAAGGGCCGCCAAGCTTTTTCATGCCCATCATGGAAATATCCATGCACCTTCATACGCATCTTCTGCAAAAAGCTGAGATTTCCATGTGTCTCAGAGCACATGCTCACTGTACCTTCACACTGCCTGCCAATGTGCCTCCATCCTGAACACAGAGGGACTGCATCATTTGGGTAGGAGGTACTTCAGTCTCCTTTCCCTTTTTTATCCTTGCCAAAAAGGATGCGGAATAGTG
Organism: Terrapene triunguis; assembly: GCF_002925995.2. Taxonomy (NCBI): domain Eukaryota; kingdom Metazoa; phylum Chordata; order Testudines; family Emydidae; genus Terrapene; species Terrapene triunguis. Next base: position 3,036,208 of record NW_020665188.1, on the reverse strand, counting down.
ATCTCTTCTCCCCTCACCCTCATGTGATGTGGACACTTGTCTTCTATTAATTGGACTGAGAACAATAATTTGATATAGTGACTTTACTTACTTGGGCTTGTTTCAAACTAGGGACCCAGAGGGAAAAGGTTAAATCCCATTATCTGTTTCCTCTTCATCCTCACCACGGTGACCATATCAGATTCCACCCATGAGCTGTTGGATGCATTCCTTCCCCCACTCTTCACTCCAAAGTCTCTGCTACCAATGCAGACCTCTCAGATGCTGATTTATCATCTTGCACTGGAATTTTTGGGAAGTGTCTGTCATTGTTTCCAGTCGTTGGCATTCTTTCTAAATCTCTCTTTGCCCATCTGTTACTATGTCTTCTCGTGTTTTCTTATTTTGCTTAATTTCTATTTTTTTCTTGATCTTCCCAGGCATGCTTATGTCTTATATTCATATAACTGTGTGCAAGAAAGCTGTCTTATCTTGTAGACTAATGCCCACAACTTCTCTTCCTGTAGTGACAAGCTTCTGCTTATTTGCCTGGGGGAGGAGCCATATCTGAGCCACAAGTTTCCACTGGACAAACAGATTGGTTGTAGATGTTTCTTCACAGCCTCTCTTAGCGGAAAAAAATCATTACAATGTTCCTTCCTTCCAGAATATAATGCAACCCGATCTTGCTTTTACTCTGGGTCTAGCAGATGCATGCCAAGAAGTCAAAAGTACTCTCCCTCCTGACTGTGCTACCCTTGATTCATTATGGCTCCCCCCTCTACATAATAGACATTCCTTCTGTGCAACTGTCAAGAACGTTCTACACAGGGGAAGCCTGGAATAAGGATTTTGATAAACAGCCCAGGGAGTGGATCTCAACTGAATAAACTTATCTATATTTCACAGAGCTTCAGAGGTGGTCCTCCAAGGAAAATGTATGTCCTAGAAGAGTGATCAACATGATATAAGATAAAGTAGGCTGTGAGACAGTTGGTAAAAACAAAGTATGTTTTGTCTTACACTGCTTTGCACCCTCCATTTGGTTGCTATTTCTGTTACAAATGCATTGTTCTGCCCCTCAGTGTGTATGTGATCACTTAGCTTACACCACCACTTTACATCCCCTCTGCTTTGGCCATGAGGGGCCATCTAGCTCAGCAGAACTTCCTTAGAAAGCAAGCCATGAGAAGACATGCAAGCATAGCCAGGCAGCTCAGTTATTGGGAGCGAGCACCTCCTCCCCTCCTCCCCAACCAACTTGTGTCTGGAACGTGAGAATAACATCACAGATGGAGATTCTGTTCCACAAAGAGTATGTTCGTGCATTCTAATTGCTGGCATCTTTACTTGTTACTGGTGTAATTGTGAGTAGACGTTTGTTTTTGTATTGATAATTAGGGAGTGGAACAGATGGTGAAGGCTTAGTTTAAAGTAATGTGTCCATTAAAGAAAATCTACTGGATACAACTGAAGATTCTTCACTCTCACAGAGCTCCTCTCTCCGTACCAGGGGCTCCTGCAATGCCATCATGGTCAGTTTGCTGTGACAGAAGCTCAGGTCCCACTAACAGTGGGATCAGTTGCTTCCAAGTAAAGATGCTGAATTATCTCTAGGGCCTTCATATTCAGAATGATGGGTGCCTGTCGTGCCGCCAATCTCCAGCATTTACGGTGGATGCCCCAAACCCATGCTGCACACAGACATGTAGATATGAAAGGAATCACTAGAGAGAGCATTAATCTAAGAAGGCAGCACCACACAAATAGTTTAGAAATGAGGTGAAAACAGGGATGGGCAAGCAGGAAAATGTAGACAAAAGAACTGACCCAGATCTTCAGCCAGCCCTGGTGCCAAACTGAAGCCAAATATTTTCCTGAGGCCTGAGCAGGGTTTGCAGTTAGCTCTTTCCCTTCCCTTTCCCCCTATTTACTGGAGTGATCTCTTTAGCCTGCTGCCTCTTCACTTTGGGCTAACCCAGTTAGTGACACGCCCACAGCACAGAAAGTTCCCAGGTAGTGGCACATTTCTCAACATCTAGGACTGTCCTGGAGTCGACAAGTAGGGAAGTGACAGAGTGTGGAGTTCAGATGGGCTGTCTACAGTTTTGGTTCTGATGCCGCTTCATGCTGTGGCAAGAGGGCAGTGGAGCCTCTCTGTGATGAGCGACTCAGCAAATAGCCTTCCCTTGACCCTTCAGGGACCCTGGGGGTAGCAAAGTCTGCTTAGAACAAAGGCAGGGCATGGGGTGTTGGGAGAAGTGACATGTCCTTCAAAGTTTGAGTAATTCCAAGAAGCTTTGACTAACCACCGTAGCCTTCTGGATGCTACTCTGCAATGAACCTCTGGAGCTCTTTGAGGTTCACTGATGGTCAATGGGCAGAGAGCTGAATCCAGGTGCACAATAAAACCTCAAAAACACTTGCCCGAGATGGGGCACACTGGAGAACCGAAACCTGAAATGAAGGAAAATGAATGTGCCTGTACATGGATAAAATCCAGCTGGAACAACAGCTCAGGGTGTGTCAGGCCCACCAGGAGACACATCTCACCTGGACTAGAAAATTGCCTTATAGAACATATCCAATGAGACTCACCAAACGCTAGAATCTGAAGTTCCTACAGTGAAGGGCAAAACCTTACTGTAGAGGCTTGTTCCATTTGACTTAAAGCAGCTGTAGATTGTATGACATGACTCAGAACGTCATCAGTCTCATATGAATCCGTTCTAGGAGGTATAGAATGACAAATACAATAGCTCAACCTCACATTGATATGCACGTCAACGGTTTGTCATTTTTCAGTCTTCTAGTATATGGACCGGAAATAGAAATCCAACCAGATGGATATTTAAATGTGCCTAATGTTTGCTTAGATTGTAAATTCTTTGGGGTTAAGGACTAACTTGTTGTTGTAGTAGGCATTGTATATACAATGGGAGTCTAATCCCTGATTGGGTCCTCTGTGTAATACCAGTACAAAATAACGTTTTGGGGGTGTGGGAAGCTTGATTCCAACACATTTCTTTACACTGATCACATTCATTGTAACAATACAGCATTTGATATTTCAGGGTTGCCTTGATTTGGTTACCTTTTTATTTTACCTTGATGTTTCTAGTACTTCAGCCCTGTTAAATACAATGGAAAGGGATATGCTAATAGCCTCCATATAAGGAGCACACATCTGCAGCTCAGAGAGAGATCCAGAAAACCTGCCCTGTAGAGATTCATGAAGATCCCCTGAAAAACCAAATGCAAAGGAAACGTCTGGTTGATGAGAACTGGTTGCGTATAGCCAGACAAACTTTGATTTTCATGCTTTATTTTCTGCTGGTTTATTTAATTCTTTTTCTCAGCCTTTATTGTAATGTATTTTGGGTAGGTGTACCAGAAAAATAATCCATGGCTTTCCTACAATTTGCAGATATGCATATTCTGGAAGGACGAGATATGCAAGAGCTCTTACCTGCTTAGCATGTTAACTCACTCCTGCAGTTGACTGTGGAGTTTCTGTTTTGTTCAGGCCGTAAGATCTAAGCTTTGGATATTTCCTTTATTAACATATTGCACCTCCTTGACTGCATATCTGATACAGAATAATCAAGCAAAATGTCTTGCCTGCTGCTTTTTGAATGTCTACCCCTATTTTAAACAGTCCTGTTCTCTTGTGACTCGGAGAGGCATAGGCAAACACCTGCCTGCCACTTTGCTCCACCCTTCCTGCAAAGTGGATACTGAGTTTCACTCAGGAGCAAGAATATTTGGGGAGGAAGAGGATGAGAACGTGTCTCTTGCAGTTGGCCCTTGCTGTCCTGTGTGTGGGCTGGAAACAGGCAATAGCTAGTCACTCCCAGGGGAACTGGGAGATTGATTCAGTTCCTCCTTGATTCGGGAGCTAAAGATCTTCTGTGTAGGTCTTCTGACACTAATTTTGCTGTTAATGGGATTATATGCTGACCTGCATTTGCTGTTAACAACTCAGACAGTTACTAGATGTGCAGAAAGAAAAAAATATATGTGGAGAAAGAGAGAGAGAGACCTAAGGAAGAAGAGAGAACAGCTGAGGCTAAGGAGAGCAAAAGGGAAAGGAGGACAAAAGAGTAGGAGAGATGGGGTGGGGAGTATGTGGAATTGGACTGCAAGGCAGGGAGAAACACAAAAGAGAAGATGGAAGAACAGGGGAGAGTTAAAAGGACAGGAAAGGGAGATGACTTTGAGGCTTTGTGTCTGATTGATGATGCTCAGGCTGTGATCCACTGTAATCCCTTCGTTAGCAAGCTGAGAAAAGTAATTTTTACACTAGCCCCTGACCGACCGCCTTTCCACCCGCTCTTCTCCTGAGTGATTGATTGTCCTGGTGGTGTATGTATTGTCTGGGCGTACCACTGAGGTGGCTTAGCTAGTAGAGAATTCTCTCATGCCTCCTGCAGAGACCAGCATACTCATCGGCTTGGTACACAACTCTTCCATGCCTCTTTGCAGTCTGTGGCAATACAGAGCATGTCACTTTGCAGATCTGAGTGGTGTGTATAGAGTCTGAGTCTGTCTTACTGTGTAGGCTGTTCAGGTAGTTTGAGGTGTAAATATGCTGATTTGTGCCCACAGAAATGGGCACAGATATAATGGACATTTGGATTCATTTAAAGGGAGGCCAATCATCAGCCTGGATGAAAATTTAGGCTACTTGGTTATATGTCCTCAGTTATACCTTTCAGGTGGAAGTATGGCGTGTGCTGGTGTTAGGATGACCAGATAGCAAGTGTGAAAAATCGGGACGGGGGTGGGGGGTAATAGGAGCCCATATTAAAAAAAGCCCCAAATATCGGGACTGTCCCTATAAAATCGGGACATCTGGTCACCCTAGCTGGTGTCCATAAGGGGTGGATGGTTTCTGTCTGATTCAAGGATAAACAATGAGCTCTTTGGATCAACAAGCCATCAGGTAGCTTACAAAGGATTCTGCACTGCCTGTCACTCTGATGATAAAACATAGTGCCTGATTTTCCCAAGAACTTAGCCCCTGTTTAGGCAACAAAAATAAATGGGCAGCTTCTTGAGAGAACTCAACATGCTGGATCCTGAGGGCCAAATTTTTACAATGTGTAACAATGGGAGCTGTTGGCTGCTGAGCACTTCTGAAAACCTGCTCTTGTTCAGGTGCATAAATGGGAGCTGAGCCTGTTGGAATATCTAGTGCCAGTGCTTAAAATGTGACCTTAAACTAACTAGACTGCAGTTAGAACCTTACCCCCTGTGTTTAGGCACATGAAGTGATGGACTCTGTTGGTGCAGGAAACCTATGTAGAAGCCCCTGAAATGCTGAAAGTGACACAGTCCAAGAATGAACACCTGAGACCTTTTCAAATTTCAAACTGACTTCAGAATGCTTGATAGCAGTATGACTCCTATAAAGAACTTTTCAGACTCCTGGGCCTTCTGAGTCAGAGGACTTGGGTTATCTCAAGATGGCATGGAGCTGAGAGAGATTTAGCTAATGCTGCTTTTGAAACACTTTCCTGGATTGTGGAGCTCTTGCAAAATACAGTAAATAGAAAGTTCTGTAAAATAACTTTTTTGTAGGTGGGAGTCAGGAGCAAAATCTGAGGGTGACTGTACCATTAGATTTTGGGCCAGAGACTCTATGATGTAACAACAAAAAGACTATTTGGACATAAGAACAAGTCCATCAAGAAAGGATCGTTTGGTACTTAACCATGCTCAGTGGCACAAGCCAAGTGATACATCCTCCCCTTTTGAATCACACTGGACCACCTTTAAACTGAGGAGCCTTCTGTTCACAACATGATGCAATGACATGTTTATCTCACTATTGACGGTGAGGCCATGCGTATGCTAGAAAAATGGTGTGTTTTGAAATAGTGTTCACTAACGTGACTTCATGTCATGTGTATACAGGGTGTAAGATGAACCACTAGTAGCATAGAGGTTAACCATGTGTGACGGGTTGGATCACAGAAACCCCCTGGGGGCTGCCAAATGATGTGCCAAGAACTACTTCTGCCCCTGCTTTCCCTGCCAGCTTAGGACTCCAGCACCCTGTCTTGTTGAGCCAGACACGCCAATCTGCTCCAACACAGACCCAGGGTCTGAACCCTGTAGTTACTGTCCTTTGTTCCAGTTTCTTTCAGGTATCTTTGGGGGTGGTGACGCTATCTCTTTAGCCAGCTGAAGACAAAATGGAGGGGTCTCCCATGGGCTTAAATAGACTTTCTCTTGTGGGTGGAGACCCCCTCCTTTCTCCTATGCAAAGTCCAGCTCCAAGATGGAGTTTTGGAGTCACATGGGCAAGTCACATGTCCATGCATGACTCAGTTTTTACAGGCAGCAGCCATTGCTTACATGCTACCTTGAACGTCCTCAGGTAGACTTCTTATGTGGATTGTAGCCTTCCAAGATTCATTGTCCTTTAAGTGTTTCTTGATTGGGCACTTAATTTGCACATTCCTTTCTCAAGAAGCTGACCAAATGCTCTACTAAGGACTACTTAGAAATCAAGCAAGTATACAGCCAATATTCATAACTTCAAGTACAAAAATGATACATGCATACAAATAGGAGGAATGTATTCAGTAGATCATAACCTTTACAGAGATATGTTACATGGCATATGTAGCATAAAACATATTCCAGTTATGTCATATATACATTCATAAGCATATTTCCATAAAGCCTTATGGGGTGCAACGTCACACCATGATTCTCCCTGGCTATGCTATCTGAGTACTGTGTAAAACCATGTTTGTAAAAATACGTTAGCTGACACCTTCAGACATGACCACTTTTCCTAGTCTGGACATGGCCCGGAGAGAGAATTCAGCTCTCAATTCCAGTGTTTCCCGCTCCTGCACTTTCATTGCAAATTGCATGGATAATCATGTTCCTAAAACCCTAGCTCTGGGTGTCACATTATTATGTGAGAATCTCGGCTTTCATTGAAAATAAGTGTAAGTTTCTAGCCCTTTTGGTTGTGGAGAAAAGCTTGAAAATGTGAACCTTGAAGGGTGTGACACCAGGAGACAAAAAGAACCCCAAAGTTGTGTGTTTTTAACCTCATGACCTTTTGCGGGCCTGTTTCAGTTCTATAGACCCTCTAGTTGTAGGCCATGGCCTGACCATGCTTTGGCTGAGCCAAACCTGAGTGGCCAGCCATCCCTTCCTCATGATGTGGGGGAAGGAGAGTTGAGGAAGAGAGGAGAGGAATGGGGAATAGGACTGGCCAAGCGAAATTCTAAGTGAGTGGTATTGTGACCTGGTGTGCAGGGTCACCGCGCTGCTCAGGTTTGTGCCAAGTCGCAATGCCACTCAGACTTGGAGGGGATTGGTGTAGTGGTTCATGGGCTGAGGGGGCAGCATACCCCTGGTGGTGGTGGGGTCACCTGAGGGAGGAAGAGAAGGGTCTGGCAGGGGGAGGAATCTGTGCCCTTTCCCCTATAAATGGCACTGCCCCTATTACTGTGCTGCCAGGTAAAATAACAGACTGTTGGACTATGGGCAATCTTAGCAAGATGAGTGGATCTGGAGAAAAATGGTCAATTGGCAGGACTGTATGTGTGTGACATCGGGGTCAGGAATGGAAGAAAGGGCTGGGCTGCAATCTGTCAAACTCTAGGGCGTCCACATGGAACATTTGGCCTCGCAGCATGCTTAGCAAAGCTGTCCTCCCGGCAACGAGCCCCAGCTGCTGCATCACTTCTTGCTGAGAGCGAACCCACTGAGCATGGGGCTGTTGGATGTCTCTTCACTAAGCAGAAGCTCTTGTCCTAGGAGTTATGTATGTACAAAAGAAGGGGCGGGTTAAGGAGACTCTGCCCTCTCTCTACCCCAAGCTATGCCCTGGAACAGGCAGAAAGGACTGTCCCCTCCTGAATTGAGTTTGGTCACCACAAGGGAACCCTTGTCACTTGGAAACTTCACCCCTCCCCCAGTTAAATATTCCACAACTGTGAGTTTTTCAAGCTTAGAGCTGTGTAATTTGCCACATGTGTGACCTGTGACCAGGTAACATCCCCCCACCCCCAAATCTCTTGGCGAGGCCTGCTATAGGTCAGCCTCTAATCCACTGTCTGCAGGAGCTTTTCATCCGCCATGAATGAATAGGCCTGAGGAGACTAAAGGAAAGAACCCTGCAGTAATAGAACCAAACACTCATTTGTCATGTTAGAGCAGAGCTGTGTGACAGGCGGCTGCTGCTGCTAACACTAATCCCCTCGTGTCTTGCAGTCATGCACCGCGGCATAGATAAGAAAGTCGAGCTCAGAGGAAGAGGATGCAAACCTCCCCCTTGTCACTGCAGACTTGATGGGCAAAACATATTTGTTAACAGGGATTTTTTTCCTAACTTCATGAGTCAACTGCTCTGAACGGCACAGAACACTGCCAAGTTACAACAGCCAGGGAACTACAGAAATCAGTGCAAAGGAAGCACCTTACTGGCTGAAGTTATCAAAAGTACATTCCTGGTGTCAGAGCGCAGCCAAGAAAAGCACTCCAGGGAAGCAAGTTATAAGTGCACTGAACTGATGTACAGGAAGAGAGATGATGGAGTGAAAATCTTTTCTAAATAAACACTTGTTAAAAGTGCCTTTCCTGTAATTGAACACAGCAAGCCTATATATTAAAGAAAGAGATGAATTATGGGTAAACTAGAACAATCTTTGCTGACATGAGGTGGTGGTTGTTCATTTCCTTAGTTATTGCAGAGTTGGGAGGTTGGACTAGTGGATAGAGACTCAGGAGATCAGAGTTCAATTCACAGCTCAGCCACAGACTTCCTGTATGACCTTGGGCAAGGAATTTTAATCCAGCCTATGCTTACATTGCCCATCTGTAAAATGGGGCTCATACCTCCCTATCTCACAGAGCTGTTGTGAAGATAAAAGCCCCTAATTCTGAAGCACTTGGATACTACAGTGAGAAGTGCCGAGGTAGGCAGAGTTCTCTGCTTGGAAGGCGGGGGATCTATGGTCACGAGTTATCCCTTCGGGATGTTAACGTATGCACTGGCATGTCAACCTGTTTCTTTGAAGGACTCCAGTAAGGATTAATGGCTTCTTAATGAGGTATATGACAGTCCTTCTAGAGGTATGTGTGCAAGGAAGGAAATCAGATTTGTGGTGATTGCCCAATAGAGGGCCTGCCTCGACTAAGAACCCTCTTTGTAGAAGGGCTTAAGGATGAGCTGTGTATATAACAAAGTGTGTTTAAGGACTAAGGCTGGTGGCACTGCATATTTATTGGAGTTAACAGATACACATAAGGAGCTTGGAAGCCCAGGTTCTGTAGCTGCCAAATACTCAAGTGGCATTTCTCGGGGGAGGCAAGTGAATGGAAGTGTGCTGAGAGGGATTGCAGCACAGTCCTCCACTATTGTTTGTGACAAACATTACACTATGGCCCAGATGTGTTGAATGAAGCTGAGTTTCTAAAAACAAATGACTCGAATCCCCTTGCATTTCTCTTCTTCCCTTTTCTATTTCCCACTCTTTCTTTTACATCTTGATATCTCTTTCTTCATTCCTTTTTGTTGGCTGTTATTAACCCTAATGCTTCAGCCTCTTAAAAATCTCTCCTTTTTTCCTGTTCAGGCTCGTGTTACCCCTTACGGGCCAGATTCCGATACCCTTCCCCGTTTGAATGGTGGTGTTTCTATTGCAATAGTGCCTGAAAGCCCCATTGCACTTAACATTGCCCACACACAAACAAACGGGCTCTACTCTGAAGAACTTAGTCTCTCTGTCTCTTGCTTATTCAAAGAGGAGGAGGAAGGGAGCAGTGTCTTCATTTTACAGGTACTCAGCTGAGTCACAGTAGTGAAGTTACTTGCCCAGTTACAGAAGCCAGGAACTGAACCAAGTCATCTGGGTCCCACAGCAGCGCCTTAACTACAAAGTCAGCTCTTACCCGCCCCACCCCCATGTAAAACAGCACTCTGCTACTTGAGCAGCCTCATGACTTCAGAGGGACTATTGATAGAGTAAGGTGCTTCCCAGCTTGAGGAAGAGGATCTGAATGTGGCCCTACAGACATATGTTTACCTTCAGTTTTCTAGGCTCCCTTCCCCGCTCTCTGTCTCTCTCCCAACATTGTTTCTCATGACCCACTTCCCGGAGCGCTCTCTTCCCCGACCCTCCTTTCTCTCTAATGGTGTTGCCTTCCTCACTGTTATACCTCCTGTTCTTGCCTCCCCATCACTGCTCCAAGTAGGCCTGTGTGAGGTGGTGGTTCCCACTCCCCATTCTTGGTACTGATTGCCACCCCCCCTCCCCACACACAACATACATCCTCAGAGTTGTTGTGTGTCTCCCATTTTCCAGACATCTCACAACTTCACCATGACTCATGCCATTTTAAGGGTGGATTTTTTTGTAAGGCTGCTAACAGCTGTAGCTCTTGGGTTTGCCAGGGGAGGCCCAAAGGGAGGAAACTTCTGTGATTTGACAGTGTCCACTTCTTTCCTTATTTAAGTAGATGGAGGACATATGGAAGGTGAGTGGTAGGGCCACAGCCAATGCCATACTCCCACAGGGACAGCAAGGATGGGCCAGTGTTTAGGTCGCTAGTGTCAGGTGTAGGAGACCCAGGTTTAATTCCCTGCTCTTCCACAGACTGCCTGTGTGGCCTGGGTAAGTCACTTAGCCTCTCTGTGTTCAGTTCCTCACCTGTGAAGTCAGGCTAATAGCACTGTCCTACCCACAGGTGGTTGTGAGGAACAAGACACGAAGAAGTGTGAAGCATGCAGATACTGTGGTGAAGGGCTATGTAAATATCTTAGAGCAATAGTTACAAGTAGAGTCCTAATACTGGTGAGAATTTTAGATTTTCCTCACTAACTTTTGAACCCTGTTTATACTCTAAATAGAGGTGGAATGCCTCATCTCCGCTGCTAAACCCCACTTCAGTCTCTGAAGGAGCCATGTCAAATGCTTCTAGCCAATGGTGCTGATTAAAGAAAGAATGTAGAACATTAATCAAGAGAAACTGGGTGGAGGGTCCTGGTAGAAGTCCTCTAGCCCTATGTCCCTGAGTAGTGGCAAAGGATGGGTGGAAAGACTAATAGGAGTTCCTCATTTCCCACTTGTGATTTCTGGAACATTGATGGAGGAGTTAAACACAACAGTTTGGCAGCATTTACTATATTCTTTTAGTTATACTGATTTTATTTCCCAGCCGTTTATCTTTCCAGCACCACATGTTTATCTTTCCAGCATTCATTTCCTCACTTTCCTACTACATTGAAGTAGTAACTTTCTTGGGACAAAAGTGCTGCCTTTTTAGGCACCCAGGTGATATCTGGGCTGTAAAGGAAAACACCAACATTTATAGGACTGGGGGTGGACAGACAGTCAGCTAGACCAGACGTGAGTGACAAATTTCTTTTTGCATTTGGTAGAGATGCAGGAGCCAAGCAAATTAATCTCTGTGTCTGCCTTACTGAAAACAAATAAATAAAACCTGGAAGATTTTCCCCATCTGTCTGTATATGTTGTAGGTTTTTTTCTTATAAAAGGAGGGCAGGGAAAATATTAGCTGTATTGCATCTTAATGTTTTGCAATAATCCTCCCCCCAAAAACCAAAACAGAAATCCTACTGCAGTGATATTACTTACTATTCATTGATCTGACTCCCCCCCGCCACCCATGACGGGGATAATGAATGTATGCAACAACTCGGTACATGGAACAGCTGCCAGTCCATAAAACAGGACATCCAATGCTGTTGATCAAAGCACCCAGCTGTCAGCAACTTCACACCAGGACTGCAGAACTGGCCATGCTCAATTTCTTGATCCCTGGGAGCAGAGATTGTATCTGTGACTGAAGTTGAGACCCCCCTCCCCCCTCCCCCCCCCATCCCTGGATTTGTCCTGTTTTGTAGCAATTCAAGGAGCAAAATGAAATCTGCAGCCAGGAGTTAGTGCTTTTTATCCAGGCCTTAATATAGGTACCTTTTTACAACTCCACACAACCATTTTTATGGGTAACATTATTTTCCTGTTTCAGGGCTGTCACAATGCAGATTCACATGCATCATTGTAGTCTAAGGGGGCACTTGTGACTCACTTACTTGTATGCCAGGGTCTTGAGGCTTTATGCTGAAATAAATCCAATTGATTTCTATGGGAGTCTTGCTGGAGAAACAGGAGAGTCTCACTGCTGGCGTAGATTGCATTAAGAATGTGGGCTTCAGAAACTGTTCAGTGTAACAGGGGATCCGCTGCATTATTTCGGAAGAGCTCCCAGGACCTGATCCTGCACCATCAAAGCCAAAGAGAGTGCTAGTCATTACAATGAGTGCCGAATCAGATACCAAATCCATTTGCAGTGTGTTTGTAATTTCAGTCTATTATCTGGAGTCCCTAGTAACTCATTTTGTTCTGATCCTCTTGTGTGTGCTCCTAGAAACCTTGATGGATACCCGGACGGCTACAGCTGAGCTGGGCTGGACTGCAAACCCTCCTTCAGGGGTAAGTGGATATGTCAAATTGTTGGCTCTTTGCATGTTTGTCAGGTCTTGCAGGCCTCACAGTCATTTTCAAGAAATGCTGATTTTAAAAACTCCTGAGTCCTTTCTACGTGGTGAAGACTGCCTTTCGCCCACGACAAAAATACTCGCTAAACAGCATCAGCAAAAATACTCACCACCATCTTTACACACACAGGAAGTGTTTTGGGGGAAGTTCTATGGCCTGTGTTATGCAGGATGTCAGATTAATGCTATGTCTATAGTACGGATCTTACAGCTGTACTGTTGCAGCTGCGCCACTGTAAGATCTCCTGTGTAGCCACTCTATGGGAGAGAGCTCTCCTTCTGGCATAATTAAACCACCCCGCAATGAAGCAGCGGTAGCTGTGTTGATGGGAGAGTTGTCCACAACGGTGCTTTTGTCAGTGAAACTTATGTTAGTCAGGGGTGTGTTTTTTCACACTCCTGACTGGCAAAAGTTTTGCCTACAAAAGTGCTAGTGTAGAGACAGCCTAAATCACAGTGGTACTTTCTAGTCTTAGCGTCTATGAATAACCCAAATTTCACATTTCATTTACTATATACAGCCAGTCACACTTCTCTATCCCAGCAGTGTCTGATCTGTGAACCACCAGGCTCCCTTCCAAAGGCAGGAACGTTGAGCGGGCACCTCAGTGTGATATGGCAAGGGTTAAATTACACTTGGACAGCTGGGCAAGGCCACTCTCTGAGCCTGACTCCCCAGTGGAAAGTCACTCCACCTACTCTCCCTCTCCTGGTTCAAACCCACCACAAATCCCTAGCCATGACATGCACAGCAGGGGCAGGTTAGGAACTGCTTGTCATCTTTCCAGTCAATGATCTATCCCCTCTGCTGTAAATTCGCTCTGTGCATGGCTCTTTTGCCTACTCTCAGATGGCATCAGCCTTCACTCAACTCACACGCTGCCAGGAAGAGGTTGGCTTTCAGAAACAGCTGCAAAGTGGAAGAGATGGGGTTTGATTTCTGTACGGTACCACCTTCTGCCCATAGCCATGGCATTCCAAAACATTTTGCAAAGCAATGAGTCAGAGTCTGTTGGTGCATTAACTGTGTAGAAAATTGCACAGCAGTAACCGTTGTGTACTCAGCCCTGGCTCATATACAGCTCGTGAGCACTAGAACCTGTTTTTCTGTGGGAGGGAATGTTGATTCATAAACTGGGGAAAGTGTGTGTGGGGGGGTGGCGCTGGGAAACTGGGGAGAAGGGAGGGAGAATGTGTTGGAGACAGGGGAATGGGGAGAGAGTGAGGGGAAAGGGAAGGAGGATATTAGGGGGCAGCAGATTGTAGAGGAGGTGATGAAATGGGGGTGGGGGGATATTGGGTAGGAGACTGAGATGGAGCAGGAGCCTGGGGAGGGAGATGCTAGAGGACACAATGGGAGCCAGATAGTGCTGGGAGAGAACAGCTTCCCCATCTCTGGTTAGAAGGGCATGAGGTACCCTCCCATAGAAAGAAGAAGACTGCCTATTTGGGTGTACGTCCCGGGCTGGGTTTGTCTATCTGAAATCATCCCTTACCACCAGTGTGGGGGGGATGTCTTCCTTCATAAAGGGGAAAACTAGAAGGCAAACCAATTTAATTTTCTGTTTCATGATTGGCTTGAATTTTTTTTGGACAGCTGAATCACCCTTTTTGACCTCCTTAAGGCTGGCAATTGCAGTCTTATTTTTTTTTTCTGAATAGATAACTCTGGTTAGCACAAGACATGGTTCACCTTCATTTATGTATGTGCAAAGCATGTAGACCTTTGTATCTGAGTCTGCATTTTCATATGGGTGACTTGCCAAGGAAGGAATAATAAGTAGACCCTTTGGTGCAGGGATACTTTTCAGCATGGGCTGGTCACTCTGTAGTTACATGTAGGCAAACTTTTGAAAGGCTCGTCAACATGGCTGCTAATCTGAGCATGCACTGGCAGGTTTGCTTGAGCAAATGCAGGATTTGCATGAACAAAATAGTGTGTCCAGTTGTTCACCTTATGCACAAGGCTTTCTCTCAGGTCCATAGATTCTGCCCTGGGTCTCCAGCCTTCCTTGCAGAGAGAAATTTGTTGACCCTGGTTGTAGAGCCTGTTTGTACTGCAGTAGCTCTAAGGTGCCCGATCAAGGAGAAGGGCTCATTGTGCTAGGTGTTATACAGATATATAAGCTGAGTGTGAGGTTTGTTCACCCTGAAGCCTTGTCTACACTGGCAGGTGGGGTATGGGGTATGCGTAGCTATGTGCCACTATGAAAAGCAAGCTCTGCCCCCACTGCAGTGTGTAGCTACACCCAGCAGTGAAAGGCTCTGGCAAGGGGACACTACACTGCTAAAACTAGCAGTGTAGATAGGGGATGCACTGCTTGGGCATGTAGAGAGCCATGTAGGGTATATACCATATGGTTCTGGAGTTTCTTTACTCACCTAAGCAGTGCCTCACAGTCTATACTGCTATTAATACTTGGGCTGGGCGATGCATGCATTGTAGGTACTCTACATGCTGCCATAAGTGAGCGTGCAGCGTAAACATACCCTAAAACATCACCTCTTATGTATGGGTTTTACCCAGATCCATTCCATGCATCCCTGGAGCCTCGCACTCTTGATCAGAGGCAAAGGAGGTGTGGGATTCCCTGCAAGCTCACACCCAGTGAAAGAGAAATCTGACTCTGCTGAAAGTAGCAGTGAGGGACCAGCAGCTCTGGCTAGAAGACCAAAGCATTAACTGTTCCAGAAGTCCTTAACCGCAGAAAGGCCTTGCAGGAGAACAAACCACAAGGAGCAACTAAACTTGACAGCTTCTCTTTGGGGGGAAAGAAATAGAAGTGTTGTTTCTTTCTCTGCCTCCCAGGTTTCCTTGTCAGATACTTCAGAACCGAGTATCTCGGAGGCCAGGTCTACACTACCGCGGTAGTTCGACGGCTGGCAATCGAAGTTCCGGGTTCGATTTATCGCGTCTGGTCTGGACGCGATAAATCGAACCAGGAAGTGCTCGCCGTCGACTGCGGTACTCCAGCTCAACGAGAGGAGTACCGCGGAGTCGACAGGGAGCCTGCCTGCCGCGTGTGGACCGCGTCTGAACCGCGGTAAGTTCGAACTAAGGTATGTCGACTTCAGCTACGTTATTCACGTAGCTGAAGTTGCGTACCTTAGTTCGAATTGGGGGGTAAGTGTAGACCAGGCCTCAGTCTTCCAGGGCTAAGGCTTGTTGTGTTAAATTAGATGGAATACCTGGACCCAAAGAGCCAAAAGTGTTTACGTACCCTGTCACCGTCAACATCAAAACGTTTTAAACGGGGTTTAGTAGAGAGAGCTCAGCTTGTTTTATACCATGGCAAAGAGACCATTAAACTCCTTTTTAACCTTGTGTGAAGGTGGATAGAAAGCTTGCTAGATTGTTGGGCTCAACGGGTAGTGATCAACGGCTCGATGTCTAGTTGGCAGCTGGTATCAAGCAGAGTGCCCCAGGGGTTGGTCCTGGGACCGGTTTTGTTCAACATCTTTATTAATTATCTGGATGATGGGATGAATAGCACCCTCAGCAAGTTCGCAGATGACACTAAGCTGGGGGGAGAGGTAGATATGCTGGAGGGTAGGGATAGGGTCCAGAGTGACCTAGACAAATTGGAGGATTGGGCCAAAAGAAATCTGATGAGGTTCAACAAGGACAAGTGCAGAGTCCTGCACTTAGGAAGGAAGAATCCCATATACTGTTACAGGCTAGGCACTGACTGGCTAAGCAGCAATTCTTCAGAAAAGGACCCGGGGATTACAGTGGACAAGAAGCTGGATATGAGTCAGCAGTGTGCCCTTGTTGCCAAGAAGGCCAACGGCATATTGGGCTGTATTAGTAGGAGCATTGCTAGCAGATTGAGGGAAGTGATTATTCCCCTCTATTTGACACTGGTGAGGCCACACCTGGAGTATTGCATCCAGTTTTGGTCCTCCCACTACAGAGGGGATGTGGACAAATTGGAGTGAGTCTAGTGGAGGGCAATGGAAATGATTAGGGGTTTGGGGCACATGACTTATGAGGAGAGGCTGAGGGAACTGGGGTTATTTAGTCTGCAGAAGAGAAGAGTGAGGGGGGATTTGATAGCAGCCTTCAACTACCTGAAGGGGGGTTCCAAAGAGGATGGAGCTAGGCTGTTCTCAGTGGTGGCAGATGACAGAACAAAAAGCAATGGTCTCAAGTTGCAGTGAGGGAGGTCTAGGTTGGATATTAGTAAACACTGTTTCACTAGGAGGGTGGTGAAGTACTGGAATGGGTTACCTAAGAAAGTGGTGGAATCTCCATCCTTAGAGGTTTTTAAGGCCCGGCTTGACAAAGCCCTGGCTGGGATGATTTAGTTGGTGTTAGTCCTGCTTTGAGCAGGGGATTGGACTAGATGACCTCCTGAGGTCTCTTCCAACCCTAATATTCTATGATTCTATGAAAGATAAGATAGAGTAAGGAAGAAAAAACAGTTGAAATGTAAAGTATGAAGTAAGACTGTCACTTAAACAGCATCTCTTGTTCTCTTTCCCTTGGGGTGGAGAGTTTTTAGAATAAACCCCCCTTTATTTAGCAGTCTCTTAGAAGGTAATAACTGTCTATCTGGGGGAAAAGAATAAGTGCATTGAAATGGGCAGGAGTTGTTGCTGTTTTTGTTAAGTCCAATCCTGTTCCCTAGAAGACAAACATGCACAAGAGGGGGGAAAAGACCAGCAAAGGGAGAAAATCCAGCTTCTGTCTCTGGTGTTACTTCTTACTTGAAACCTCAGTACTGGAAAAACACAGGATGTGGTCTTATCAGTGCCCCCTCTCCCCCCAAACCTGGCAGGCTTGTACCCACGTTGGGCTGCGTAGGGAATTGCTTTTAGTTGGCTGTCAGGTAACAGGCTTCCATCAGTGTTGCAGAAAAGACAGTTTTGTCTGGCTAAGCCAGATTCCTCTTAGACAGAAGGAAAAGCGGGGTGGGGGGGAGAGAGGAAGTAGTCAGGTGGAAAAGAAAAGGTCACATGGGGTAGAGGGAGTGACAATCTCACATCCCAGCTGGTGGTTGGGATTGAGCTGGTGAAGATGGCAGTGTCATTTGGGCCCCTCTCTGGCCCAGTCTCGTCAGGACAACCCACACCGCAGAGGTCACAGTACTCCCAGCAGATGGTTGGGATGGCAGCTGCTATAAGGGTGGAGCTGTTCTCTGATCTTTTAGTCAGTCAGTATAGCAGTAGCCTCTTCATCTGTTTGTCCAACCCAGCCAGCAGTTGTTGACTGACAGCTGCTTCTGCTAATTTCTCTCCCCTACCCCAGTCTTCTCTCTTTAAGAACACCAAAAGGGAGCAACAGGCAGACTAGCCCATTCCCTTCTTATTTTGTTCACTTTTTGTCCATTGATTTCCAGTCCCACACTCATGTTTACCAGACATGATCTTAACATAGTCCTTGAGTTATCAGCAGGGCTTTTTGTTGGGTCTAATTCAGTCTCGTTGTCTCCTGTGTGCACCTTTTTCTCATCATTTTTATAGGTTATTTTGGCCTGTTTTATAAACCTTCACTCACTTTTTACAGTTGAACTCACAGTTAGGGTAAACTTGTAGGCCCAATTAGTAGAGCAAGCCCTGGTAGTGAGGAGAGAGCTTTCAATAAAAGAGAGAGGGTGTTTTCTCACTTTCCTCTAGCCCAGGGGTGAGCAAACTATGGCCCAGGGGCCGCATCCAGCCCTTCAGACATTTTAATCCGTCCCTTGAGCTCCCGCTGGGGAGCAGGGTCAGGGGCTTGCCCCGCTCTGCATGTGCCGTGGCTCTGCACGACTCCCGGAAGCAGCGTCATGTCCCCCCTCTGGCTCCTATGCATAGGGGCAACCAGGGGGCTCTGCACGCTGCCCCTGCCCCAAGCGCTGACCCCACAGCTCCCATTGGCCTGGAACTACCTATGGACAGGGCAGTGCGCAGAGCCACCTGGCTGCCCCTCTGCGTAGGAGCCAGAGGGGCGACATGCCACTGCTTCTGGGAGCCACTTGAGGTAAGCGCCGCCCAGAGCCTGCACCCCGACCCCCTCCCGTGCCCCTGCCCCAGCCCTGATCCCCCTCCCGCCCGCCAAACACCTCAGTCGCAGCCCAGAGCACCCTCCTGCACCCCCAAACCTTCATCCCCAGCCCCAGCCCAGAGCCCGCACCCCAGCCAGAGCCCTCACCCCACCCCCCGCATCCCAACCCCCTGCCCTGAGTCCCCTCCCATACCCTGAACTCCTCATTTTTGACCTATCTCAGAGCCCACACCCCCGGCCAGAGCCCTTACCCCCTCCCACACTCCAACCCCCAATTCTGTGAGCATTCATGACCTGCCATACAATTTCCATACCCAGATGTGGCCCTCGGGCCAAAAAATTTGCCCACCCCTGTTCTAGCCCAAGGGTTCCCAGGAAGTCAAAAGTGAAAACGAGGAGAAAAACGCAGAACTACTGCCCTGTTGCTGGGATGATGGGCAACTGTCTGATTCCATGCCCAAAGTCTTACAGGAGAAAATAGGGAGAAGTTCTTTCTCCTGAACACACCTGAGAGAATAGGAGGGTGGTACCATTACTAGATCTTCCTGACCACATGATCACCCCAGGAAGAAGAAGCACCAGGAATTAAGTGGGCTGGGCACTGAAAGCTGTAGTATTTCAGTTCAGTCTAGAAAACTTATACCCCTGCACCCAGCCACAGAGCAGGACATCATCAGAGCTGAGTGAGATTGTCCAGCAGCCCCCCGAAACCTCAGCAAACAAGCTCAGAGCTCCTACCCTGTCCATAGGAGCAAGGTGGACTCCGTAGTGATATCCACGGTAGATGTTGTCTTGTTCTCTCTTGTAGCAGATGCATAGAAGATAACGTTTTCCTAAAAAGATGCTTCAGACCAGTATTGTTGACTTAGCCCTAAGAAAGGATGCTGAAGCAGCCACTACTGCTGTTACTGGTATGGAAGCATCATGTCGGTAGTGGTTCATCATTTTTGGCAACTAGGTGTCAGAGGTTGTGACTTCATGTGAAGCGCTGGGCATTCAACAGCTCTGAAAATTGGGCTAGGGTGTGGAGGAAACTTAAAAATGGAGCCACATAAAACCAGAGCCCAGTTTGTAAAACGTTGACCTACTTGTTCTGCCTTAATGTTACAAAAGACAGATATGATGTAAACTAGCCGCAGACATCATTACAAGATTTTACCAAGGGAGATAAGGGTCCTTTTACCCCTGTTCATACTTCCGCAGTGGCTAATTGTGGGTCATGTATAGTTTTCCCCTCAGTCTTGATCTTTCTATCTGAGCCTGTGATCTCTCAGCTGCCTGACCGTCTAGTAGAGTCTTTTATCAGGCACCTGAGCATTCTCTCTTGACAAAATATAAGGGCTCACTCAGCCAGGGGTGGATGGGGTATGTAGGTGTGGGGGAGAGAGAGAATGTATTATATCTCCATTCTAACAGCAGCCTATGGAAAAGGACTGCATGTCTCCTCTACAAACTTCATAGGCAACATCATATGTTTACAGGTCCAGGTCCATGGGCAAAGAATGAGTCCTCTGCTCTTCATCAGAGATCCTTCCAGCATAGCATATTGTAAGAGCAGCATGCCACCCTACCTCCAGAGTCCAAAACCATGGTAGACAGTGGGATCATTGTGGAGGAGGATGTTTTCTTTCCTTCCTCCCACTTAAGGAAATGGAGATACACACGTGTCCCCTACCCCAGTGAATTACTTCTCTTCTAAGGATCCTTCTAATTTTAACGGCCTCTCTTACCAGCACTGGTGAAAGCAGCATTGATTGATGCCAGCCTCTGTCAGATAATCTTCTGTCCTGCCTGTTTTCTGCAGTGTCCTTAGCAGCCATTGAGCAAATATCTTCCTGTCAACTGATTGGTTTTCTGTAGCATTTACCTAGAGTACGTCTGTTCCTCCAGAGGAGAAATAAAATCCGGTTCCTGCTACCCAGGGAGGGGTTTCTGTGGCACTTGATGGAAAGAGTTGGAGCTATAACCCTAGTGTTCTAACCAACGCGGGTGAGCTATTGCTGATCTCCCAATGGCTATTATGATGTCTCTAAACTAAGCGTATTGCTTTGGGGCAAGGACAGTGGACCTGATCTGCTTACATCAGTGTAAGTCAGGAGTCAATGGAGTTACAATAGTACAAAGCCAGTAACAGAGAATTGGGCCCCAGGCCTCTATAATACCTGTGTGCAGGGCCAAGCACACTGTTAGCACTTCTTAATAATGGCTCTTAGAACTTTATATGGGACTTGCTGGCACTGCCACTCAAACAGGTGCTACATAAAGCAAATTCTGTTCTGAAGCCGTGCAGTGGCTTCTTCCTGCCTAGCTTCCACTTGGATGCCCATGGAAAGAGGACTTGGTCTATGGCACAGTTGGCTGTATGCATTTGACTTGATACACAGAATTGTATATCAGCCACACAGACGTACTCCTTCAGATAGATCTTGTCCTCAAGCTGGCCCCCAGGCTTCAGAAAGATTTTCCACATACAGAGAAGTCTCTGAACTCCCTTCCCCCCTTTTCCTCCTTCCAGGTAAACCACTCAGTTAAGTCACTGTTCTCCATCCTCTCTCTCTTTCACTCTCTACCGAAAGGCTTGTAATTAGGAAACATTAGCAGGCTCAAAACAGCTTTCATACCTGGAACATCATCCATAATTGCACTCAGCAGTGCTCTTCCCTGGCTATTAATGTCACTTTTATGAAGTAATGAGGAACAAAACACCCTGAGGCACTTAAAACATCTTTCTTATACAATACCAGTCTTTGAGGAATGGAAGCATAAAATAACCTGACTCACATTCCCCTGACAGAGAAAGTGATAGACAAAGACAGGGACAGAAAGACGGCGGGGGGGACGAATCAGTTAGGAAGACTGGCTTCAGTTTAATAGATGGGTATAACAGATTGATAGCTATAGGGTTACAGTGAACTAGATACTACAACAGAGGTGGTACAGAGGTAGGCCAGTGAATGCATGGTGAGATGGATGGCTACATTAAAGCAATGAAAATATATAAGGACAGATCATGGTTATGTTTTATCTTGGTGGAAGTTTTCAATCCCAACTGAATCTAGTTGTGTTTTACAGCTGGCTGCTAAGACTACTTCAGTAGGCAGGGGTTGTACATAAGTGCAGTTACCATTTGGGTTCCTGCAGCCTTCCTCCTGCCCCAGTGGTCCGCACCAGCATTTCACAATCCTCTAACCTGTGATCTTGCATTCTGATCACTATCTGCTTCTTATTTTGCCCTCCCTGGAGTCAGAGTTAATTTTTTCTGAGGCCTCCAGCGCCCAGGCCCAGGCTTTCAGAACTGCTCAGCTCCTATTGAGGCACCAAAACAAGGGCCCCGACTTTGATTTTTGTGAGAGGCGCTCAGTGTGGGCTCTTGTAAGCATCTCGCCTTTGTTCCGATGCCTATTCAGGAGCTGAGTGCTTGTGAAAATCCAGCCCCCGTAGCTGGTATTGACAAATTACCAAAATGCTGACAGGAATAGCAAATGAAAGGTAGCTGGTAATCGCCCCTCATAAGCAGGTACTGTGGAAGCCCTCAGGAGGCAGGTGCAAAATGTGCATTATGAAATGCAGCATGGCAGAACAAATCCTTTTTCTTGGGCTAGAGGCAACCTGTTCCATAGGAGACTCAAGTTCATAATGTCTCAAATTCATAGATTCTAAGGCCATAAGGGCCCCTTAATATGATCTAATCTGACCTCAAGAATAAAAGAGGCCACAGAACCTCACCCAATAATTTTTGCATTGAGCCCATAGTTTCTGCTTGAGCTAGAGCCTGTCTTTTAGAAAGAGACCCTATGCTACTTCGACTCCCAGTGATGGAGAATCAACCACCTCAAGAGGTAAATTGTTCCAATGGTTAACTACCTTCCCTATTAAACATTTGTACCTTATTTCTAGTCTGAATTTGTCTAGCTTCAACATCTAAGTGTCGGCTTATGTTATGCCTCCCTATCCTAGATCAAAGAGCCTTTACTATGAAGTACTTGTAGACAGCGCTCAAGTTACTATTTTAACCTTTTCTTTGACAAAATAACTAGAGCGAGCATCTTTAGTCTCTCACTGTAAGGTATTTTTCCAGGCCTTCAATTATTCGTGTAGCGCCTTGCTGAAGCCCTTTGAATTTTTCATCATTCTTTTTGAAGTGTGCACACCAAAACCAGCCTCAGTATTCCAATAAAGCTCTCACTGTCATAGAGAGAGGTAACATCCGTATATTACCTCAAAACCAGACCAGAGTGGTGAAATGGTCAATCCAGTTTGGATGCCAGTCTATGCTAAACAGTGTATCCTCCTGTTCCCATGCCTACTTGAACATTTAAGCAATATTCTTTAAGTATCCTCTTGTAACAGCACAATCTTAGTCTTTTGTTCAGCTTAACAGCTCTCAATAAATATGCGTAAAGCAGGTTTGTGCAATTTCCTGGCCAGTCCAGGTGCTGGACGTCTGCACAGCAGTAATAAAATGTATCCAGATAAGAGTTATCCCGAATATTGTAAACTATATTGACTTATGACCTCATAACTCATGCATGCAGCTACAGCTCTTTCTCACAGCCTGGTCGCTATGGGTGAAATTATTGTCCCATTGAAGTCAATGAGAATTTTGCCCATGACTTCAGAGGAATTGGTTGGAAAATGGTTTGGTTTTTGCCAGAAAAGCTTGACAAAAATTGAATATTTTTTTTTGTTTTCATTAAAACCCCCAAAACCGAAAATTTTCAATGTTAGGTAACCGAAAACAAACTTTTTGGATGAAAATCTAAATTGTATGGCTAAAACCTGTAGAAAAGAAATATATTCTGGCCAACCACTCACATTTGGTTTTCAGATTTTTGGTTTGCAAATGGAAAAATTGAAAATGTTCAAGGAAAGCAGGTACTTTCCATGAAGACATGCATTTAGTCAGAACCCAATATTCTATCTAAAAAGAAGTTCAACAGCAAATGCAAATTCAAGCAACCCTATCTCTCAGCTATGCTAAGGAGCAGTTGGGACAAAAGTGGCTCCCGTTTATCCTGTCCAGCTGAGAATCAAGAGGAAAGGCAAGGAGCATGTGCTTGTGTGGCTAGAAGAGGCATTGCTGATCTGTTTCTCACAGCACCAGCCCAGTGGGACACACACAGCTTGGGTGTCTGCTTATCCTTTAAAAATGGTTCCCTTGGATCCTTGGATCTTTAAGCCCAGTGGAGAGTGTGGGGTGTGTGCTTTAAGCCTCTGGGTTTCAGTTTTGAGGGGCATCACTTGGCAGCTTTAACAAAGCCACTTCACACACAGTTGAGCCCCTTCGGTATTTGGAAAAGACAGAAGAAAGCTGGTGAAGAATGTAGAGAGTGTGGGGGTGGCAAATGATGCAGGAACATAGGAGCAGCCAGATGGGGTCAGATCCGAAAGCCATGTCATCGTAGGTGCTGCAGCCCTGGGCTTGAAGTGGTTTCCATCATATACGGGATTTACAGTTCGGTTCAATGGCGCTCAACCCCCGTGCACACACTGTAAAAATTGTTCCAGCCCCCTGCATGTCATCCAATGTCATATCTCCAACAGTGATCAGCACCAGCTGCTTCAGAGGAAGGTGCAAGAACCCTGCAAAGGGCAGTTAGGGAATAACCTGCCTTCAGGGAAAGTTTCTTCTAACATCATCCGTGGGGGGCTGGTGTATACTTCAGAGCATGGGGACTGATGTCCCTTCTAAAACTCTTGGGTTTATTTTTAATACTTGTTTTAGCTCTGGCTGTTGTTTTTAGCTTCTGAGTGTTCAGACCTCTTTTCGGATCCTGCTAAGCTCCTGGACTCTCACCTATCTTTGTGGCAGTGAATTGCAGAGGCGAACTGTGCATTGTGTGAAATGGTATTTCCTTGTATCCTTTTTTAATTTGCCACCTTTTTGGTTCCATGGAATATCCCTTTTCTTTGTGTTTTGCGACAGGGTTAATAGAAGTGCCTGATCTGCCTTCTCTGTACAAAACTTCCCTGCACAATTCAACACTGGAAAGAAGTTATTGACATGAAACAGAGTTTTCCCTCAGACGGACTGACAGGAGATATATAGACAGATAACTAAGTGGATGGTAAACAGATACTTGCATGTAGACGAAAGACAGAACAAGTGGATAGGTAAAAATGACATATATAGAGAGACAAACATATGGATAGACTTACAGATACAATACACAGACAGGGGCTATAGAGAAGAGAGAATTGACTAAGAGAGTAAACAGAATAGATAGCTAGACCAGTGGTTCTCAAACTTATTACATTGTGCCCCCCTTCTTTGAGTCTGTAGTAATGTACACCCGGCCACACAAATACATAAACGTATACATCCGGTGGTGGTGCTTCACTTGAATCAGTTTTGGTTTCTTTGTTTTTCACTTGAGCTTTTTTTCCTGTTGCACAAATGAGCCAACAATCCATTGTAATAAGAGCAAAAGCAAAATGGCGATTGTGGTCCAGGCTCACAATTAAATGTGCACACTGCGTCGTAGCTAACAGGTTAACATATAGATGGCAACAGCTCTGTATAATGCTATGCAGGCTTACCAGGAATCTGTCAAAATGCACAGCACCATCTGAGGGCCTGATAGGTCTGGAGGAATGAGCGTTGCTAGTTATTCATTGCTGTGTGTAAAATGTACACAGTAAGATTCCCCCCACCCTTCTTAAAGCTTCTCATATCCCCCCCCCAATACATTCTGGCCTCCCTCTCCCCCAGGGAGGCCTGCCCCCCAGTTTGAGAACTTCTGATCTAGACAGATGGATATAGGTATTGATAGACAGATGGGTAGAGAAGAGAGAGAAAACAGAGCTGGGGCCAGGGTGGAGAGAGCAGAGAACATATATTGCCAAATGCTGCCCATTGACACTAGATGTTTCATTGGGGTGGCACAGGGGTAAGCAGAGCAGTATGTAGATCAGAGTCACTTGCTTGGCCAGCTCTCAACTCTTTTCCCAAAAGTTCTTTTCAGACCCATCCTCCACACCACTTCCTCCCCATGATACTGCGGGGAACCGACTTGCATTCACTGGATGACTTTGTATGTTTCTTTCCATCTCTAATGGCTAAGATTAAGATGTGATTGCCCATCGCTCTCCCCAACCCTCTCTTTCCTGCTCCTTCTTCATGCTCCCAAGCTCTCGCTGCTGCTTTCAAAAAGCTCTTGCCATCTCTTCCTCCTTCCTGTCTCCAGGGATTGTTTGTGCCTCCTTTCCGTGCAGACCAAGTGAGTTACTCTCCCTGCATCACGCTGGTGTTTTCTGATGCTGGCCTGACGACGGCTCTTCCCTAGAACTCCACTAGCTCTCACTACCAGAGCCGCACACATCAACTCGATTACCTGCAAATCTTCATTCCTGGACATGCCCTTAAGACTGGCTTTACACAGGTTGTATTAGAAACAAGGTTGTCACAGGCTTAAAACTACAGTGTAGGTATTACTATGCAAAGCAACCATATGACGTATCTATGATTACCATTTTTAGGCCGGATCCTCAGCTGATGTAAGTTGAAGTCTGTTGCCTTGGGCTACTTTGATTTATACTAGCGGAGGGTCTGGCCCGTTGTGTTTAAGAGGTAGCTGAATGGAGCAGGATTTTTCTGTAGGTAGACAGACCAGTGTAGATATACTATGTGTACAATATAGATCTGCCATACACTAGTTGTTCTTTAAATGTTTTATGCATGGCCACAAGTTATTTGCAGCATTACTACATGATAACGTGGCACAAGTACCGTACCTGTATTTTACACCAGAAGGTGAATTTATTTCTAATGGCAGGAGCTGCCAGGATGTTTCAGCTCATGAGGCATGTACATATCCCCACTAAAATAATAAGGACCAAATTTGAGTCCCTGGTAGCATAGGTTATGGTGCCTGCAGCAGGAAGGACGGAGGGATTTTCAAAGTGGGAAATCCCCAGAGGGGAAGTGATCCCTCTAGAATAAGCTCGTTGGCATGTGTTGGCACCAAGGTGCTGTGAAGAGTGCCTCCAGTGCACAGAAACAGCCGCTAGCCACTCCCTTGACTTGTTTCTACACGATCCATTCAGGGTAAGAATGACAGACTGCATTCAGCTGACAGCTTTGGATAATCACATGTGTGAGCCGTCGGAATAATGACAGCTGAATAGCACGGCTCTTGCTGCTATGGTTACCAGCCAAGCTCTTTCCCCGGTTTTTCTTTGCTGTGCGCTGTTGTTGTTGTTGTTGAGTTGGCTCCTGGAATGGGGAGAGGGAGGGCCCGGGGAGGGGAGCCAGGAGGTGGAACAGTCCATTATACTCTCTTTAGGTCTCCCAGCTGGAAGGGTTTTAAAGCTCAGCAGAGACAGGGAAGAGCACTGACTTAATCCCCAACGCCCTGAATTATTTAAAAGGATCTTGTCGAAACAATGAATTTGTGGCTGTTATAGTGGCAACAACAGACACAGCTGTTACAAAGGCCACAGGGATACTCCCCAGGCAGGAGCTGGTGCTGCTCGATGCCTACTCACAGGCCTGGCAGAGCAGAGGGGAAGGGCGGGCTCCATGAACTGCTGGAGCCTCTTCCAGATAGAGTTTCTAAATCGTGTGGCCTATGTCGCAGCTACCTGCTCCCTCCTTCGCTTCTGCAAAGCCTAGACAGCAGTGTGAACAGGACGCCATTCATGCCAGTGGAATCCAGCAATGGTCTGGACCTCATGCATGGGGCTCTATTGGAGAAGCAAATTCCCCAGCATGTGTGGCTGCATGCGAGAAGCAAGTTCTTTCCTGCACCTGAATTTGCAGAGACCACTTCCCCCCCGCCCCCATGCGCCCTGGTGCTCTGCAGACTCATATTCCCACACACGCCCGGCTCTGCCACCCAGACAGGGCCGGCTCCAGGGTTTTTGCTGCCCCAAGCGGGGCAAA